>NW_006782310.1:6255496-6257996 GCF_000442215.2 Lipotes vexillifer
AAGTGTGGACAGACAGACCGGTTCCCCTGAGGTCAAGCCCATGGCTGGCTCACCGGAGCGGTCCATTACAAGGCCCTCTCTCAGGTCCAGCTTCCTCCAGCAGGATCCTCCAAGAAGGGCCCACTGGTGCTGTAGCCAGTTCAAGCCATCCTCATGGGCCCAGGGGTGACTTCGCAGAGCACATCTATAACCTTGACTCAGGCCATCCCCTGGAGGCAGGTGGGTGGGGAGCAGTCTCATGTGGTCAAGTGGGCTTGGCAACCTCCCTGAACTTGAGCTGGGGCCACAGGTGGGCTGGAACGTTCTTGTTCCCTCTCCCACTCGCCTGCCTTCACCACTCAGACTCTCCAGCCCCAACAGACGCCCACTGCACAGTCAGCGTGCAGCGCACATGAACGACACGGAGCTTCCCTGGGAAATGGGCGAAAACATTGGTGCCTCGTATTTTACGGCCCTACTAACTCTGAAAAGTTTGCTTCCTCCTTGAGCACTTTTCCAGCACCTGAGCTCCTGCCCATCCTACACCCCACTGCTCATCACTTTCTGGGAGGTGGAGGGTCAGGCGCCCTAAGTTTCCAAGTGACAGATGAAAAGGAGTGAGGAATGGACTGTCTCAAGGTAAGAGAATGAGGGGCCCGGAGAGAAGAAATAATCTACAGAAGGTCACAGTCACCGGGAAGGCAGCTCTGGGTCTGACCAGGGCTGCCGTTTCTCGCCTCCCCTGCCGTGCTGGAGAACTCAAGGCATCGGCTGGATCCTGGTTGAGCACAGCGGTGGCCACCGCTGCTCCCCTGGGGCCCTGCCCAAGGCCCCTGAGGCCCCCTCCCCTCATCTGAATGAGAGCTGGGCCCAGAGTGCGAGGAGGCCTCCTCTTCCCTTCACCCCGCCCCCCCTGAGACAAGGAGCATTTGCATTTGTCTAGAACTGGTCTATAAAGTTATTCCTAATGACAGAAGTCTCAGCTCTCGCCCTGTGAGCTCCTGTCTGCTGTCTCCTCGCTCATCTCCTCTTGTCTGGGCTGTTAGGACAACCTCCTAATTTGTCCCTTGGCCTCCAGTGTCTCAGTCTCAGGCCAGCGCGGCGATCGTCCTAAAGCCAGCTTCTGATCTGTCACTTCCTTGCCTTGAAAGCTTCTGTGACTTCCTGTTTCCTCTAAGATCAGCATATGTTTCTCAGCCTTGCCTCCTTGGTGACATTGGTCTCTCTCATCCCCCTTAGTTAGGTCTCGACGTTGGAGGAATTACTTTAAATCTTGGCTCCTTGGTGAGAAGGCAACTGATTGAGAGCCAGCCTGGGTTCATACCTGGTTGTCCCTCCCCTTCACTGTTTTCACCTGGAATCACAGTGGCTCCCCTGTGGCCCTTAAGCCACAGTGGCCTAGTGTCCATCTCCCAGACACACCACTATCTGCTGGACATCGCTGCCTGGAGGGCTCGTGGTGCCTTAGGTGTGACCTGTGCAAAGGAGTGGCCATTATTTTGCCTACACCTGGACCCGTTCTCCTGGATCCCAAGCCAGAAACTTGGGAGGGCTGCCTTCTCCTTCATCTTCATGTACCCCGCAGCCATCTACAAAG
The DNA here is from genome assembly GCF_000442215.2 of Lipotes vexillifer. Lineage (NCBI taxonomy): Eukaryota > Metazoa > Chordata > Mammalia > Artiodactyla > Lipotidae > Lipotes > Lipotes vexillifer. The sequence continues at coordinate 6,257,073 of NW_006782310.1, forward strand.
TGGATTTCTCCCCTCTATCCTGCCCCTGTTCAGGCCCAGATTTTGTCACCACCTGCTGAGTTTCTCTCCTGCAGCTCCCAAGACTGGCCACTTCCTCCCCAGTGTCCCTGTGCGGGCCTCACTGGGGCCTCTCCTTTCTCCCACTTCTTTTCCCTGATTAGGCTGAAATCTGGTTCTAAGTTGCCCCGGCAGATGAGACGGAGTGAGCTTGATCAGGGCACCTCAAAAGCCAGACTAAGACATCAGAGGCTTTGGAGCCAATGCAGACTGTGGTTGCTGAGCCAGGGGCGTGGGGTGGAGGGGGTGAGTGCTGTGTGCGCACTGTCAGCCTGGAGCCAGCACATGGGATGAGGCAGGGGAAAGCATTTGGAGGCAGGAGGGAGGCTCCCTACAGGCAGGCCCCTTTGGGCCCATTTGCTGTGCTAATTGCCTGACAGAATTACAGGGCAGGTGTCCAGGACTTGGGCTGTGGTCTCATCACGCACTTGGCAGCTGAGGTCTCTTGCCGGGTGGGGGTTGGGTGGAGTGGGCCCCTGCTCCTTTCCCCACCTCCTGCTGGGCTGATGGATGGCACTAGGTATGCATAGGTCGGGCACGCCTGTTCACCAGGCTGACAAATGCCACAGGTGCAGCCGCAGGGGACACGAGCCAGCTGCTCCCATCACATCTGCGGTGTGCTGTTCAAGGTCGCTCTGTGAGCTCAAGTGGTCTGGTGGGCTGCAGGCTTGGAGCCCCCTCGCTGCCATCGATGGGTCCCTTTAGCTAACCATCTCTTCCTGGCTGGGGAAGCAGAGGTGGGAGGTGGGGAAGGTCCTTTTCCTCGGAGTCAAGCCATCTCAGCTGTGCACGTGCCGACGCAAACCCTGAGATTAGAGTCTCTGTGCTCTGGTTAAGAACAGTCATCTCTGCCGTCTGCAGCTCATC
>NW_006782310.1:6265496-6275298 GCF_000442215.2 Lipotes vexillifer
AAAAGAACTTTTAAAAATGTATCTAAGCAGTACAAGAAAATCTTTTTTTAAAAAAAAAAAATGCCCCATTTCCCTGTTCCATTGCAGAAGCATAATTTAGATACTTTTAACAAATCCTCGTCCTTTGGAAGAAGCGGGCACTCCAGGCCCATTTGCCTGTGTCTCTTTCTGCGTGCTATTATTATTTGATAACTTTGTGCTTAAATCTGCATGAGAGCCAATTATCTCTCTTTGTCATCCAGCAGGCTTGCTGTTCGGCAGTGGTTTTTACAGTACAGTGAAAGCCTGACAGAGCCTGGAGGAGGCGGATTTGCGGTTTAGATCACACTCCTCTTGCCTCCCCCGTGACTCCCCTTAGTCTTTTTATTCTTTCTGCTTTTCACCATTCTCTGACGCAACAAGTCTTCCTCCGCCGGCCACGTGCTTCTCTCTGCCCCCCACGCCCCCCAAACTTCTCCCCAGCCTGACCTCCTTCCTGGAGGATCCCATCCCAGCAAGGGCTTTCTCCCTTCTCCCCATCTCTTGCAGACTAAGGCTTCCTGCGTAGAGCTGGGAGGAAGTGGCATTTCTAGGCCCACCCTCCAGTGGGGGCCGGAGCACGAGTCTCTTGTCTCTTCAACTAGTGGAGGGACCATAGCGTCGGAGGGAGGCTGCAGGGTCCCTCATCGTGGAGCTCACAGTCCGCCAGGGAGACAGAACAGACCCAACTAAGGATGGAAGGAAGGCTGGGGTCGGATCAGAACCTCAGCAGTGAACTGAGCCCCTTACAGGTGGGAGGCTGGGCCTGGCTCAGGCCTAGGATGTTGCTGCTGTTGTTCCTCCAGCAAGAAGACAGGCAGAGGTAATGACCACTAAGGACAGACAGAACTTCCAGATTGGGGGGTGGACCTCAGCCACGCCCTGAAAGACTGGACTGGGTGGGGGATAGGAAAGAATTCCAGGGCGGGGTGGGGGGGGGGAGAGCCAGAGCAGAGGTGGGCCCAGACTGGATGAGGGTACTTGATCCCACAGGAAAGCAGGCACTCGGTCTCTGACACCTGGATTGGACTGTGTACCTGGAGGCAGTAGATACATTTTGGTGGAGTGAATGAATAAGAAAGGGAGTTCGATATGGGAGTCAGAGCTCTGGAGTGCAGCGACAGGTTGGTTTTGAATTGTGTGATAAGAAAAAGTTGATCCCACAGGAAAGCAGGCACTCGGTCTCTGACACCTGGATTGGACTGTGTACCTGGAGGCAGTAGATACATTTTGGTGGAGTGAATGAATGAATGAATGATGATGCCATGAAGGGAAAAGGGTGGGGAGGCTGGAGATGGATTAGGGGAGTTAGCGTGTGTTAGATCTTTCCTGTTCCAAATGGCAAACTGCCTCTTCTGCTAAACAACAACAACAAAAATCCATTTCCTGACTTCCCATCATCCTAGGCACAGGGCTGCCGGGCTCTGCCTCCTGGTACTCCAGGCCTTTTCCTCTCCTCCCGTCCAGGCCTGCGCACATGCCATTCCCTCCGATGGGGGGCTCTGCTCCCATCCACCTGGATCTTTCTTCCACCACTTTTAGACATTACTTTCTCTTGGAATGCCTTTTTTTTTTTTTTTTTTTTTTGGCCGCACCATGTGGCTTGGGGGATCTTAGTTCCCCAAACAAGCATTGAACCCAAGCCCTTGGTGGTGAGAGCTTGGAGTCCTAACTACTGGACTGCCAGGGAATTCCCTGGAATTCCTTCTTGACCCCAAAGTCCAAGTCAAATGCCCGATGACTCCAGTCCTAACTAACTCTTCTATCCCCGTGCTGACCCTAACCTCGTTACTGGCCAGCAAAGGAAGTCTGGGGAACAAAAAGCTCTGACCATGGCCACAGACTGACCCTTATCTCCAACTGGGCATTTCACACAAAATATAAATGACCCTCAACAGTAGCTAGAATTAATTGCATGTGGACCAGCCATTGCGGTCAGCATTTTATAAAAGCTGAGACGTGGAGCTGGTGAATAACTTACTCAAGGTTAGCCCTCATAGACATGGCAGAAAGCTGATTTAGAACCCAGGCAGGTCTGGCGCCAAAGCCTTAGCTATTTCCGTTACACTACTGGCCACAAGGTCCTTGGGCTCAGAGAGGGTGGCTCACCCCACAGCTGGCATGGCGTGGGTGGCGGGCTCCTGCTGCCACCCTCCTCGGCTGAGAGCTTGGTACACCACCTGTTGAGCAACTTTCCCTCCCCCGGGGAGATGCATTAGGACAATAACATGGCCTATATTGTCTCCATTTGAGACTGCAGAGGCCTGAGAGGTTGTGGGGACTGTGACTCCTCCTTTTGGTATCACACACCCCTCACACGCACGCGCCAACACGCACACACACCCTATCCCAGCGTGGGGACTGGTGGGGGCAGCTGGTTCTGGGGGTCTCTGTCTTCTCCCCAGCCCTGAGCAAGCCATGAAGGCTGTGAGAATGAGTCGCTCCCCGCTTGTCCTGAGTGGAAGGCTGGCATGCTGGCAGAGTGCCCTGTTCCCTCTCCCCACTCAGAGAGTGTCCAGCAAGGGGCCAGCTGTTTGCATTTGGGATTCGGGTGTATGTGTGTTCCTGCTGGAGGGCTTACATTTTATTTTTCAAATGAGAGCTTCCTGGGAGGTGATGGGAAACTCCACGATTTTTGCAGGAGGTGTTTGGGGGAAAGTGATATTGTTCCCAGAGTGGCTGCCAGGCAGGGGCAGCCTGGGTCCTCCCAGGAGCTGCCCAGTGGAGGTGAGCTCCACCCACCTTCCACGCCACTCAGCCCACTGCATGGACCATTCATTCAGTCTTTTTGTTGCAGTTTGAGCACAAAAGGTCAAATGTCCAGGAACCGTCTCAGTCCGGGGCAAACCCGGACGGGTGGTAACCCCCCTCATCCAACACACTCCTCTAACTGTCTCCAGGGTACAGATCCTCAGCTCAGCTGTGGGCACCCCCTCCCAACCTTCACTTGCCTCCCTCGATAGTGGAGTCTGGGAAATGGCTTGTCGTGGGTGCCTGAGGGAGCACAGCTCTAGTTCTGGTTGGGGTGTACACTGTGCGGTGACATCGTGCTCTGTGGACCCCCTCAGGCCAGGGAAGGCACCTTCCATCCCAGGTCCGGGTCCACCTCCCTTACACGGGGCTCCCTGCAGCAGATGACCTGAGTCTGCTGGAGGCTTTGGGGAGGCAGGGTTTGGCGGGGGTGGGGCAACGGCTCAGCATAGGTGGGGGGCTCTAACTGGGGGAGAGTTTGTAATGGTGCAAGACAATGCTAGGACTCTGGGAGTCCCTAGGCTTCTAAGGCATGGCCATCACAGCTGGCTGCGTGGGGACAGGGCCCCATCAAGCCCTCCACTCTCCCTTCTCTGGCCAGCCAGCTCTTGATTCAGTGCTGGCCACTCTTGGGACTCTCTGGCCCCTGGGGGAGGCCCTCTCGGTGGCTGCTCTCTGGCCTCCCACTGCTGGCTGGCGGGCAGGCGGGTGGGCGGGCAGGCAGAATATTACCCCTAAGATAAATGAAGAAGAATTTCAGGCCTTATTGGATTATAGTTTTTATTGAACTTTATAATTCCAATTAGCAGACCCCTGGGCAATAAGCAACACGCAGCCCATGGCTCACTTTATGGTGTGATTATGACCCTGTTTATCCTCCCCTGAATGAGAAGTATTAATGGAGGAAACAGAGGAAAGTGGGCCTGAGAATACATAAAAACAGATATTGGTGACATGGAAATAAACAGACAGGGAGGGTCAGGGAGAGAAAATAACCTCTGGGCAGACAACGGCGGACAGGGGACCAGAGATGGTGGGGACCCACGTGCTCAGAGCCACAGCCAGCTTGGACACCCTCCTGGCCTCCCTTCCAGGGCAGGGAGCCCCCTGAGCCCTGATAGCTGCTGGGCCCTGGAGAGCCCCCCCACCCCTGCCACCCCCAGGCATTCTTGTTCGGGCTGGAGTTTGATTTACTAAGTGCAGGGCTTTGGTTTGTGTGCTTGTACCGCCGGGCAGCCCACTGCCTCATGAGGCCCTGACTCCACGGCTGAGTAGCTTGGGGCAGCCCAGTGTTTTCTTAATGCTTCAGAGGCATCCCTTGCCCTTTGAGAATGTGATGGATGCTGAAGGCATTCTTCCTAGAAAAATGTCCTAGTGCATGCACATGCATGAATGCATCCACATGCATATGCACACAAACAAGCCATTTTGCATACAGTTTCAGGTGTGGCATGGGATCCCTGAAAACTGATCATGGATCCTCCCTCCCCTGAGCGCATCAGGTGAAGAATCCTGGAGTTGGATGGAACAAAGACCCGTCTCTTGTTAGTTCTAGGTGGAGGTGCTAAGAGCCCATAAAGAGTTGGGCAGCTTCTAAGGGCCTGCGCACGGGGAGGGAAGAGGGGGTACCCCTCTGATCTCACCTGATTTTCCTTTCTTCCTGGACACTCGGGTTTGTCCCCACCCACCCAGCTTTAAACCTTTAACAGCTGGGACCCAGCACAGCAACTGGGGAGAAGCTGCCTCCCAAAGAGTGTTGGGGTGAATTGGCGGGTTTCTGAGCTGGCAGGGTCAGGGGTGGCCACACCTTCCCAGATTGAAACCCTCACCAGACTCTCTGTATTTCCCAGGAGAAAGAAGCAGGCTCAGGGCCGCCATGCCCTGCTCGGGCTTTGTTTGTTCCTTCCTCCCCCTTCCGTGGGGCATCTTTCTTGGAGGCTTCAGTGGAAGATTAAAAAAAAAAAAAAAAAAAACCCCTCCTATCAGCATTTTGCCATTGTACTGAAGCACGAACACAGAAGTACCCAAGGAGCTTTTGTAGTCTGAACAGAATGAAAAATGCTTCAGGTGTTTGTCAGTCTGCAGTGGCATGTAAATAAGATGCTGAGATCTGTGGGCAGCCCGGCGCGTGTCTGGCTGGCTGGGTCCATTAGGAGTCACTGAGGATCTCCAGCCGCAAGTGTCCCCCCAGTTCACCTGGGCCTCGCCTGCCCTCTGCGCCTCTGTGATTTATGGAGCCCCGCCAGGCCTTGTCTTACTTCAGATAAGAAGTGTGGATGTATGTAAGCTCCAGTGGTCATGAACCACCGCAGCCAGGACTTTTCTGAATCCTGTCCTCGAGAGGGATAGCGACCCAGCAGGCCTGAGCAGGAATTGGGGACCGAAGTGAGGGGGCTGGCCGACTGGTGGGAGAACAGGTGTTCTGTCGAGGCCTTAGGAGAACCCCAGGGGAAAGAAGGTCCTGTGGATACTCAGGCACCAAGATGCTGCTGCCCCCACCTCCTCGGGTAAGACACGGGCTTCCAGAGAGCTTACGAACCCCTGAGGAGGGAGGGGGCCTGCAAATTAGGGAGCCTGTCCCTCATCTTCCCAGGTCTATATTCTCTCCCCCATTCCCTGGGTGCCCAAACTGGCAGAGCCTGACCCCAGAAGAATAGGCTGCCCTGGCCCCTGGCCCAAGCTCCCGGGAGCAGCCCCTCCTCTCTGCCCACATCCTAGGCCCTTGGCCAAGGCCAGCAGTGCAGAGGGCCAGGCCCAGAGCTGCAGAAAGCACCCCAGAGTGCTGTGCGCATTTGCACCTTTCAGAGGACATTTTATGTGTGTAGAAAAGGAGGCCCAGGGAGGACTGTTGGGTCAGCCAGTGTGTTAGAGCCGAGCATTTAAGAGAGCAGGCTTTGGGTCTGGTTTCTCTGGTCCAGAAGGCCTCTGGGTTATCTGTGGACCCAGCTGGTGGAGGCCGACAGACTTTGGGGTTTTTCCCCTGTATAGTTGAAGCAAGCTGGGCCTGGATGGGCAGGGGGATGACAGGACCTGAGAGCAGAGCAGGAGCCTAGCAGCCAGTGGTGCTCTCCGTTCAGCACCATCTAGCTCGGCCGGCTCCCTGGAACCCAAAAGCTCTTTTCAGAAACCTCAGGGCCTGCCTGGTGCTGCTGGCACCAACGCGGGCTAGGGCAAAGGCTTCAGCCCAGATCCTAAGATGGGTTTGGGATTATCCCTTCCCACTCAGAGGGAACAGTCTTATGGCATCTTACATTTTTTGGTGGCCACTTGGTCCCCATCATTCTGCCATGGCCCTAGTAGAGGTTCAGTCCAGTATTTGAACAAGTAGAGGGTCAATGCCAGGGCCTCAGGCGCTGGAATGCAAGTGGGCACGCATCGGGGTCTTGGGGCGCTCTGCAATCATACTTCCATGGACCTCCAGGCCCCTTGTCATGCAGAGGAGTCCTTCAAAGGACCAGGGGAACCCCTGGGATCCTTTGAAACTGAGGAAGAAACCATTTGCCCAGGCAGCCTCCTGCAACTGGGGATGGAGGGTGGGGATGGGCGTGTACCAGCGAGCCCTGGGGTCTCTGCCAACGACCGACCCTCTGCAGCTTCTGGAGCCCTGGGGCGCATCGTGGAGTGTGGGCAGGGAGGCAGGGCTGGCCTTCACAAAGCCTTGGCTCTAGTCCACCTTTGCCACCAGCTAACTGAGTGACTGTGGTCCTGTCACTCCCCTAGCTGCGCCTTCGTTCCCTCACAGCAAAGTGAAGGAGGTGGCATGGCTGATATCCGAGGCCCGTGCCAAACTAAAATATGCAGATTCCCCACCTCTGATGTTTCAGGCACGAACACAGATTAGCACGTGTGGAAAACTGGGGGCGAGTAATAATGGCCCACCAGCCTCCACCCCAAGCACACACTTTCTTCTCTCTATTCATGCCCCCTGTAATAGATCATACAGGATGGATTACATTAATTTTCTATAAACTATATCAACTTGAGTGACATGTCCTTAAGGGTTGGCTGATTGATATCTACAATGCGGTGTTATAATCTAAAATCATATTAATATTAATATTAAAGATTTTCTGTCCTTTACGTGCACCATTAAATCTGGAGTATAAGGTGAAATTGACAACATACATTTTGACAGCTTATCTATAATAAATATGCAGTTCTTGATGCCCACATGTCATCACAGATGCACCGCAGCTCTCTGAGGATCAGAGCCTGCCTGTCTCCTGCGTGACATCTCCAGCAGAGGATCAGAGCACCCATCTAGGCAGCAGGGTGAGCCTTTGCCGGCAGTGACTCTGGCCTCTCCTGTCTGCCTGTGAAAGTCTGTCCTTCATCCTGCCAAGCAGGCAGGAGGGCTTGAGGAGTGACAGTCACAGAGAGCAGGGGACGCCATCTCATTTACCTTCTGAAACACAGAAAAATCCAGCTTCCCTTTTTTTAAGTTACAGAGGGACTTTTGATGTCTTCTCTAGCCACCCCTCACCTTGTTACAGCAGGTTGTCACCACTCAGCACCCAGTGAGTTTAAGAGCTGGGGCTCCTGAGTTGGCAGCCCTGGGTCAAACCTCATTCTCTGCCACTAACCTCTGTTCTTAACCTCCCGTAGCCTGTTTCTGCATCTGTAAGCGGAGAAGGGAAATGGTACCTCCTTCCTGGTGGAAATGTGAGGACTGAATGAGATCATAGAAGCCAGGTGCCCTGCACACACAGTGATGCCTCGTAAAGGGCACCTCTTAGATTGTTTTCTAAATGAGTCCCACTTCCTCTGCCCCTGCAATCCTTCCTGTCGCTAAATCCCTGCCCTTGTCATACAGAACCTACCACTTAGCACACTGACCATCTCAGATTCTTCTCTGCTTCTGGCCTGTGCCAGATGTGAGTTCCAAGATGGCAGGAACCATGCGTCCCCAGCCCTGGCCCAGGACCCAGGTGGAGCTGAGATGGGAATGGACTGAGATTGGGACAAAGAAATCAATTGCAAGGAGAAAATCTGGTCACCTCTGCACTGAGACTGCCAGGTCCAACTAGATAGTCATGTGTGTATGTGTGTGTTTGTGTGTTTGTGTGTGTGTGTGTTGGAGGGGGTCAATGAAGTGAGCCTGGAAAATGCCTTATCCCTCTCACATTAACAGGGAGGTTGACAGAAGAACTGAGGAAGAGGTGCAGAGGAATTTTCAACAGGTGGAGGATTGTTTGAGAGAGCTCCAGGCCATCTCAGTGGTCCCACCCTCACTGGACATCTGCTGACAGGGCAGTAGAGCCCACCAGAGGCCCTGGGGCCATATTTCTGATCACTGGCTTCCTTCCAGCCTCTGTGAGCACACCTAGCCGGGTGACATCCAGTCTCCCAGGTTTAATCCATCAGTTTGAGCCTCCTCAAGTTTCTGGCATTGTATTCAGCCCTTCCCTGTCCACCCTCCTCCCACAAAACCATCCTGACGGCCAGCTACACGGAGCACTTCTCTCTCTGAACTGCAGGATTTCCAGTGTGAAGAACCAAAGGACAATGTTCCTTGTCACCTCCTTGCATTGTTCTGTAATTGCTTGGCAGTGGACTGATCTGTTTTCCACAGCTAGACTGAGAATGGAGGGGGTGGGGACTGCTTCCTCTTTCTGATTCCCTGGACAGCTCACCATGTGGCCAGGTACATGTGCAGATGTACAGGTTTGGACCCTTCAGTACTCTGGATGGCAGTAGGAACAGACATGAAGACCTCATGGATCCAGAGAAGTCTTAAGAGGTTCATTTGTCAGGCATCTCTTAAAAGGAAAGGTCAGAGTTGACCTGGATCCACTCTCATGCTCTTCTGTGTTTCTTTTGGGGCCAGGAGTAGGGCTCAGAGGGATCCCAAATGTTCTTCTGGGATATCAGAAAGTCCATTCACACCTCTTACCTCCCCTGCAGGGTGATGTCCTGGAGGAAGCTCCATTGTTTACCACTTGTCCCCATCCCTGGGCTGCCCCCAGCTCTGGGATCCTGAGCTACACACCTGCAGTCCTGACCAAGGGTAAGAAGTTCGGTGACCCAGGCTGGGGAGACAGACTTGTGGGGGGAGTACAACTTCTGGGAGAGCCGGCTAGCAGGCACCGGCCCAGCCTGGTTCTGGGAAATTCAGGCCCATCATGGGCTGCTCATCAATTGACTCCTGCAGCTTAGGCTGCAAGCAAAATGGGTCCTGGGGAGATGGCGAGACCCCATGGCCTGCTGAGGGGGACCCCACCTACAGGGCTTTCTTGGTTCCCCTACCCTTTGTCTTGCAGACTTTCTTACCACCAGTCCCTTCTGGTCCTTCATCCCAGTGTGAAACTTGAGTCTCTACAGTGTCTTTAATACAGAACCACTGATCAATCATCTACAATTAATCAGTCAAGGAGAGGTGAAGACTGGAGGAGGAGTGATGGAGAGGAAAGTGTGTGGCTTTGGGCAGCTCAGGCTCGCTGAGTGTCCACAACGGCTGCCCTACTCTTACTGTCATTCGTTTGTATCTTCATTCCATCTTTCAAAAGATTCTTACTGGCTCTGAGTTTCACGGGCTGCACTGGGTGCTGCGGATGGGCTGAGGCTGGGGCAGGAGACAGACCCTGCCCCGCACCCACGGAGCCTGTCCTCTGGGGCTGTTGAGGAGGTTAGACGAGCTAATATTTGATGATCACCCGGCATAGTGCCTGACGTACAGCGATACCACCGTGATGTTGGTTCCTCTCTCTGCTTTGAATGAGTCTCTTCTGGTTGGAGAGAAAAGGCCACTTAAAGCAGGACCAGAGAATATTATGGGGGAGGGAGAGGTAAGGAAATGGGTCATGTTGAGGGGTGCCCGTGGTCGTGGTGTTGGTGGCTGGGGTGGGTGACAAGGTGGGTGGGAAGAAGGAAAATGGCTTCGAATGCCAACCCCAGGAATAAGGATTCCACGCCTTTTAAAATCCCTTTCTTTCTCCCTCCTCATTCATCTCGTCCCTTCTCTGCCTCTCTCTGCTTCCTGCTCCCTCCTCCTTCCCACAATTAACCCCCGGCTGTCGTGATTGCCCCCGCCCCC
>NW_006782310.1:6275450-6295450 GCF_000442215.2 Lipotes vexillifer
GGGGCGGCCTGGAGCAGCCGCGGGAAATATTGATATTAGCCGACCTCTGGCGCCGGCCGCCCGCGGTGAAAATAGGACTCGGGGCCAATCAATTACGGAGCCATTAAGGGCAGGGAGGCGGGAGGGAGCAGAGAAAAGACGGGGCTACCCCGGCAGGGCATCGCCCCCTGGGGTGTGCGAAGCTGCATCCCACGCTGCGCTCCCCCGCGAGAGCTCCGGCCACAGCCCCCACCCGGCCCCCGGCGTCAATGTCAGTGACCTCATCGGCTTGCCTGGGAGACCCAGGGGGCCGGGAAGGGGGGCGCTCAGAGCCTCGCACGGGGGCCCATCCCGCGGTCGGTTGGCGCTCTCTTTGTCTGCACCTCCCGTCCTCTCCCGGGGACTCCTGCTCTCCAGGCCCCCGCTTTCTCTCTCTGCCGGCCCTCCTCCTTTTCCTCTTGTTAACAACCTCTCCTCTCTCCTTGGTGCCTCTTGCTCCTCCTCGGACCACCCTTCTGTTGCTTTTGTCTCTCCCTTCCTCCCCGAGACGGCCACAGGGTGGCTTCTGCTTCCCTTCCCCCAGTGTGTTCTGAGCACCGCTGGGACTGGTCCCGCCAACCTGGCTGAGGCGTTGGCCGTCTCTCCCTTCAGATCTCATGCCCCTTAGCTTCCGTCTTCAACAACAGGAACCAACATCAGGCCCTTCCGATTTGGGGTCAATGACTTCTGGGAGCCCTTTCCATTTTTCGTTTGCCCCTTCTAACTCAGACAATAGCCCCATGTTAGGAGAGGCCCCCCACATCTAGACAGAGAACCAGCTGTGTTCGTGGCAGAGTCCTTGGCCACTGGGTTTCTGGGGTGCGTGGAGCAGAGTGGGAGCAACCTTCCGTGTTTGGGTAGGTGTGGGTTCTGTGTATCTGTGACCAGGTTTGTGCAGGTGGAGGTGAGGGGGTAGGAATAGACAGGTTGTGGACTTGAGCAAGTATCTCACCTTCCTCTTCTTGAGCTGACCATTCTTACAGGTGGGGAGGGGATGAGCTGCTGGGCTCATTTGGTGATTGGTTGCTGAGTCTAGAATATTTTCTGAAACTTCCATACGTTCTTGGACAAACAAATGGCATGCACGAAAGCTTAAATTGATCAGATATGGTGTTGGAGGGAGTAAGTTGTACTTTTTCCACTTTAAAGAAAGATCCTGCATTTCAGAAAACTTAAAATAGCGGAAGCAATCCCTTTCACAAGTTCCCTTGTTCACGGTTCTCAAAGTGTGGCCCCGGACCTTCAGTATGGGCCCATGGGCCTCACCTGGGAATCTATTAGAAATGTATATTCTCAGGCCTTACTCACTGGTTGGCTCAGAAACTCTGGGGAGGGGCCTGGCCATCTGTGCATAACAAGCCCTCCAGAGGTCTATGAAGAGCACTAAAGTTTGAGGACCGCTGACCTCAACTATCCCGCAGCTCTGGGAGGTAGGTGGGGTGGAAATGATTCTGTCTTCCTTTTACCTCTGGAGGAACAGTGGCAGAGAACCATGGCATGGCCAGACGGTAGCAGGGTCAGTGCTAGGACCGTTCTTGGCCTCAGTGTGAGACAGGCTTTAAGAGTGTTAGAGGTGCGTTTTATTTAATCTCACAAGCACCATTTTATGGAGGTAAGTATTCCGTCTGGAGTGGTGACTGGCATTTGCCTGGCTGTGAATCTTCTTTTGACCTGTAGGAGTTGGAAAGGTTTCAGATTTTTGAGGCTCCTCTAGCCTCAGCGCTTGGGGAGGGGAGTAACTTGGGGGTATAGCCATTGAAAAGTAGGATGATTCTTTGAGACTGATTTTTTTTTAGTTGGACCATTGAAAGCAGCTTGTAATAGAGCTGCATCTTTCACATCTACAGCCTACCTCAGGGTTGTGTCAAGTGCCCTTTAAAATATAGGCTCCTAGGCCCCCTGCCTGACAAACAGTTTCCAAAGCCCAGGGAGAAGGAGGTTCCGGGGCCTTGGGGACCTCATGGGAGACGCCTTGGTGTCCAATTGATATAGTTTGAACCCCAGCTCTGCCCCCAGTGGGCTGTGTGTAACCTAAAAGTCATGAAAGAACGTGAATTGTAGAGTGTGGTCACCACCCGAATTGGGAAACTAGCTTCTCTGGGCCTCAGTTTCCTTATCTATAAGGTGGCCAGTTGGACCAGGAGCCTCTCTGGCTGTAACAAACCATACTAATACTAGTAATGAATATAAGCCCCAAATAGCATAACATCAGTATAGCAGAATCCTCAACCTGCTGCAATGGTCTTCCCCCTATCCCCACCCCCTTCTCAGGAAGATAAGCCAAATTGCCTGCAAATGAGCACAATCAAGAAAAAAAAAAAAAAGCCCTGTGCTTTGTAGTGCGATCAAAAGCCAAACAATGACACCCGAGTTCCCTGACATCAGCTTGTCACCATCAATCCAACCTGTGACTCTCTGGCTACAGGAAGCCTGGCCGAGGGTGCGGATCCCGCGGGTTCTGATCTCACACAAGAGAAGGGTCACCCACCTGGGCTGACCGAAGCGGGAGAGGAGCTCAAGCCTCCAGAAAACTTTTTTTTACCCTCTATTACCCAGAAAACAGAATTAATTAGAATCCTCCATTTTCTGAGAACCTGGGTTAATCAAGGTTTATATGTAATAATTTTTTTTCCCCCAGGACAGAACACTGAAGCGATGTCTCCACGAAGAACACAGTACTTAGTGAAACTGCTGGGATGGGAATGGATCCTCCCTGAACTGCAACATCAAACCCTGCTCTGAGACAAACCTGATGTTTCACTGGATTTCAGCTCATGGTGGGAAAAGGAGCAGACTGTTGGGTGCCTGGGGGAGAGAGGACCCGTGGGCTGGCTTTCCAGGCTCAGGTAGGGGTGGATAAAATGTTTCCCATTGTCCTGTCCAGCAGAGCATCTGGGCATTTTCCTGCTCATTCCATGCAAGTTCTGCCTTCTCCAGGATCTGCCCCAGCCATGGCCCCTTTGGTCACTCTCCCATGACCTTCTACAAGCCCATAGCCTGAACCACACAAATTTGCACTTGATCTCAGAATGTCTCAAGTTGCTCCTTAAATCTTCTCTGGGTGTGTTCCACTCACTCCCCAACCGGGTTTTAGGTTCCTTTGGGCTAGGAGAACTCATGGGTCTCAAACAGCTTCAACGCACAGCAGGTACTTGGTAGATACTTAAAATCACAGACAGGCGGCGCGAGAAGGATCCTTACAGATCAGCTTGTCCAACCTTCAGTCTGCAGGTGAGGAACCTGAGGCTCAGAGTGCAGAGTGACTTGTTGAAGGCATCATAGCTAGTTAGTGTCAGGGCAGGAATTGAAACCCAAGTCTTGGCAAGCAGTAACTATTTATGATTATACATTATGTTAGTAAGGAGGTTGGGAAAACAAGAATTCCAAAAAAAAAAAAAAAGATTTAGTGAGAGCTTAACTTGGTACAATCTCTTTGGAAGCAAATATCAATCAAAATGTGGGATGCTCAGAAATGATTTCACTTGTAAGAATTTATTTTATAGGTGGAATCATACATGTGTGCAGTGGGTGTGCACGAAGATATCGACTGTTTGTGCTTTGTAATAAAATAAAACACAAAGCTAGAAACAGTCGGAATGTCTCTGAGTGAAGGTCTGGCCATGTAAATTAGTGAATATCTGGATAACAGAATACTGTGCAGCTACTAAATGGAATGGAGTGGATCCACATGAGCGTCGATCAGGAAAGAGTCAGGATATACTGCAGTCAGAAATCAAGGTGCACAGCAGTGCGGGGAGCATATCCCAATTTCCACAACAGAAAGTGTCTGTGGGTGTGTTTGCGTGTGCGTGTCTGTACTTGACATATTTTTGGAAGAATACACAGGAAACCGCTCCCCATCCTGGTGAGTGGGATGGGGTCTCGAGTGGGAGGGAGAATCACACTTCATTGTATGCTCCCTTGCACTTTTTACCACATGCGTGTGTTATTTTTATAATAATAATAATTTTAAAACCTCAACACCTAGTCTCCTAGTTCAATGTTTCCCCTCACTGTACCAAGCCGCCTCTCCTGCTGTTATTCTGTAAATCGGTAACTTGTAGTCTGAGTGTCACAATTTCAAGTAGGTAATAAACAACAAACAAGCCGTCTGCCCTTAGCTCATCCCTTTACTTTTTTAAGCCCCAAATTGCTGCTTTTCCAGGGGACTGAGGCTCTAGGGTGGAAAATCCCATGTGGAGGAGGTGCAGTACGGGGTTAAGAACCAGGTTCTCAAGCCCAGATTTACTAGGCAAGTTCCTCAAGTGCTCTATGCCTCAGCCTCCTCATCTGTAAAATGGGGATAGTAACAGTTCCAGCCTCCTAGGTGAGCAGGAACAGAGCTCCCGTCTGTCCAGTGCCCTGTCCCAGACAACATGGGTGAAGGTGCCCATGAGCTTGAGGACACCATCTCTGACCTTGGGGAGTTCAGACCTGGCTGGACGCAGCACAGCCGGCCCACTGCATGAGGGAGACCCACGGGGGAAGCAGATAAACAAGGGCACGTCCAAGGAACACAGCACCTGCTCCCACATGGTGGAAAGTGGGGAGAGGAATGGGGGCAGGGGAAAGGAAAAGGGAAGGAGGAAAGACCCCAGCAGGTGAGACAGCTGGTTGCCTCACCTTCCTCCAGGCATGGGAAGCCTCAAGTCTTTGGATTTTCTTTGCAAGCAGCTGGCAGATTTCTGGACAAGCCAGGGATGACCTTTTGAGGGAGACTGTGATATGATACTGGTTGTGGAATAGGAAACTAGATTCTGTTCCCAGGGGTCCAGTACCCAGTTACCACCCAACAGCCCATATGGAGCTTTGGCAGGAATTTGACTTGGCCCTAGGGTCTCCACCTGAGAAATGCAGGTGCCTGGGCCTCACATCCAAGGATTCTGATTCTGTCAGTGCCAAATGGGGCCTGGAGCGGGCTGAGACACGCAGCTGGGTCCTCGGAGGCTGCCGGGAACAGTCCTGTGTGTTCTCCGTATAGGGTCCAGTCACAGAATGGATGACAGTCAATGCACAGATCCAAACGTTTCTGGTTACATCAGAGTTGACTCATGGCTTAACTGTTTTATTGTCCCTGAAGACTGCATCCCTCTGCCCCAGCCGGAACCCTGTCCATCTTGCAAAGAGGACAGTGGGCCAGACTCTTCTCTGGAGTTTTGGATGAAGGTGTAATAATGACTGTTTATTAATAATAAGACTAACACTCAGGGTCTTCGTACAGATAATCTCAAATAATTCTCACCATGACCCTCTAAGGTTTTGACAATTATTGTGTCTGTTTTATGGGGGGAGGGAACTGAGGCAGAGAGAGGTTAAGGAACTTGCCTAAGGTCTGTGGTGGGTCATCCGTCTCCTCAGCACCCCTGCCGAATGCCACTCCAGCAGTCCCCCGGTCCCAAACAGGCTTCCCCATATTGGACGGGCCTGGCTGTCACCCCAGTGCTGTCCCTGATTGTGGGCCTCCCCAGGCAAGGACTCAAGTGTCTGTGGCCCCAGGGGAGATGAAAACTCATCCCTGCCTGCTCAGCAAGGTGCTTTGAGAATGGAGAAGGGCTGGCAGGGGGTGGGCATGGCCATCACCATTCCCCACCCCACCCCACCCCCGCCCCCTTCCTGGATTCCCATCCTGGATGGATGGATCACAATTGCTTTCTGGGGCAGCCACTCTTTGTTTCCCTTCCTTTGTTCCCCTTCCTCCTGCTGGTGACGTGGTCACCTTCCCAGGACATAATGCCCGCCTGGCTCTGTCCTGACAAGCCCTTTCGGCCCTATCTCTAATCTTCTCTGGGTTTAGGATTAATAGACTTTTTCTTCGTTTGGGATCAATATGTACGGAGAGAGAGAGAGAAAAAAAAAAAAAAAAAGGAAGGAAAAAAGTCAGCAGGATTAAAAAAAAAAAAAAAAAGGTCTGATAAGAATCTGGTCCAGGTAGTAAACCAGGATGTTGCCAGTGGTATCTCTCAGCTGCGGGGTAGGGGAAGGAGTTGTTGCAGGCGGGGGTGGGGTGGAAGGTAGGAGCTGAGGGGGCACCTGTGGGAGACAGGAATGGGGTGAAGTCACAGGCTTGTGACTGAAGCCCCAGGACCCTCAACCTCAGGCCAAGGCAGGTTTCAGCCTGAGTCTTGGCCCAGGAAGGCTCTCTGAGTCCTGGGCTGCCTGTCCTGACTCCTCCCATGTTTCGGAAAATCCTTCTCTCCCAGCAGCTAGTCCCCGCTGTTCAGGAGCCGGGTCCCCAAACTGCCATTTTCTAGGCTCCCAAGATCCCTCAAAGGTGTGGATTGTTTAGCGGAGGTTGGCAACCTTGAGTCTCAGAACCCAAGCTCTTTCTCAGTATTTCACAAAGCCTAATGGAGATTGCACATATCCCCTTGATGAGTCTGCACAGGGAAAACAAAAATAGCACCTCGCTGCTTTTAGCAAGAATTATATCCACTCCGTGTGGCTGACACTGGTTGCCACATGCCGATCTGCAGCTCTGATTAGCCTTTGATTAATAAAAAATGGGGATGGGAATCAATTATTTATTTAATAACAGCAGTTTGTTTTAAAGGCAAAACCTTTAAGAGAGTGGAGGACTCCGGGGTGGGGTTGGTGGGGTGGGAGGGAACCGATAGAGGGTCTTTGCCAGGAGAAGTTGGGGAATGTAGGATTTCCCTCATGGAGTTGGTTGTCTCCTGTGCCCAGGCTGGAGGGCGGGTTCCGTCAGGCTTTCAGGATGTAGGATGCAGCCCTGAGTGAGGGGAGCTGGGCCCCAGCACCCCGGGATCTGGTGCGGCTGGAGTCACTGAGTGCAGGGAAGCAGGGGTTTGGGAGGGCAGGGCACTGGTCTGCTTTGGTTACTGTGAGGTGATGAGTGTGTGAGGCCAGCGCCCCTCGGGCTCTCCCAGTTGCCTCCGGCCTTAATCTCTGGTGTGCCAAGCCTGGGAAATCTCCTTGAGCAAGGCCAGAGTGTGGGTCCCTGCCCATCAACGATGGCCCACCTTCCTTGGCCTAGCATCTAGGCCTGGACCGTTTACGCCAGCTGCCCTCTGCCCCGTCCACGCAGGGGCCTGTTGCCCGGCCTGGCCAGGCTCTGCTCCTCTCCGCCGTTACTCAACCCGCTTTCTCCTTGTGGAGGGCACTCCTGCTGATCTCTGCATTTCACAATCATATCCATTCATCAAGTCCAAGATTGAAGGACACCCTGTGCGGCAGCTCCCCAAGTCATCCCTCAGGAGACTGCCTTTCTTCTTCTGAATGTTCCCGGCACTTTGAATGTGTGTTCCTGTGGCAGTTTGGGAAAATGAGGTTTTGTACTTGATTTCTTTGTAGGTATTTTGAGGGCAGGGACCGAATCTCAGTCACCTTTGTAACCCCTGCCCAGGGTGTGTGGAATAATGGATGGAGGGGTGGAGGCTATCTTTTGGGGAGACTGTACCCCATTTACATCTGAAGCAGCTTCCAGATTAAGAAACAGACCTTTAAGGGAAATGATAACAGCCTCTTTGGGGGATGCAGAGGAAATATACGCTTTTGCACTTGAGATAAGCAGATTAGGGTACCTGGTCACGATTTTAACTTTGTTTTTTTTTTAACTTTTTTTATTTCTGGAAAATAAGACAGAAAAAAAAAAGTTGAGTGACAGAGTGTTAATTTTCTGACAAAAACGAACCTAGCCTTTCTTTCTCCCTTGACACTGATATTCAGACTCAGTCTTCTCATCTGTCAATTGGGATGGTAATCCCTGTTCCACTACTCATGGGGCAGTTACAAACCATGTATGAGAGAAAAGTGAAGAGAGAACTTTGCAAAGGAGAAAGTGCTCTATCCACGTGCATGTATTGTCTGTTTAGGTGATTACTGATTACCTAAAGTTATTGCCTTTGTGATCCTTCGGAAAGAGGGATGCTGCACAATTGTTCAGGCACCAAAGTCCTTCTTCCGGTCTCCATTATCTGTATCTCTCTCATGGAAGTTAAATTTCCCAGAATGGTCTGTGTTGTCGCCATCACTTTCTTCCGAGCTTATTGGTGTGGGTGGCCACTTCCAGCGTGGAGCTTTCCAGCAAGCTGGCTCGGCCACTCCAGATACCATGCCTTTAGCTTCAGCCAGGGCTGGTGGTGCAGTTTTGAGGTAGAACCGCACGTTTGCTTATGCACAGGTGTCTCCTTCTCATTGGTGGAGTGCTTTGAGTTTTCCAAAATGTCTGCTTTCACAGACGTTATTCCGTGGGCTCATCCCTGGATGGGAGTCGGGGAACCCCAGAGATAGGGCTGGATTTGCCGTATTTCACACAGAGCCTGTGAGATGTTCTTTTGCCTCCAGAGTCGAGGGTTTCTATCATGGAGTTGACGTTCCTGCCCCCCAAACTCCCCAGCCGTTGCCCACTACCGTGGGGGGATGACCTGAGTGAGGCGTTTCTGATTCAGAGAATCAATCACCTGATAATTCAGTGGGTGGCTTTAAGAAACATGGCCGTGTGGGAACCCTAAGCTCATAAACCAGATGAATTAAAGGGCGACTATACACATGGCAGAGGAGTCTTTCATTTCTAAAAGGATTCCTTATAAGGCTCTTCTGATGAGCAAACACAGCACATCTCAAATGGGATTCATTGTTAAAAAAAAAAAAAAGAAGAAAAAGAAGATGACAAAAAGAAGATAATAACAATTTGCATTCACTGTCTCAGGAGCGGCTCTTATGAGAAGTGAGGCCCACCTGTTTTTCAACAAAGCGCATGCAAGTCCCTCTCCTGGAGAAAGTGGGGAGCTGCAGAGACAGGGAGAAACTTGGGGGACAGGGAGAGAGGTGTTGCCATGATCGAATCTGTCGTTCTCTGACTTAGAAGGAAACCTGTCATCTCCCGGCCAGGGGGCAGTCTTGGTTGGGGGGCTTGGACTGACCAGTTCCCCACTGTGAGCTGCCCATCGGGATCCGGCTCCATGGTGGAGCATATGGTGGAGTTTTCCCACAGACAGATCTGCTGACCCTGCCAGGGCCATGGACCTAGCCACTGGGTCCTGATGGATTCCTCTTCTCTCTTTCATTACGGACGGGCTCCCGGCTTTGGCAATATTTGCATTATGGCATCAGTGCAGTGTTTCCCGTATTCACGTAGTTAAATTAGTTAGCTGGATGGAAACCTCAGAGATGATGTATCTAGTTGTCAGTCGTGACTTGGTGCTAATGGCACTACAATTTGGTTACAGCCCTCGCCATCATTAATCATATGCCCCCAGTCAGCCGCATACAGGGTGCTGGGGATGGGAGGGCGGGGCTGGCTCGGGCAGAGAGGTGCCAGCACCCAGGCTGGGCCTCTCGCTCTTCCTCTGGGCAGCGCTCAGGCCCAGTCACTGGGTAGGCCACCGTCCCTCGGTTCCCACCGCCACCGCCGCCACCAGCGCTGCGCACCTCTATTTATTAGCATCATGCTACTTATGCTAATAGCAGACCATACACTATTTCTGAGCATTAACATCTGCTCCAAGCAGCCGACTTTCACTTACGGAAACTGATTTCAGCTCAGTCAAGCAGATAAACAGAGAAATCAAAGCAGGTGGCTGAAAGTGAAGGAGGAATTCTCAATTCCTGCATTCAACCGATGAACTTCACTAAAGCCATAATTAATATTCAGATAACTATATTCCGACACATAGAATAAACAAGATCATTTAAAGGATGCAAAATACATCCCCAGGGCCAGAGGGGAAGGAGAGGGAGGGGAAGAGAGGGAAGGGAAGGCAGAGGAATGAATATGAATGCAGACACTTTCTCACTGGCCTATTGTCTGCATGGTTTCAGCCTCACAGAGCCGACAAGCTAGGTGTTTGCAGAGCCCCTTCCACTGCCGCAGGGGCCCACGCTGCTCACAGCACTCTATGGAATAAGCGGACAGAGGTGCAGTGTCCCCGAGCAGGGCTGGTGGAAACTGCCCTCTGCACTAAGGACGGCCAGCCCTGGGGCTGGCTGCTGTGGCTGCCTTCCTGCACCCAGGCTTTCTCCCATATGGAATCTCCTGCTGGCAATTCTTCCTCCCCATGATCTGCAATCTTGGAATTCGAAATAACATCACTGTATGATATGGATGAGGCCAAATCCAATTCTTTATACTCAAAGCTACAAGAGAGTATATACCTTATTAAGTCTTTTCATTGTTTTTCCTAGTCGGTCATTGCAGAAATGAGACTAACGCCACCATCCAGAACAAATTCGGAAGGCAGCTGTTCCCATTCTCTGAAGACCGGTGGCCCCAAGGCTCTGAGAAACAGACTTGCCAACCAGAAGCCAGTCCCCACGTGACTCACGGATGCATGTGGCATGATCCCGGACCCGACTCACTTTATCATGTTAGCACAGAATGATACTGGGAATAACAGGAAAAGTTAACGGAACCTGTCACCTGATATGGTGCACACTCCTCTGTGTGTGTGTGTGTGTGTGTGTGTGTGTGTGCTCGTGCATGTGCATGTATGCATGGGCCATAGGTAGATAATTTATAGGGGTGAATTATTTGAGTGTATATATGTATTGTGAGCTCCGAAGGGACAGTTAGTGACCAGGGTCCTGCATGTGGGATCCAAACCGACCGTGAGCCCCACTGACCCAGAGGAATCAGCACAGGCGAGCCCTGCTCATGGGGCTCCATTCAGGCTAAGCTGGGCCCAGTCTGAACCCCTTCACGTTGTCCCAAGCGAGCACCAGATTTCATCTCTGGTGAAAAGGCCCTTGCTAACTTTTGCTCAGCTCTTTTTCAGTTCCGGTAGCTGCAAGGGCCCTGTGGCTAAACAACAATGACAACAAAATGTTATTGATAACTTTAATTTCCACTTGGGGGAAACATTCATCTCCCTCTCCATGCCCTGCACATATGTCCTGTTTATGTCCCTTCCTCTAAGAATGGTGTTGACAATGCCGGGAGCCCCAAGCTGCGTCCTGGGTGCCGTCAATGCTCCTCTGGAACTACTTGCTTTGTGGTTGAAATTTCCCCTGACGCCTGGATTTTTTTTTTTTCGTTTCCTTGGAAATGACTATCTTTCTGAATCACAGCTGTTTGCGGCAATGGGGGGAGGTGGGAGGATATTCCCTGGAGGGGTGTTGGGAGGGGTGGGGGGGCAAACAGGCTTCCCCAGGGAAAGCTGAGCACTGCGCAGGCCAGCAAGGCTGTGGGCTAAGGCTGCTGGTCTTCAGGGAGCCCTGGGGACAGGCTGGAGGGCCAAAGGTGGCTTGGAGCCTGGCAACCGGGGAATCTTTCTTGTCTGGAGCCTGACTCGATTCTGTGTGCTTACCTGGCTGTTCACCCCTCCCTGAGCGGCAACCATCTTCCCAGCCGGGGCTGGTATCCCAGCCACAGGTCCATGGCGGGCCCCTGTATGGGCCTTGTGGCTTCCTATCCATCTCTGCCTAATTTAAGCATCAAAACATGTGTATGAGGTTAGCCAGGCAGGGGTTACTGATTGCATTCACAGAGGCCAAGGTGGAGCCATAGCGAGGTGGTGACACATCTGAGACAGGGGGTGAATTAGTGAGACAGGACGGCAACCCTGGGCCCTGACCTCCAGCCTGCAAGTCTGATGCCTTTGCACTGGCTCCTTCCCACCCCTGCACAACCCGCAGACATGCGCTCTGCCTCACAAAACCCAGGCCCACTCCCCGGGGCCTGCGTTTCTCACATGTGCTGGCGCACACAGAGCTCCAAGGCAGGTGGAGGATGCCTCCCGGCCGCAAGGAGCCGTGGGTTGCGGGGGACGGAGGTGGAGCCCCACCTGGCTTCACGAGACTCATACACTCAGCCAAGGCAGACGGGCCCAACATGGCCTGATGTGGCCTGATGTGGCTCAGCCGCTGTGGGCCTGGTACCGTCCCCCGGCAGGCCTGGCTGATGCAGGTCCTCAGCCTGGCGTTCCCGACGCGCTTCCGGCCACTGGGCCCCGCCTTTCCCCCCCTCTTCCTCCTCTGCCTCTACCTCACCCTCCATCTCTTCCTCTTCTCCCCTCACAACTCCTGCTCTGTGCTCAGTTAGGCACCTCGATCATCACTGTCATCTGAGTCTCCAAGCTGTCATCTTCCGAACCAGACGTATGCTGGTTCTCAGAGCCAGAAGGAGAAAAGCGGAATTCAGACCCACACCCTTGGGAGTTTTGAATTTTACCCAGGCTGAACTGAGGCGGGCCTGTGTATGCTCTGAAGACCTGGGCTGCTCAGCTGGGAATGGGGCCTCTATTCATGAGAGGGGGTCCCTGGGAGGTCCGTGGGGGTGTCTTCTGCAGAAGAGCAGCCCAAGTGCTAACTGCCTGTGGCCTTTATCATTGGGCAGGAAGGCTGGTTCCCGGTCAGGTTTATAGAAGAAGACATGGCTCCTCTCTCTGAAAAGGGACATGAAAATTGCAGGTCTTTGGGGTCTGTTTCAGACCACTCTATCCACCCTGACTCCACACACACAAACTGGCAGGACCTCTCTCTGTCCTCTTGGCTGGCTGTGGGGAGGTTGCGGAATGAACCCCAGAGGTGGTGACAGGTGGAGAGTCCCCTCCCATTGCCTTCTCCAAATGGAAACTACTTAAAGCACACCCATTTTATGCCACAGCCAGGCTCAGGTTCGTCTTGGGAGAAACCTCTTTTATTCAACTGCAGGTGCCACCTTCATGGATATGCCTGGTTCTGGGAGAGCCGTGAGATTTCTCTTGCCCACCCAAGCATGTCCCTGTGAGCTGCTTGTGTAGCTCGCCTATCTGGTGTTCCAGAACGGCTGCACCCTGTGTGGGTGTGTGAGTGTGCGATGTGTGTGCCCTGTGCCGGGAGGGTCCCAGGCTCTGAATTCAGAGCCCGGGGTGGCCACTCTCTGGTCGAGGCTGTGCAGTAGTCCTGGTGCCCTCTGCTGGCCACGTCTGAAAGCACATGCAGCCTCCAGTCCGCTTCTGGGTGGGACCTTCCGGGAGGGAGGCTTCCAGGACAGACAGCACTGGCAGAGCGGGATGGCTCTGGTCTCTCCCTTTGTGCATCTCTGAGGGCCCCACTGTCTGAACCACACGCGTAGGGGTAGGTCCCCTTTCCCTCATCTCTCCATGGGGGAAGGACCTCGTGCCTGGCTCTGGTCTTTCCTAGCCGTGTGGTGTTGGACAAGTTGTCCCACCTCTCTGGACCTCGTTTTGTTCTCTGTCAGATCTTAGCCACCGTTCAGAGCCTATTTCAAATGCCAGTTCCTGACTGTAATCTTTCCCACACAGGACCTCGCCCACCTTGGAATGTCCGTCTCACCTTCGGTTGCTGAGGCTTTGGGCCTCTCTCTCAGGCCCTCAACTCCCTGAGGGCAGAGATCCTTTCGTATCTTTTCTCTTTTTCAATCGCCTGCAGCACCCACAAGCTGGCTTTACACAGAACAGGCACTCCACAGATACCTGTTGAAACCATTTGTGTTAAAATGTCTGCCTTGGACCAGAAATTCCCTGAGGTGCCACCCTGATTCTTTCTCGTTCCAATTGTCGCTTGTGGGTTGGCCTCATCTCCCAGATAAGACTTTAGATCCTAGAGGGCAAGGTATGAGGGAATAACTGTCCTGCTGCTTCACTGAAGAGAGAAAGCAATTTTGACATTGTAAAACAGTTATGTACATGACTCTCTTTCCCTTCCAAGCAGTACATCTTCAGAGCAAAATAGAAAGGTCTAGGCTGTAAAGAACATGCTAAGGCCCAACTGGTTTTCCATTTTTATCTTCCTCCTCCTCTGTGTGCACCTCTTCTAATCTGCACCACCCATCCCCGCACCCACAGGGCCGTCCCCCTGCAGCTTCTCACCAGCTCATTCCCCAGCCCCTGAACTGCACGAGTATGAGGGGATCCTCGTGCCTCATCAGAGTTCTCAGCGCACTCCCTTACGTGATTCTTCTCCAAGGCTGCCCCAGCACAGCAAACACACTGCCTCCTGGAAACGGCAGTAACAGCTAACATTTATTAATAGCTCACAATGTGCCGGGAGTCATGCTGAGAGCTGTGTGCGTATTATCTCACGGAATGCTCTTAACAACCCTCTACCACGGCTCTATTATTATCTTTGTTTTATAAAGAGAAGGCTGAGGTACAGAGAAGTTAAGCCACTTGCCGAAGGTCACACAGCTTGAGAGGGGGAGAGCGAGCATTTGAATCTAGGCAGTTTGATTCTAGAGCCCGTGTTCATAACACTGCTTCTGGTGGCAGGTCTGGGGTGGTAGACAAGGGCTAGGCACCTCTTGGACACACACACACACACACACACACACACACACACACACACACACAGTACAGTGAAGCCCACACCCACCTACATCATTTCCACACACGCTCATGTTGGCACGTGCATGTGTGACACTCTCACTGCTTTACCCGCCTGCAGTATTTTAGAACAGCATCGTCTGATAGGATTTTCTGCCCCGCAAGGCAGGTTCTAGGTCTGCATTGTCTAGCATAATAAATTACCACTAGTTGTGGCTACTGAACACTTGCAACATGGCTAGTGCGACTGAGGAACTGAATTTTTAATTACATTTCAATAAACGGGCATGGAAATAGCCACACATGGCTGTCAGCCGCCCACTTGGTGTTGTCATGGGTGGTTGAGAGGATGAAGAGCTCTCATGCGACCATGTGGGTAACATGGCCTACCGTGTTAGAGCGCTTCACAATGGGTACATGTTTACTATTATCGCCAGATCAGTGATGCACTGGGTCATCTCCTCGTCTCCACCTGTCCTCCCATCCAGCTACCCACCACTCTTTGATAGGGGGCTTTTGAAGACCACCCTCCTGACAGTGGGCTCTGACCCAGATGTATGTATGAAGGTGACAAGGAAGGAGGGTTTGGCTCAGAGGTGCCTGGGGGAGCAGCTGCAGGCCAGCGGAGGGCGGTCTGTGGCCCTGGAGGACCTTCTACACACAGGCTCCTTCACCCCAGCCCAGTCTCTCAGAGACTCCCAGGTGCCTAGGGAATGATTTCAGCTCTAATTTGTAAGTAAAACACCAGCAGCTTATTCCATTGTGTGTTGCTTTTATTAGCTTTTAACTTTAAAAGAGAGAAAATAGGGCCAGCAGTCTGTCTCAGGTGTTTGGTGGTGGCTCTGGGGGCCACACAGAAGTCCCTGCAGGATGCTTCTCTTCCAGGGGTTCAGAGCAGCCACTAGTGAGATCAGGCTGGTGGGGGTGGAGGGGCAAGGGTGTACAGGCCACAAGGACACGGTTGGTGGGGCAGGCGGGGCAGGGAGGCCTCAGCCACTGCAGAGCAGGGAGGCGGGAGCTGGGCGACCTACATCTTCGCTGTGAATCCGGCTGACTCACCCTAGAGAGTTCCCGCTCTCCCTCCTGGGTGGAATGCAACTTTGGCATCCTGGGAAAGAGACACTCCAAGAAAGGGCAGTGGCAGTGGCCATGGCAAAAGCTGGAGGGAATGAAACTACAGCAGGAGGGATTTAGGTGGGAGCATGGGAAGTACATACTCAAGATAAGCTCTGTGAGATGGTATGAGGGGTAACTGAGGCAGGAGGAACAGTCTCCTTTGCTACCTTCATTAAAGTGAGGGCCAGGGGTGTCTGGCGTTGGTGAGCCCCTGCTGAGACATTGGGGAGGGGTGTGGGAAGGAGGGGGCTCCCAAGACCCCATCTCGGGCTTCATGCATGCCTGACTAGGTGTGTATCACACAGTCCATGACCTCACTGATGCTCAGACCACACTGGGGAGGAGCAATAATCACATGTATGAAGTCTTGTTTAATCTGTCCTATTATAAATAACTTTAAGTACCACGATACATGAATGCCTCTCACATTTATACCTCCAGCCCAGATCTTCACTCATCTCCAGGATCATAATCCACCTGCCTTCTTGATGTCTCCACTTGGATGTCTAATTGGCATCCTACCCCCAGCATGGCCGAAATGGAATTTTGATCATTCTTTGTGAATGAATGAGTTATTTAATCCTGATGGTGTTTGTCTGAGAAGGCTTTTTGCCTGGGGTAGAAGTGTGAGCTCATGAATGTGTTTCCTGGACCGGCTCTTGTGTACGAATTGCAAGACTAATTAAACTCATACATATTTGTGGAAATGCAAATATAATTTTATTTACCAATGACTGTAATAAAGGTAAATGCTCCTTACTTAAACAATTTACTTTGGGAACAGAGCTGTAAACAGAAGCAATAAATAAACACTCATTATTGAGTGCTTACTGTGTATCCACTGAATTTCAGGAGCTGGCTTTTCTGATCTTCCGTCACGGTGTTTACACGTGAAGACTTTCTCATTCCCGGATGTGGGACTTGACCACAACCAGGACAAGCACTCTTAACCAAGCCCGTGACTCTTGGGGGCCCTGCTTGGCATTCTGGCTCTGCCATTTCCTCACTGTGTGACCTGGGAAGTTACTTAAGCTCTCTGTTTCCTTGTCTGTAAAATAAAGATGGAAACTTAACCTTCCTTCTAGGAGAAGTGGGAGTAAGAAATGACATAGCACAAAGGAATGCTTGGTTTTGTGCTGAGCACTTGGTAAATGACAAAGGCATGTTAACTATTTCTCTTATTATTCTCTTATTATTATGCTTATTAATTATCTAAGCCTGTTCTAGATGTTTCTATATATTCTCATTTAATTGCCATGAATCTGTGTTGTTATTCTCGATTTACAGGATGGGAGCTCAGAGCTCAGGGAATAAAATGCCTGTGGTCATCATCCACCTCTCAAACATTAAAACTCAAGTCTTTGGACTCCAGATGTAGTGCTCTCTCCATGGCACCACCACCGCCTCCCCTTGTTCTTTGGGAGAACCTGGTGCTAGTGAGGGCCAACCATCACACCCAGTTTCCATTTCAACTCATGACCAAGTCCCAGTCACAAGCTCTTCAATCCCTCCGTGGACTCATAATTTCCTGTTACCTCTGACCCCTGACTGTGGTCTCTGAGCGACTCCTCAAATCTTCGCACACTTGTCCCCAGCCTCCAAGAGTTCCTCACTATTGTGCAACCCTGGGCTGTAAATCCAGCATGAACTTCACCTGGTAGGTGACAGACTGTGAAACAGGAAGCATGCTTAGAGGTGACCGATTTTATCTCCATGCCCAAGTTAGAAAGTGGAAATCTAGAAAAGCCCAATGAGTTACTCCAGGGGCCCCTAGACAAGAACCCAGGGCTTCTACCCACTTTCAAACCCTGGCCACAGGAGCTGCACATCCCTCCATGACCTGTGCACACAGTGGTATCTGCTGGTGGTGGGTGGGGGTAGGTTGTGTTTCATTTGTGCTTTGGGCATCGTTTTCCCCAGCGTTATTTCCTCTAGAGCCTGTGAGCCTCCTAGGGGGTGTGGGGGGTGCGAGTGGCTGTGGCTCTTCCTTCTGCTTCTTACACAAGGTGTAGCCCAACACTGGGTGCACTGTAGGCAAGTGAGTTCTGTCTGTGTTGCTTCTGAGTGGACCTGTCAGCCAGACCTAAGTAAAATCACCATGACATTCACAGGAGCATCTCTGAGAGGTGGGACTACGGGTACCTTCTCTTCTCCTTTCCCATCTCGATTATTTTTTCTATGGTACTGCTCACAATGGAAAACAATTATAATAAAATTAATATTAAAAAAGCAACTGGCCTTTGCCAGGGCCAGAGTGACTGTCCCTCTAGGTGAGTGAAGGTGGCCACCATGGATCTGTGCCTGAGGTGTGTCCAGCCGAGGCCCACAGGGGTGTCTGTGGGGAGCTCACAGGGGAAGGAGAGGCCGGATGGACCCAGAATGGACATGCACTGGCAGGAGGTCGGCGCAATGGGTCTGAGGCCCTGGGTGGGAGGTTCAAGCTGCTGCTGTAGGAGGCTTCCTGGAAGATGCTCAGCGCGGTCTCTGCAAAGGGACAGGCTTTGGTCTGGGGGAGGCAGAGGGAAGAGGTGCACTGGGTGGGCACAGCTGAGCGGAGGTGCAGTTGGAACTGATCTCCCAGGAAACGCAACAGCAGCAAGGCCAGAGGCGAGTCGCTGGGATGGGAATTCTATCAGTTCTTTTTCTTTTTCACTTATTATACAGCTATAATTCATCTCAGGCTTACCGTGTTCCAGGCACTGTGCTAACTGCTTTGCCCAGATTACTGCATTTCATACTCGAAATAAACCCATTTAGACAATTTGTATGTTCCCATTTGCAAGACGAGGAAACTGAGGCTGGCCCATGAAGTAAAGTGACTTGCCCAAGGTCACACATCTTGTCTGTGGAACAGCTGGGGTTTGACCTCAGGACTGTCTGTCTCACAGACCCTGGCCGCCTCTGGAGACACCACCTCCCTCTGAATGTGGCCTGGAAAGCCATGGGAGGTGCTGAGCACAGCCATGACTCCATGGAGCTGGGAACAGAATAGCGTAACCCATGTGTGTATCTGTGTGTATGTGTGTCTGTGTGTGTGTGAGTGTTTCTGTGTTTGTCAATGCACCTGTGCGTATCTGTATGTCTGGATGAGTGTATCTGTGTGTGAATGTGTGTGCGCCCACGTGTGTGTGAGTGTGTGAGAGGAAAATGTGAGAGTGTGAGGTCAGGACCCCTTCCTACTGGTGGGAAAGACGTGTTTCTGGCAGTGATGATGGCAGCCTGAGGAGGGGGATTTATGTGTGATTCTGTGGTTCCGGCCGCTCAGGAGGTCATTCCCCTGGGGAAGAAGGCTGCACCCCGGGGGCCGTGAGGAAGGGTGCAGGAAGTTAGGAGATGCTGGGAGGGTGTCCAGCTTTGAATCAGGAGGGAGCAACAATCTGGACTGGGTACTGACCATGGGGCTGGGGGTTGCTACCGGGCGGCTCTGGGGACCAGGCATTGGAGATTGCTGAGCTGTTCTCCAGCTGCAGAGTACCAGACCTTGGGAATTCCAAGGTCTGAGGCAGAGGCCAGGATCTTCATTTCTCATCAGATTTCCATGGAATTTGGACACAGGGGACCTAGGAAAGGCAGGGGAGGGTCAGGGTCTGTCCTTGGCTGCGGGAAAACGAGGTAGATTTCACCTAAGGGCTCTGTGTGCCTGGGGGCTACCTGCTGAGGATGTTTCAGGCAAAGTACAGATGATGACTCTGGATTTGAGTCCTGCATGGTGATTCCCTCCTGATGGGCCCAAGACCTCAGAACCCATGGCGGCAGGTAGGACGGCTTTTCTCTTGCCAGGCCTCGGAGCAAAGTGAGTTCACGCTGGGGTCAGGCTTAGGAAGAGCCTGCCCTTCATGTCTGCACCCCAGGAGCTGGATCAGCCTCAAGTGGCCCAGAGATGAAGCAAAGGAACAGGGCCCCTGCAGCTAGATGCGAGGCAGGGCTCAGGGACCCTGGGTGTCTGGACAGAGGACAGATCCGGGAGGGCAGAGATGCATTCAGCCCGGGAGCATTTCCTGGGAACCTCACCCTGGCCTCCTTTGCGCTGTCCCTCCCTCAGGACACACTGCTTCCAAGCTCTGCCTCTGGGCTGGTTGAGTTTGAGTACCATCTGCTCCCACCCAGATGGAGGCAGTGGGGAGGGGGCCCTCTCTCTTCCCATAGCTGCTGCCCCTCCCCTCAAGCTCCCTCTCTGTCTCTGTCTCTGTGTGTCACGCGCGCACACACACAGCCCCACACTTTCGGTTGTCTCCGAGAGGAGCTGGGTGCGCAGGGCTACCCGGAAGTTGAGGAGCCCCGACCTCCTCTTTCTCATCTCCCAGGGGAAGCTGTGGGCAGACTGTGAGAAAAATGCCACAGATGGCCCAGTCGTGCATCCACGAAAGCAGCGAGGTCTCTGGAGGACAGTCTCCCTTAGCGTCCCACCCACTCAGGCTGCCCATACAATACGTGCGTGGGACCCTGCCTCCCCCCGACCTTCCCCCACCCCTCTCCCACACCCTGGCCAGAGGCTCCTTGAGAGGCCCCCCCCCACCACTCACACACATTTGCGGGGAACTTCAAGAGTGCCCACCCAGGGAGTTGGACCCATCTTTTCTGCCGTTTTTCACGTGCACTTGGTAGAAACTCTAGTCATAGACTTACAATCTGTAACTTAGAAAC
>NW_006782310.1:6296725-6300469 GCF_000442215.2 Lipotes vexillifer
ACTCTTTCCTGGAGGTGCCTCTTCTGGTCACAGGCCTGGCTTTACTTGTACTAGACCTGCCCAGGGCAGATGTACAGGGCTGGGGGGGTCCTTGGAAGGCCTGCCCCAAATTTCTCCAGGACCTTCCTTTGGTCTTGGTCAGTTGAGCAGAAACTTGGCCAGGATCCTGGGGGTGGAGGCGGAAGAACAAATGCAGAGGGAGCATTCTCAGCAAATGCCTTCTGTAGATTTGTTGATTTCTAATGAGGATTTGGCCTTGACCTTTACGGGGCTCCCGCGCCACACGGGTGCTGGCGAGATGACTTTTGGCCTCTGGCCTAAGGCTGAAAGGTGAGCTGAGGGGGCCACTGGGCTCCCTCCCTGCCTCCAAGCTGGGCCCTTGTCATCCCTTTCTCTAAACCAGCTGGTTTTGCTTCTCCTGCTAAAGGGTTATGGGGCTAAATTGTGCCTGTGGCCTTATGGTTAATTAAGCCTTGTTGAGGTCTGGTGTCTGAGTGTGTGCTTCTGTGTGAGTATATGCATCTATGTCTGTGTGTGTACCTCTATGTGTGCATGTCTGTGTGTGTCTATTGTGTCTCTGTGTGACTCGGTATGTTTCTGTATGTCTGTGTCTGTGAAATGTGTTTATGTGTGTGTGCTATATCTATATTTTTGGGTGTGTGTGCTTGTGTACCTGGGTATCTGAGTGTCCTTATGTGAGTGTGTTCCTATGTGTGTCTGTGAGTATATATTTCTTTGTGTGTCTATACATGTGTGTGTGTCTGTGTATCTGTAAGAGGGTGTGTTTATGTGAGTTATTTCTGTGTGTCTGTAATGTGTATATGTACTTGTGTGTGTGTGTGTGTGTGTGTGTGTGTGTGTATGTGCGTGTGTGTTTTCAGAACCTCTGTAAAATGTGGTGTGGGATAATTTAAGAAAACGTTAGCTTTTAATGTCACAGGGCTTCAGTATCCCCATCTGTAAAATGACGGCGATGGAAGAGGTGATCTTTTTATTTACTTCCATAAAGGGAGCTGCAGTCATAGAAATGTGGGGGGTTTGAGAATATGACAAATATGGTTGCAAATTCTGGCTCTGCATCTCCATAGCGCGTAAGCTCCGTCGAGTTCCTGCTCTTCAAGCTTCTGTTCCTGTGGCATTCAAAGGGGCACAGTGACATCTCTGTTGCAGTTTTGTCACGAGGATTTGATGAGATAAAATAAGCAAGAGTCCTACGTGTAGGCCATGTAGTAGGTGCTTTGTCAATATTCCCTCCCGTCCATCCTGATGTCAGCCCAAGAATCCTATTTCTGAGTGAGCAGGACTTTCAGAGCTCTCTGTGTTCTGATGGGGGTGCTGGCACTTAATACGTGACAATGACCCTGGAGATTTTAACTTTTACACCTCATTTTCCCTCCTTTTAGCTCATTCCATCCTCACAATGACCCTAAGAGGTGGGGTGAGCAGGGGTCACTGCAGTGACTCAAGAGAGGAGAAAGCTGAAACTCTGAGCCAGAGGGCCGGGCAGGGCAGGACCAGGCATCCAGCTCCATCCCTGGTGCACCAGCCACCTCTGCAAGCAGGCAGTGTCCAGAGCACCAAACACTGCCTGCTCCCAGGGGCCCCTCTGAGGATTCAGGCCTCCCTTGCACTGTCAGGCCCAAAGAGAAGGAGCTTTCCCGAGACCCTCTGATGCATGCAGCTCATCTGCTGGACAGATGCGAACAAGCAGACTTTTGCACAGGAATCAGAGGGGAGACTTCGTGAAGAGTGGTCGGCGCCTCCCAGAGCTGGCTCTGATCTGTCTGCAAGGAGCTGGTTCCCGCTTCCCTCAAACAGTCGGGGCTGTGGACACCAAAGGTCAGATTGAATAGCCTTGTCACCCACCTTATTTATAGGATTTGACTCTAAGCGATGATTGCTGGTTTCCCCAAATCCAAACCACTGCAGAGCAGAGTGGTGTGGCCCCAGAGAACAGGGGAGCAGACACCCTGAGTTAATGAACGGGCTCAGCCTCCCAAGAAGATACACTCAGTTTCACCTTTAACTTTGGGCAGGTTGGTGGTGAAACAGACAAACCAATCATACATTCCTTAAATCATCGCTGCCCTTTGGCCAGGGGCTGCCCAGGCCAGGCCCCAGGAATCTGCCTACTTGGCCATCGGCCAGGCCTCTGCCCCCTCTGGTTCGCCCAGGCCCCTTCCCTGGCTCGCCGGCATCTGTTCTGAGCCTGAGCCGTTCTGCTGTATCCTGGCAGGATTTGACCAGGTTGTAATTTTCCTTCATGATCCCTTTTCCATTTTTCTTTATAAAAAAGGTATCAACTGTACCTGGTTGCAATAGGGATGAAAGGGGTAATAGACAAGAAAGCCTTTTACAGATTAAAATGCTATGTAAATGGAAGGAATACTATAATATAAATGAAATATATAATTTAACATGTATGATACAGTCTATAAGATACAAGATCTGACTTTAAATGACCAAAACACCTTTGGTATATAGGTTATACAGGTACGGTAAAATATATGACTTAATTTGGTATATAATGTGATTTAGAGTATATACTGTGATCTATCGGATTATGTAATATCTTATGACATATCATATTCTGAGCACAGAGGAAAGTAGAATCAAAATCAGTCGACATTAGGCTATTTTGGCATTCAAAACACGAGCCCCAGATTTGTGATTTTAACAGCTGAAGCTGGGAGGGAGAAAACTAAAAATACGAATGGGGAAGATATCTCCATCGACCGGCAATGTGGCCCACTGGGTGGGGGGGATCCGTGGGAAGGCAGAAACCCCAAGAATAGGTCTGGGAAAGGGGAGCAGTGGGGAGAAAGCCTCTTGGGAGGAGGTGGAGGAGTCACGCTTGGCAGTGATTGTTCCTACTATTTATGAAGCCAGATGAGGAGCTATAGGGCTTGCGGTGGCCCCCGAGTCTGCTGATTAGCTGGAGATTATATTGATGATGTAATAAAAATTCACTTTGTCTATTAAGTTTCACCAGGACAATCAGGAGAGATTAGATAAAAATCAGAGGAAATGAATAACAGAATGGAGGAGAAAAACCATGAGCCACCGTCCCTGCCATGGTCCCGGTGTGTCTCCCCTTTTCCTTCCCACCATGGGGCATGGGCTCAGAAGCCCCCAGCCCTGCACCCAGGCAAAGCTGAGCTGGCAACGTCTCTGAGCTGGAGCTGGGCTGCTCTCAGGAAGGGACTCGGTGCTTCAGATACGGCACTGGTTTAAGTTTACTGACTGTGTTTAATATTTGATTAGACCTCTGACTTGGCAGCCTCCTGGGTGCGCCGGCCCTGCTGGAAGACAGGCAGGGTCTGAGCCCCTCCGCTGCCTGCTTCATCTGGTCCTGTGGCGTGGGAGGGGGTGGTCCATGTCCTGGCCACACAGCTTTAGGCCAGGCAGGCCCATGCCCAGGGAGCAGCCAGAGGCCTCCCAGCCTCACGGCCTCTCCCTCTGGCTTGGCTTGTGCCAGAAATCCCACCATGAGAGATGTTTCTTTGGGTTATGGCCTGGGCTCTAAAAGGTCCCTGTACAAGGCACATGTCACCAGTGACGGTAACTCATTAGTGTCCATTAGCCGCTAGGGACGCATCTGCCCAGTTTGATTTGTCAGATCAGCAAGGGGCAGGACTTGGAAGGGATAGGAAAGGGAGGTCATTTGGATTGGGGACCGTTGTGCCCTGAGAGCCCTGGGGCTTGGGGCTTGGGGCCTGGGGCATCGGGGGAGTGTAGAGTAGG
>NW_006782310.1:6301170-6308318 GCF_000442215.2 Lipotes vexillifer
GGGGGGGCACTGGAGGACTCCAGCTCTGTGACGGGGCCCAGTTCTGCTCCCACCATGAGAAATCCCAAAGGTCAGGAAGACGCTGTGGGGTCTAGCTCTGTGGAAGGCCTGAACAAGGGCAGTTTTTCTTCCCCTAAAGAGTCAGCCACAAACACTCCTGTGTTCGGGGCCCTAAAGGTCACCTCATCTCTTCCTGCTTTTCTGGGCTGGGTTTCTCTCCCAGAGATGGATGAAGCACCCCCAGTTGCTCCCATGCAGTAAACAGGCTGCCCAGGGAGCCTGACACCCTTGCCTGGGTGTGCTGTCCACACTGGGAGTGGTTCTTCCTAGGATCTGCCAACATTCTTCCAGCCACAAGACCAGTGTCATCCCAGGAAATGCTGTCCCAGGCTTTACCCACTGCCTGCCTTCCTGCAGCCACTCCTGAACTGGGGGCCAGCACAGAGGAAGGGCAGAGGGCCAGGGGGAGATTCACACCTCTAGAAACACCCAGTTTACTGCTCGGGATGATCAGCTGAGTAAGCTTTGGGGACAGTCTGGATGCCTGACTAGGTGACAGGGAACATGGGCACGGGTTGAAATATTCCACGAGTAATTTCTCAGCCCAAGTGGGCTGCCATTCGGACAGCTAAGGACACTGCAGCCCCAAAGAAGGTGAGGCCTGTCCTTGCAGGTCCTATGTGTGTCACCACCTTCCTCAGACATACCTGCAACCCACCCACCTACCCTTGCACCCAACTCTTCTCTCTCAGCCGGGCCGGTGGTAGGTCGAGATTTATTCAAAGTGAGAAATTCCTTTATCCACCAGCCTGAGAACAGGACTTTACTGCAGTGGGACAAAAACGAAACATCATGGAACAAAACGAAACAAAACAAGCAGGCCAGCAGCAAGCTGGCCTCCGGGCTCTGCTCTGCCTTGTTCCCATGTCCCAGCCGGGCTTCTGCCACCCTTGCTACCTGGGAGCCTGGGGCCAAGCCCCTTGGGCCGGAAACTGGTACCCCTATCTGATTACCCCTCTTTTGTGGGGGCGTCCTTCATTCCCCACACAGGACATTCGCATTGGGTAGTCTTATATTTGTGGGTTTGCTGCTTCCTAGCACACCCAGTTATTCTTGGTGGTGATGGTGGGTTCCCACCTTCCGAGGAGCGGACTTGACCCTCAGGGCACCTGAGTTGCACATGAATCTGCCTCCTTGAGGGAGGCGTGTTTCTGCCCCCACCGCACCCTGGTCTTCCTCCCTGAGTGTCTCCGCCATCAGATTGGAATGCTGCACTTGCTCTCTGCTTTGCAGAAGGCTGCCCTGCCCCATGGGGGTAGGCATGGCACCCTGCTCTCCGCATGGGGCTGGTATGCCCTAGATGCAGACTGCAGCTGGGTCGATGACTCCCCTGCTGTTGCCTCAGCCGGATTCTCCTGCCTCTGCCAGCCTTGGGGGACCCTCTCCTCCCAACTCTGTGGCCTCTGTTGTGGACCAGCCTGGCTCAGCTGACATAAGTCAGAACATTCAGGGTTAATGTTTTGCTGAGAAACTTGAGAAACTCAGGAGAAACAAACCAAGGCTTTGGAGACAGTGTGAGTCGCAGACAGGGGGTCTCGCACAGAAGGGAGCAGGACCCTGGCGCCCCCAGCTGCAGCTCTGCGGCCACCGCCTGGGCCTCTGCTCCTGTCCTCCCGTCCAGCTGCCTGCCACTGTGACCTGGCCTGTGGAGTGGCTGCTCACTGCTGCCTTCGGGCGCACTTTCCCAGCCGAGACAACCGCCCCGTTATCTGCATTCCTCTCCTCTCTCTGGGGACCTGCTCGGCTGCCTCGTCCCTTCCAGCCGCAGGCCTCACCCTTTACTTCTCATTCCAGTGGATTTTCAAACCCGCCCAACACAATAACAACAGAATTGACTCTAAAATAAATCTAATAATTTACTTATTGAAATAATCAAGATGAGAGCAAAGCGGAGGTCTCAGTTTTTAAGAAAAAGAGTTTTAAAAATTGCAAGAGAAAATGAAGCCTGGAAATAAGCCAGTGGTGGCTCTCCCGCTCTGTGCCTCTCACTCTGATGGCCCGCCGAACTTTGGTGCCCTGGAGCTGCTGCCCTGGGGTCTCAGCTGGACCTGGGTGGCAGGTGTGCCAAATGATCACTAACTACTCAGTCCTGTGCCCAGGCCCGGGTGGTCAGGCAGAGGGTTGAGTGTGCATGTGTGTCTTCTGGGGGCATTTGGAGAGTCCTTTGCAAAAGCTGAGGGATATAACAGTTTGGAGTTGGACCCATGTCAGACCCCTAAGTATAGAAAAGATTCTGGTGCCGCAGCATAGGGAATGAAGAATAAAATCCATACTAAACCGTACACGAATTATTCATTTTTGAAATGAAACCAAACGCACCTGCATACTGAACTACAATACTTTCTGGATTTTCTGATCCTCCTCTCTTGTTTCATGTTGGTGCTGTTTTGCTGGTGCCCCAGGCTTGGGCTCAGGGTCCCATGCAGCCGACTCCTACACGGGGCTCCCACGCGTAAGAGGAGTGCCCCCCTTGTCCTGTAGGGGTAAGGAGTGGTGTGCAGGAGAGGTTTGGACACCGAGCCAGGACTGCGGCAGGAGCGGCGCCTCGGCTTCAGGGGCCCTGCTTGAGAGTAGGAAGTTCTCCCTCTCACGGTCAGAGGGCAGGCGACTGCTGGAGGAGAGGGGAGCCCCTCCACATGCACAGTTTGGGGACCCCTCCCTAAGGTAGGGAAAGGGTCTACACGAGGGTCCTAGCCTCTTGGCTTTGGGCTGTTCTCCTAGAGTTCCTTAGACCCAGGCCTTTGGGGTCGAGGCGGCGGTGTGGCTCTGTGGACCAGGAGGGTACCCCCTCCCCAAACACCTCTGTGGCCACGACTTGTCTGGGCTCTGGTGGTGGGCAAGTCCAGAGATCTGGGAACTGTCCAAGGTAGCCTCAGCTAACAAGGCTGGGCCATTAGCACGGGGGAGGGAACAGAGACTGGCCGAGGCCCTTGGTCCCAAGGGCTAGGTGTAAGTGTCTGGAGGGACTCTGAGTGTGCCAGAGGCCAGGAGGGGGAGGCAGGTGGCCTGTCTGCTGAGTTCCAAGCGCTCCTACCCTAGCCACAGGGACCATTTCCTCTCCTTCCTTTACCTCAAAGGCATCTCCCCTGCACCTTAGCAATTCCTTTCCTATCGTCCATCATCACCCCACCAGGGGACCTGGCCTCTAAGGCAGTCTCCCTTCCAGCTGCCTGCACAGGCTCTGGGAACAGAGAAAAGAAATGATCCAAATTGTCGGCTCTGTTCTGTCTCTCTCTGCCAAGCCCTCGGCCACTGGAGTCTCTGCTGTCGACTTCTCCCTCAGAACACCTGATCAGGTGCTGCCCAGCGTGGCCAAGGAGGACCAGGAACAGCCTGAGCTGGGCTCCAGTGTGCAAGGCCATGAGAGGCCAGGGGCATGCCAGACAACAATTCCAAGGCCAAGGACACATGGCCTTCTCTTTCCTTCCTGCTCACTGTGCTTGGAGGTAAGCCTGAGTGAGCGACAGCCTTCTACAGTCCAGACCATACCAACCTGACCAACAAGGCTGACAAAAAAAGACCCTGGCTCTGCTGGTCTCAAGAACCCAGTCATATGATTGATGGAATTGGGTGCCTTTCTTCCTGCGACCTTTAAGCTGCAAAGGGTGCACACTGACATCCCCCCGAGGCCAATATCCAGCCATGTAACTGGGGATGCTGCTTCAGGCTCACACCACCCCTCAGAGATAGACCTCTTCACATGGCGGGTGCAAGGATGCTCTCTGTGCCCCATCCGGTGAGACCAAGCCAAGCCAAGTATTGATTTGACAGAAAGATGTGGATATGTTGGGTGGATAATGGTTAGGGGATCCTATTTCTTTCTTTTCCTGTTCAGAGAACACCTCTCCTCTACCTCACCCTGCTGGAAAGCAGAGGCCGGATGAGGGAAAGCGTTCTTTTTGGTGTACCTGCCAGGCAAGAGGCAGCACTCACTGGGAGTGGTATGGCCAGAAGCAGCTATGGCTGAGGGCCATGCTGCAGACTGCACTTTGCTACTCCCAGCCTCAGTCTCTTTATCTGTGCAGCGGCAGCAATGCATTCGGCTTTCTCCAGGCCAGAGAGGGGAGTTTGGCTCAGCTCAGTCTCACAACCTTCTGCACTGAAACTCCCAATCATAGGAATGCTTGACACTCCATAAGGCCGTGTTGTTTTGTACACACTGGGGGTGTGGCCTCTTGCCTATTTGAAGGTTGCCCTGGTAGACACCTCCTTCCTGGGTGCTTTCCAAGGGTTCAAGACCAGGGAGCCTCTGGGAACAAGGTCCCCCTTTCCCACCGTGGAAAGAGCTCTCAACATCTTCACCTCTCCGTATATTCTTAGAACCAGTCAATATGATTAATTTTACATGGACATAATTTCCTGCTATTGCAGAGAAGTCCTCCTAGCCTTGCCCATCAGCAGCGACATGATACAGTTTCTGGTTATATTGGTCAACCAAGATATTGATATTATTAATAATGGATATCTATATGCTGACCTTTGTCCATACAACTGAATCACTCTGGGCTGGCTGTCACATTTCTTTAAGAGCTATTGATAAGCCTATTACTGGAAGGGCATGTATGATCTTAGGTGTGTGATTTCACTCACCTTCAAGCATCTCCTGTGCAAATCTACGTTTGTTGGATGAACTGGTATGGGTATAGCGCCATGTGCAAGAGAGAGGCTGCATGCGTGTGCTTGTGTGGTGAAGGTATGTGTGTGAGTGTGAAGGTATGTGTGTGAGTGTGTGAATGTGTGTGAGTCTGTCTTGAACACCAGGCCTTTTAGAGCTGATCAAATAGTCAATTAGAGCATTATGGGGAGGTAGCTGTATCAGAGAGTGCTTACAAATACACTGTGATGTTGTGTTTGATCTTTGGATGCCTCTTGTCTCCTAGGACTAGCACAGGAGGCTTGGCTTTATGAGGATATTATTAGGTTGATCCTTGTTCTCTCAATGTACCTGCCAGGCAAGAGGCAGCACTCACTGGGAGTGGTATGGCCAGAAGCAGCTATGGGGAGGCCCGCTGAGGGCCATGCTGCAGACTGCACTTTGCTGCTCCCAGCCTCAGTCTCTTTATCTGTGCGGCGGCAGCAATGCATTCGGCTTTCTCCAGGCCAGAGAGGGGAGTTTGACTCAGCTCAGTCTCACAACCTTCTGCACTGAAACTCCCAATCATAGGAATGCTTGACACTCCATAAGGCCTTGTTGTTTTGTACACACAGGGGGTGTGGCCCGTTGCCTATTTGAAGGTTGCCCTGGTAGAATGCATGCATTGTGTGCTCACGTGTGTGCACACAGGCACACAGATCTCATCACTAGTCTCTGACTGCTGTCATCTCTGTAATTGCTGTCATTCCTACGTGGGTGGACAGCGCCTTCATCAAGTCTGTCTACGGTGATCCGTTCCTGTTTGGACCCGGACATGCTCACTTGCCAGGGGAGCCCCCTCACTCGCCCAGGTAAGCCAGCTAGCTAGAGACATCTTTTGGATCCTCAGACTTAGTGTATGAATAAACCAGACATGGATTAATTAGGTGTGACTGCATCATTAAATTAGAATAATGAACAAACAGCCACGTATGGCATTCAAATCTTCCTAGAATGACTCCAAAGGTTGCTTTCAAGTAAGTCACCTGTCAGTTTGTAGGTTTTGGGGACTCTGGAGAGTGAGGTTCCTGTCATATCTTGAGAAGTAGATTCTTTAGGCACCAGCTACGCCAGGCAAGGACCATCCTTCAATGCGTACCCGGACTCCGTAACCGAATGCAAACAATGGCTTGGTTCAATATAGCATCATCTATGCACGCTTCAGCTCCAAGCATTTCTCAGAGTGAAATACGACAGTAGCACAGGTGCTCAAGAGACAGGAGGGAGAAGTTAAGAGGTGTGGGCAGCGGATGTGAAATGTATCGATCCCATAATATTTATGTGGATGTGCACATACTTGCTTGTGCACGTGCCTACACACACAAACACTCACACACACACACATACGCACATCTCTTGCATTTCCATGAGCTCTGTTTTTATTCTATTGACACTCCCCGTTTCAGCCAGATAGATTTGAAGGTGAACCAAGTCTTAGTCATGTAATTTTAGAAACAGCTGCTGAGAGGAAGCCCCATGCCCTCAGCGGGCAACACCTCTCACCGTCCCCATCCTAGGACAGAGCGGCTCTGCGGTAAGATCCATTCATCTTTAACAAAGAGGAAGAAGCCACAGCTAAGAGGAAAGAAAATGGGAAGGAAGGTTGCTTGCCTCATCGTGAGCAGTAGGATAGCCTAATGCGTGGGAGCTTTGTTAGTAAGATCTGCTAAGTATCCAGAAACCTTTGATCTGGAGCAGCTCTTAACAAAGGTGATTAATTAATTAAAGCAGAGTGTATTGCAATAAAGTAACATCGTGGTCAGTTTATGCGCTGTCCAGAG
This sequence comes from Lipotes vexillifer, assembly GCF_000442215.2. Lineage (NCBI taxonomy): Eukaryota > Metazoa > Chordata > Mammalia > Artiodactyla > Lipotidae > Lipotes > Lipotes vexillifer. The sequence goes on from NW_006782310.1 coordinate 6,307,645, forward strand.
CCGGCCTTCAGAAGTCTCCGTCAATTAAACTCTTGTTGGAGGCCAGCTCATTATCAATTTTTTTTTCCTGAGCTTTGATCAATATTTTTGGCTGTTCCATCCTCACAGAACCAGAAGTATGTCTGTCTCCACGAGGGTACCCATTTATTTACATCTTGCAAATGGCCACGTAGGATTTGTTCCTGAGCTGAGCTGCTGGGAATTGCTTCGTTTGAGTGTCAGTCAGCTTATGCTGGAGGGGAGATATACAAGGGAGGATAAGGGAAACCAAGGGTGGAGTGAGTGGAAGGGGAGCAGCCCAGTGACTCCTTGGTCCTGAACACATCCCCTTCTGCTCCCGGAGGGACACAGAAAGGAGGGCAATTACCCTGGGGCTGCCCACCTGGCTGCTTTGTTGGTTTCTGTGGGCAGAGCTGTATCTTCAGCTTTATACCCATCCAGGGGCCACTGGAAACTGGATGAGTGGAGATGGAGGAAGCCCTTAGGGCAAGCACATCAACTCTGGGAACTCCTCTGCCACCGTTTCTACCCCATCACCGTCCTCTTGCCCTGGCATCTTTAACCATACCCTCATGTTGCCAAGTGGAACATGTATCTTTCTCTTCAGACCCACTGTAGGTTTTCGAGGGCATCTTAAATAGCAAGGAGAAAAAAGAAAAGAGGGACTTGGAAGA
>NW_006782310.1:6308328-6315949 GCF_000442215.2 Lipotes vexillifer
AAGGGCTCCAACTAAGCTGGGGTCTCTGTGCCCCTTCACTAGGCTATTTGGGCAGAATTAGATGCCTTCTGTGATTCTTGGAGAATATTTGTATTTGAGGGGCTGCAGAAAAGGTGAAAGTAAAGGAAGAGGATGTGATTTCCTTGTAGAGAGCCCAAAAGGCGGGCCACCAGGTCCCGGCCACCCCTGTGTGCATTCAGGCAAATGCAGTCCTTTGCTTGCCAGGGCCTAGCTGGACTGACTTGGTCAACTCCCCTGTGTGTGTATGTCTGTGTGTGTGTGTGTGTGTGTGTGTGTGTGTCTGTGTGTGTGTGTGTGTATGTGTGTGTGTGTGTGTGAAAGCACTACAAAAGAAAAGTTGGACAGGCATGCCAAGTGGCAGCAGGTGGGGTAGGGAATGCAGAGAGTGGAGGGAATGGTCTCTGCAGAGAGCTGGGCTCTGTGGCTGGCCACTCAGATCTCGGATGGAAGGTCATTTCTAAAATGAGTCAGTAGGTGAGCAGAAGTGGGCAAGCCTTTGAAAAGTGGTGTGTGGGGGGAGAGGGTTCATCTCCCCAACCTGGACTTCTGAGTGGGGCTATCAGGCAGATGAACAAGAGCACACCTCCACACTGGAACTTAGATCATTGACAAATCCAAGCCATGAGTTCCGAGGTGGAGCATGTACATAATCACAAGGACAGCGTCATTCTCCTCTTTTCTTCATCAACCATCTCCCTGATCACACATATAGCCTTGCAAGACGAAACTACCCCTAACATCATCTCCACGACACTTGAATTTGTCATGTCTTCCTTGCGCGCGCACGCGTGTGCGCACACACACACACACACACACACACACACACATGCACTCACACCAACACCCACGCAGGCTGCAGCATCTTCCCTCCCCCAACCCTCCAGTACCCAGAGACACACACAGATTTTCACACCCTCGAGCTCTTCTCTCAGCATGTCACATGGGATTTCCCTTCCAAGTTCAGAAGCTGCTGCAGTTTCAGCCACTGTCAACCAGTGATCCCAGCTTGCGGCTGGCATTTTGGCCTTCCAACTTTCAGTTTTCCTTTTTTCTGCCTACGATGTAGGGCCTCATTCTCTATTGCATCTTCCTCTCCTCTTCAGAGTACTCATTCCAAATATTCTATACTGAGATCCCTCCTGGGTCAGTTTGGAAACTGACCATCCTCTGGTGACTTGGAAGGTGTGAGCTGTGCAGTGTTTTTCCTAAATCCATCAGAAGCAAGTGAGACCAACTCTTTTCTCAACCAAAGAGTGGGTGTTTTGGATATCTCCTCAGGCATCACTCAGAAGCTCCTCTCCCATCCTGGTCTATAAATTATAATAATGAGGATGATGATGATAATAATAATAATGACAGCGATAATGGCCTTTGCTCAGTCACCCGGAGAGTGGTGAGATCACTGGGTATCAGGAAAGCCCCCCAGCAATCAGCTCTTTGAAAGCACTCTGAAAACTTTACAATCCGCATGAACTGAGGGGACGTTTGCATATCTATGGCATACGTGTTTGTAACTGCTTTCCTTTGGATTGTTTTAAAGCTATAACTTCATTCAAGAAATGCTTTTCTTTTTGTTTTATTTTGTTTTTTGTTTGAGAAGCCACAAACATCGGCCAACTGGAGCAGGTGGAGAGAGTGAAAGTATGCCAAGGGGGTTCTTTCAACCCAATCTAGAATTCCCTATTAAAGCTGAGTGGGGCAGGGTGGGGGAGAAAGAGAGTTAACATCTCCCTGTTGAATTGCAGTAAAATCTAGGCCAGCCCTGGTTCCCATATGTGTGGGATGCGCTTAGTCATGCTTGCACATGGATGCATATATATGCACATGTGTATATTAATTTATCTCTGTGGGGTGTGTGTGTGTGTGTGTGTGTGTGTGTGTGTGTGTGTGTGTATGTGTGTGTCAATTCTTGGTAAGTCTGTTTAAAAGATAAATGAAATCATGCACAACCAGCAAATAACCACCAGCGTCTTAAATAAACTATCAATTCCCAATAGTTTTTTTCTTTGCTCCTAGATAGAATACTTATCAACATCTGGAATTTGGAGGGTTTTTTTTTTTTTTAATGGGGGCAGTTGTTTAGGTTTATTTTAACTTTGCAACAATTACTATTGCTAATTTCTTTAGTGAAACTTGTTTTTAAATGTTTTTCTTCTTATTACAGCTATCTCATTTTCCACATCTCTGTCTCACAAGGCAAATCTTTCTTTTAAAAGCTATAGGTGTGTGTCCAGCCATTCTGCTAGTGTTTTTCCCTGGACAGAACTGAATTTTTATTTTTCCAAGTAGTTTTTAAAAGTTCATCTTACTTGAGCTGATCCCCACTTCGGCTTCCCTGTCTCTTAGACTCATTTGAAAACAGAAATCAGATAGAACCTCACTAGCTTTAATTCACCCTATCTCAGGAAAAAAAAAAAAAGACAAAACAACAGAAAAAAACCAATGAGCTCTTTCAGCTAAAGTCCAGTGGCAGAAACTCGATGTTTTGAGAATTGTTACCTCTTACACAAAAATACCAGACATAATTTTATGAATATGGTCACAAATCACCCAAACATAATCATAACCCTTGCCCTTTCCCCTTCTCCCAGCTGTACCCCAAATCAAGGGGCTTGAGGAATTTACTACTCAGATACCATTGAAATGAGAGGTTGTGCATCTGACGATGAGTATATTTCTAAATGATATACTCTCCGGAGCTCAATGCACAGAAGGTTCCATTACTCTGTCCCCACCCTCCCTCTGGATGTAGTATGAAAGTATGAGGACCCGACATCCCTGAAGCTGTGGCTCCTGGGTTGGGAGCCCCCCGGGCTGCCACTAGAGTAGATTTTCCTCCATGCAGCAGGGGAAAATCTCAATGCAGAGTGGTTATCCAGGCCACAGATCGGTTCTGACTGGTTAACAAGAGGGACTGTGATGAGGACTTAGCTGTTTAGATTAAAATGCATCGCAGGCTCCGGGAACAAGCACATATCAGTAGAAAAGGCTGTTTAAACCTTTGGGGACAGCCCTATGCTTAGATCACATTAATTCATAAATATTATACTAAATACCCCTTAAATTGGACTTAAATGACTTCAAAGATAATGCATTATAATATGGCTATCCAGAGAGCACTAGTCTTTACGTCTCCCAGTAACTCAGTCTTTGCTGCCTCCTATCCTGCTAGATAAGACCAAAGTTATGAATGGATTGTGGCTTGTTCATGTGTGATCCACTAACTGTGTATGTGTGTGTGTGTTAGCAGTTGTGTGTGTGTGTGTGTGTGTGTGTGTGTGTGTACATATTTTCAGTCACTGCCTTTGTTTTCCAGGAAATACAAGGAATAAAATAGAAATAAATAAAAAGTGATAGAAGGGAAGACTTAGACTAGTGGATGACCTGTTTCCTTCTCCAAGGGAGAAAAAATTCTATAAGAAGGGGCAAAATTCATCCTCAGTTCACTTCTGCTGAAACCCTGCGAGTTTGCCTCTCTCTTCTTTAATCAATAGCCCAGTGTCTTTCTCTTTGGAGCCTGGAAAAACAATCTTTCTCGAAGTGCTTCTAATGGGGGAAAAAGGAGACTCTGAGTTAGCCGGGAGAGTTTGCATTAAACTGGGTTTTCTTCCTTAGGTGTTGTTTCTTCAAATTGTTCTGGGCTTTTTCCTTTCTTTCTTTCTCTGCCTAGCACCCAGCTCTCCCCCTACCCATTTGCCTTCTGTTCTCCAGGGGGTGAATTTACCTTTACGGTAATCACCCCAGTCCACAACTGCTATTTGCTGCCTCCCCAGCCCAACAGCCTTTCTCCGATACGGCTGGGTTTTCTCCACAACACACACCTACTCCCTCCTCCAGACTCCCAATTTGACTGGAGTAATTGCCTTTTAAGGTTCACTCTACACATGGCAGGTATTCCATTAACCCTTAGAACTGTTTCCTTCTTTAGTTACCAGAAATGGCAGGTGGCCAACAAATGGATACCCACCTGAAATCTCATGTACTTAATTTAATTTTTACTTATTTTTTTCTTCTTCTTTTAACCAATAGCATATATATTCCATCCACACTGAAGGCCAGTATCCTGTCATGTCTCTCAATTTTATCCCAGTATGATTCATTAGAAGTTAGAAATTCAAGAAGGGGAAAGAAAAAGCCACAAATATACCCCGAAACCAGGCTTAACAAAGGCATGTTTCTATCCCTAGCCTCATGTTATAATTTAGACTTGGGGGAAATCTAGAAGTCAAATGCAACCCTCATCCTTCAAGCCTCATCATGCTTTTGACTAAACAGTAATTAATCACCAATGGCAAGCAAGTAATTTTTTAAGGTGGCCGGAAGCTTATTTTATCAGGATTAGCTAATAAATCAGGCTGTATCACTGAAGGAGGAGTTCAAACTCTTCTAGGAATGAATAAACCAGGCCTCGGAAACTGTCTCATTTATTCAGCTCTCTCAGAGCTTCCAAGCACTGTTAGGGACATTGTGGGCCAACCTTGCCTATAAAAATCTGAGGGATGGAGAGGCAGGAAGTTTCATAGGAAAAAAAATATATGCTCAGGCTCTGAAGGGTGAGCTTTGACAATGAAGCACCCGGCATTCCAGAGCCAACGGGCCTGCCTGCCCCTGACTGAGCCAGTTTAGAGGAGGAATTATTTAGAAAATGAAGTTTTGCTTGTCATAGGAATCCTCGCCAGATATGTGTATGTCTATATATGATATGATACATAGGATGCAACTATATCTTAACCTTCTCTACCTCGCTGATGCAAATGATGATAATTCTACGTCTTTGCTATAGTAAAAGGGAGCCCCCCAAAACATCAGAAACAGAGTGATTATACTAGCAAGGGATCGTGAGAAGAAACCAAGGAATATTGTTTAAGATTATCTTCATTTGGAATAAAGAAGCAAATAAAGTGCTCCAACCCAGATCTCATAGGAAGCTCAGTTCTTCACAACTGTCTTTTTGCCTCTAGTGGATACTGATTTTTTTTAAACTTTAAAATCTCAAATCCCCACAAGAACCTATCATTAAGATGGGCAAAGTATTTCTCTACCTCTGCTTCTTAATTTTCATTATTGCTATTTTAAAATCTGAAGACATATTAAAATGACAAAGGTTTAATACAAACCTCGATTAGCTTCTGGGGATCTGAATTGGAAAGGGAAAAACTACAGAGATATGGTTGACTTGAGAAGGAGGGTGAAAAAGGGGGAAACTGATATTATTTCGAAGACTGCCTCCCCATTCCACCTTTCCAGTTTCTCTTCTGAACAGACATTTTCTCCATATTGAATAAAGGTTGGTTTCTCTCTCCATTACAGCTCCCACCCTCACCCCACCCCAGCAACCCAGTATATTTCCATTCTGCTATGTTTTTGTGCTACTCAACATGCCATTAACTTTAAGATTTACTCCTCAGCAGGCAAGCTGGAAGATGCTAAAGCCAATAAAAAACTGCTCTCTGGGACTCCAACTATGAAGAGTTCGGAGCTCTGCTTAGTATTCGGATGAAGGGAGGGCTGAAGAAGGAGGGAGGCTGTGATAGTGAAAACCACTGCTGCTTAGAGAACCAGACAGCTCCACACTCTGCACCTAATGTGCCGGAGGATCAGCTCTGTTCATAGCCCATTTGTGGCCAAGGATGAGGCTGCCCTCTGTGTGTGGGTAGGTGTGCATGTGCATGTGTGTGTTTTCATCTTTTAAACCACCAGCTCTAACACAGCATCTTCAGCAGCTCTCCACACTACTGTTTATTAAAAACGGAACGTCCATACACATCCCTTACAACTTCCTTAGCTCAATGCTCCTTCTCTGCCTGACCATCAATCTCTCTCAGAAAGCATTTAACTTGCCTACACAGCTCCAGCCCCGATTAATTCCCGCTGCACATCCTATACATTACTGTTAGGGAGCAAGCACTGGGCTAATTTCGTCACCCACCAGCCACCCACACACGTTCTACAACTGAACACGTTTGGGGCTCTGCCTTAAAGATAATAAAACAAGGAGAAAACAGGCAGGCTGCAGACAATTCCCATGACCACTTTCCTAAAAAGTTGCTGGGTTTTAATTCTTTGATCATTCTGTTTCCCCCTCCTCCAAGCACTCACTAGTAATGATTGCTTCAAGGGAAAGAAACGATGTACTATAAACCTCTCTGCATGGTGAGTTTGGGATAATTTAGGATACACCCTCCAAAATGCATATCTTTCACACACGGATTTTTTTCTCGAAGCCCTGCTTTCTGGAGGAGGGGATAATCCAGGCTTCCCTGACCCCCCCACTCCACCCAGGGGATGGCTGGTTCTTTGCTAATTCTTACCTTAGGTTTTGTCCCCCTTTCCTTCAAACAACTAACCCCCCCCCCCCTCCTCCGCCACTCGCACCACAGCCGGATTATTCAGGCACACAGCTCGACACGGAGAGTTTACTGTTAAATTGATAGCGAAATAAAAAAATATATCTTTGAATCTGTCACCTCTCTTCTTTTTAGACGGCTGCGCTCCTGCTACTCTGGCCCGGAGCGGAGAAGGAGAAAACCACCTCCGCTTAGTATTTCAGCACCACGGCGATGGACAGCACCCTTGGTCCCCGGACGGCTGAGAGCCCGCCAGTCTGCTCAGCGTCCCGGGCTCGGCCGGTGCAGACGTCCCCATCCCAGTCTTTCAAGTCGCTGTACCCAAAAATCCAAGCCCCGTTTCCCCTCGATCCTCTCTCTCTTTCTCTTCTTCTTCTGCTCCCGCTTCTCTCCCCAGGAAACCGCGTCTATCAGCTTTTTGCCCAAAACCCAGCCTTGCCCCGGCGAACAGCTCCCCACGCACCCCAGTCCCGGTCTCTGCTGCCGGAGCGCCTCCCTCCTCGGCGTCCGCCCGAGGCTCCCTCTCGCGCCGTCTCCCGCTCGCTCGTTCGTCGCTGGCCGATCGGCCCGCCCGCCCGCTCTTTCTCCCCGGCAAAGTTGGGAGCGAAAGGTGCACTCACCTTTGTGCATGCCTGTGAACCTGTCCTTCAGAACCGTAAGCTCATAGATCTTGCCGAACTCCTCGAAGAGGGGCTTGAGGTCCTTCTCATCCAGGTTGCGGGGGATCTGCCCAATGAACAGCTTGATGGCATCGTGGTCCTTCATGGGAATGGTCGACGGGTTCCCAGGGCTGTGGCTTAATCCGTTCATATGCCCGGCGCTGCCCGGGCTGCTGCCGAGCCCGTTGGTACTGAGGCTCGCGTTGTCAGCCTGTCCGTTTGCTAACGTGGCCATCTTTATATACATAGAGAAAATCTTCTTTCCTTTTATTCTTTCTTGCTCGCACTCTCTCGCTCCTCTCCCTCGCAAGCTCGCTCGCGCTCACACACGCACACGCATACACACACTCGGGTTCTCTCCCCCTCGGTTTCTCTACACCTCGCTCTCCTCTCGCTCTCTGCTCTCTCTCTTTCTCCTGTCTTCTCTCGCTCGCTCGCGCTCGCGCTCTCTCTCCTCTCCCCCCTCTCTCTCCCTCCCTCTCTTCTCTCTCTCTCCCTCTCTCCCTCTCTCTCTCTCTTTCGGTCTGATCAGATTGTTTTTTTCTTTTCTTTTTTTTTTTTTTTTTTTTTTTTTTTTTTTTTCAACACTGAATC
>NW_006782310.1:6316895-6335566 GCF_000442215.2 Lipotes vexillifer
GGGGGGGGCGCGGGGCCGGGAGGGCGAGATTAAGGCGGGGGGGCTCAGCGCGGCGGCGGGCGGCGGCCGGGAGCAGGGTGGCGTGGGGCGGCGCCGGCCCCGCCGTGCCTCCCCTGTCGGCGGCCCCGGCGAGCAGCGATGGTACAGTCCGAGACGGCCCCCGGCTATAAATAGCGCCAGGCGCATGGCTCTTCGGGAGGCGCTGAGATTCCGGGCCCGGCGGCCGCGGGGAGCGGGTACCAGTTAGGAACGGGGCTGGCTGCCTTCCTCTTTGCCTTTCGGGGGTTCTTTTTGTAATAGCAGCAGGTGCAACTTTTTGATTTTTTTAAAAAACATTGATTTTCATTTTCGTGTGGGTATGTAGGGGAGCGTTATCCCCTGAGCTGCGCTCTATTAGAGCGCCAGGCGGGCGAAGCAAAGGCAGGGACGGCGGGCGGGGCGGCGGCGAAGGTGGAATGGGCGCTTTTTTTCTCCCATCTGTTTCCCTTTATTTAGACTTGAAAAAGCGAGCCGGCTTGGAGGAAGTCCGCCCAGCGATCCGAGTGCGCATTGATCAGTGTCGAGAGAAAAAAATGCTACATAAATATATGTTATGTGGATAAATCTGTAGACAAGAGCTCTCTCTCGCGCGCGCTCTCACTGTCTTTCTCTGCTTTTTCCCTCCTCGCATCCCCAACCTGACAGAGCAGCCCCAAATCTTCGCCCTCCCGCACGGCATCTACCGCCACCCGAGCTACCTGGGGAGGACGGGTCTGGGGAGCGGTTGGGCAGCGCTGGGGGGACGGGGCGTAGAGATTCGGGGCCCGACCCTCGTCCCAGCCCGCCCGCGAAGGCTGGAGGTGGGTATTCCGTCCCGGACGGCCTCCCCGCCCCAAAGCGCGGCGGCTGGACCGGCAGGCGGCTGGCGGGAGGAAGGTAGGAGCCGGGCGCCTCGGCCCGCTCGCCCGGCTGGGAAGCAGGCAGGCTCTGGGCGCGGTGGCCGGTGAGCCAGCACGGGGGACTGGCTTGCTTTTGCCCTTGTCTGCTTTACTGGTTCAAATTGAAAAAAAAATTTTTTTTTCCCTAAATCCACCATCAAAGAAATAAAACCCCCAAATCGCTCTCCGGGCTGCGGCCGGACCCAGATTCCTACTGCGTGCTTTGCCCCTTCGGGCTTCGTTTGCAGCACCTCCCGCTCCAGAAGTGCGAGGCTGGGAGTCACGTTTGCGGGCGAGAGCAAAGGGTCCCGGCCGCCCAGCCCGGACTCCGTAAGGTTCCCCATCAGGCCCGCCGGGGCCAGAACGTCGGCTGCACGGGAGAGGGAGTGGCTGGCGCGGGAGCCGGGTTCAAGCAGCCCCGCCTCTGGGGGCGAACGCTGGTGGTGAACTTGGCTTGGGAGAGTAGATAGATTCCCCTTTTAATGATATTTACCTGCACCCCTGCTCTCCCACATTTGCGTTTCTAGGGCAGCCTCTTCTCGGTTTCCGGGCAAATTAAAATAACGCGCCTGCTCCCTCGCGGGTTGCAGGGCAAAGCTGCTGGCTTGACCCTGTCCTGGTCGCCACTGGCCCCTTTCCGGTGTTTTGGGTTTCTCTTTTCTTGCCCTCGGGTTACGTGATGTTACTAGACAACATCATGTTTAAAATTTTATTTAAAGAAATGAGACCCTAGCTGCCTGAAACCTGAGACCAAGCTCCTTTGGTACAGCCACACCGCCGAGCTCTCCAGCGCCGGGAGGAGGCCCGAGGAGGCCCCGAGGTTCCGCTGCCCCAGGCCCCGAGCCCACCCGGGTCACCTCTCCCCGAGGATCCAGGGTCCAAACCAAACAGCAAGTACAGTTCTGAGATCTGTGGAACTTCATCCTTTTATTTTAAGATACTCCTGCCTTTGCTCGATGGAATCCTGTGTAAGTATAGTTGATTCATAACTCGGTTCAGGGCTTACGTTATCCAGTGTTATCTGATGGTCTAAGAAAAGCCCAAGTTGAAGGAATGGAACAGAAACTCACACACAGAGCTTCTTTGCCATGTGGCTGTAGGCTTGGTGTGCCTGTGAAGTGCTGTAATAACGGCAGCACGTCCCTGGTAGGCACACAGACGGTTGGAGCTGGTGGCTTGGAGGTGTGTGCATATGTCTTGTCAGGATTGTGGGTGCTTGTGTGGATGCATTGTGGATGTGTACCTAGACCCTGTTTATATCCACACTCTGCCTGTGTGTGTGTGTGTGTCTGTGTCTGTGTGTATGTACACCCACTCGGCTTAGACCCCCTCTTCCCCTTTCCCACAGGACAGCAGAGGCCAATAACTTTGTTCAAAACATCTCTTCCAACATCATCCTGTGGCACGGACACTTAACTCCCAGAATCTCACAAAGGAGTGGAATGTAATTTCTGCCTTAACAGGGGAGTTTAGGAGAGTAATTCCTCCTTGAGGTCTCTTTTTCTCCCTGACTCCTCCTCCCCACAAAGTGAAGTGAGGACAAGGGGAAGTAAAGAAAGTGAGCTGAGGGGGGCTGGGAAAAGAGGGACCTGCACAGGGGAGGGGGCTGAAGTTCACATCCACTTCTTTCTGACCTCACCTTAACTCCTTCCCCCCAGGTTCAGGTAAATTATTCACAGGTGTTTCATTAATAATAGTAATTGCCAATACATAAATAAAAGCAACCCCTGGGCAGGAGTGAGTGGGAGAGTCGAGTTGTTACTGAAAGGGGGCATCTGGTTATTTCAGATACCCACAGAGACTCCTCCATGAGGTATAGCTCCAACTCCCTCCAGGGCTGTACCTCCTCCCCACTGCACCAAGGCCCCCTCCCTCTCTCCCTCCACATCTGAACCCTGGACCTGAAGTTATGGAGAGCCCCTTCATCCGTAGGGAAGATTCCTCACTCTCCCCTCTCTCCCACCTGAGAGTGGCTGATTTTGGATCTGGGCTGTCTCCCCTTAAGGGGTAGCACATTCATCAACTTTCAGCTCTCTGGAAGGTGTGTGGTGAGATACCCCACCTCCCCCCCAGCTTCCTGGGGCAGAAGCAACTTCTGCCAAGGCATGATCTCTTAAAGCCGCAGAGCGGGATCTGTTCGGCTCCCACCTCTCTGCCACAGCATAGTGTTAGGGTTAAAATAACACAGACAGGTGTCTCAGAATAATGCCATAAAGGAGTAGGACCCCTGAGAAAAGAGTAAGGAACATGGTTAGGTTGGTGCTTTGGTCTCCTTGCCCTTGATAGTCTAGAAAGACTTGAGTTAAATTTTTTTTTAACCTTAAATCATCAAAGAGAAATGTAATTAGGGGAAGATGGGGGCAAAGTATTACTCACTGTGACATTTAAACAGATTTAAAACTTTTTCTCCAAGTGCCACTTCATGGCCACAATTGTTGCATCCACTGAGAGGGAGACGGCTGGCAAATGGAAGGGGGAGCTGGGAACAGTTGCTTCTCATTTGCTGTCTTCATTCGGGGTTTACACTTTGTTGCTGATTCATCTTTGGGGATGTAAGGAGCCCCGTGTGGTGGGGATCGTGGTTCAGGTGGTGTCCGTGTGCAGGCCTCTCCGTTGCCCCCTGCTCTTCACTTCCTTTGCTGCCCCTCTTCCTCAAGGAGGGAGGAGGCCCTCTTGTGCTCAGCTTCCCTCCAGTTTGGCCACCATTATTCCCCTCCTTCTGGCACCCACTGAACCACATTCCACAGCCTTGGCCGTGGCCACATACCCTCAGACCGGCACTGGCTCTCCTGACTGTGAATCTTCTCTCCATCTAGATTGAGAACTGGTGGAGAGCAGGAACCAAGTCATCTGGCCCCGCCTCTTCTCGGCAGCCCCCCTTGACAGGCAAGGGCACACAGTAGGTACAGGTTGGAGTTTCTAGACACCAATGGCTAATCTGACTTTGGGGGGCAATGCTGTATTCATTCAAATAGACTCTAAGAATGGCGAGCTGCAGGGCCCCAGGCAGACTCTGTCCCAGAAGTTCCGAGCCCAGGATGAGAGCAAGTAGTTTAGGACACACACAGCAGCTTGACTTAGAAGCACCACCACTCAGTCATTCTTGTGTTGATCTAGACCTTCCACTCTCCCACTGGAAGCAGCAGAGAAAGGACAGACCTGGGAAGAATCGGGCTGTCTTGTTAGAGAGACCAAAGTCACACCCAGTGAAAAGCCCCAGAACAGCGAATGGCAACAGATGGATAAGTATCTTCTAGGCCCAAGGAGTTCCACATTCACGTGCAAGAAAACAGAAAACAATCCAAACTGTGTGTGGTGATCTGTGATGGGGGTAGCAGCCTTGAGGGAAAAGGGGTCCTTGTGAAGCCAGGGTGCCGAAGGGGGTAGATGGCCAGAGAGCTGGGTGATGCCCTGGCCTTAGGGCTAGGAGCACAAGAGGTATCTGGTTCTCTAAGGTTTTGTTGAGGAACCACCTGAAAACAGCTTCCATCAGCATGGGGCTCCCCTAACAGAGACCAGACCTCCAATTAAAATCTTTCTGGAGTGACTGCTCTGCCCAGCCCTGCAGAGGGCAGTGAGGGGAGGCTGGAGAGAGGGAGATTGACTCCCTCGCTGTTTGGGCCAAGAGACTGACTCAGAGAGCTGAGTAATCACACACAGGCACGACCCAATCGAGGGCTAGAGTGAAAGGTGCCAGAGAGTTGTGCCATGGGACCCTGAATAAGGAGGTGCTTGTGTGGGCAGTGGCACCCAGGAGAGGCTCGCTGGTGGACAGAGCTCTGATCTGGTTCTGCAGGAAGGGGTGGGTCAGCTTGGGAAGAGAGGAGAGAGGTTGAGGCAGTGGGTGGAGCTGCTGGGCCTGGAGAGGGCAAGGAGCTCTGGGCTCTTGCGTGATGGTAAGGAGGTGGAGGCTCCTGTGTGGAGCTGGGTGGGGAGGGCAAGATGAGGCTTTGAAGGCAGCCTCGGAAGTCTGTTTTTTATCTTCTTCATAAGCCCAGGGGTTCTGTCCTTGAATAATTTGGGAAGGAACAATAACTGAGGTGGGAAAGAAGAGGAAAACAGCGCCTGCCTTCTCTCAGTTAACATTAGCAGCCGCCTGCTGCCCAGAATACATGGTCGAAGGGCTCCCCTCTCCTGTCCTGAGTCCACAGCAGGCCTGGCCGCGGGAGCAAACCCCTGGAGGGAGGAAGAAAATTGGCGGTGGGACGCTGTGTGTTTTGGGAAACCCAGGGGCTCCTCAGAAGAGACTGGCTGTCTCTCGGAGCTCAGTCAAGTGCCAGGGCTGGCGAGGGCGGGGCTTCTGGACTTCTTTCCTGGCTGGCTGAGCCCCCAGGGACACATGGCCTTGGTCTTGTGGGGGTCCTGGGCTTGGGCAGCCGTGGGAAATGCTTTGGGGAGTCTCCGACATTTGGGTCAGCATGGATGTGCCCTTGAGGCTCCTGTTCCAGGCTTTCGTGCCAATCTGGGCTTTGCCTCACTTTGGCTGAGGGCGGGCAGGAAATGGAGAGGCAGGATAGAGGGACCTGGAGTTGCAGCCCAGGCATCCTGCATCCTGCATCCCCTGTGTTGGGCTGGGCGAGCCTGAGCTCAGTGGGAGGGATCTGAGTCATGGCTTTCCTGGGTCTCAGCTTCCTCCTCTATAAAATGGAGACTGTGATTCTTTCTTCCACCCTCCTTTCCTTCCTCACATCACATCCTAGAAGGGGAGTCCATGGCATATCTGGGAGGCTGACTCATGGTCCTTATGTGAAAATTGTCAAGGTGAGAATAGAAACTGAGGGTCACAATGGGTTATCAAAAGGTGTAGAGAAAGTTAACTTATTTGAACTGAAGGGTTAGGAATTTACTCTTTATCTTTCGCAGAGAATTTACATTTTTTAAAAAGGAGACAGTCTGGGCCAGGCAGCACTCAGTCCAACAGAAGCAGGTACCTAACTGCGCTTAGGTAAAGCTGGCTTCAAGTCATGCCTCTCTCACTTACTAACTCTGGGACCTTGGACAGGTTTTTTTTTTAATCTCTTTGTGGCTCAGTTTCCTCGTCTGTAAACTAGGAAGAGGAAGAGCAGCTGCTCCATCCAGTTGTTGTGAGGAGTAACTGAGTAGATGCAGGTGAAGCACTTAGATCAGTGTCTGACCAGCCAGTGTTGTCAGAGCATCACCCGTGGCCTGTGCGGTGGTGGCTGTGGGGCTGTCCCAGGCCCCTCACACATCCTACAGAGGAGGCGGTGCACTCCCTCCAGCTGGGGCCTAAGTGGGCCCTACAGTGGGTGCCCTCACTTGCTGCACGACTGTTTGTCCAGGTGCTCCTGGGAGCGGGCAGCCTTCCGGAAGTGCAAGGCGTCATCAGCACCCCTACCTGGGGCCTGCCCTGGGTACTGGCTGCTGGCACTCCGCAGCCCCTTCTTACCTGAGAGGTGTTGCCGCAGCAATTCCTTTTAATTGTGATGGTTTACCAATTCGTTTTTAATCATGTTAATTTATTGTACATGAGCCCTGAGGTTTTCAGGCACTGGGCTCACTTTGGAAACTGGAATAGTGCATTGTATTTATTACACACCCAATGCTGTGCATAAATGTCACTTTCTTGTGGCCACAATTTCTCTGATAATGTTGCTAGATGGACAGCTTCTATCTACCTGGGCTCTCTCATCTGAATTCTCACCAAAGCCACCAGGCTCCCAGGCTGGCACACCGTCCTTCAGATAGTGCTGGGGTTAAGAAACTCAGTGTCCACCGGTTATGCAGGTGACATGGAGTGAGGTGGCTGGGAGGGGACAGGGAGACACCAACTGGACGGGGGCTCGGGAAGGTGAGACTGCAGGACATGTACACTGGGCTGGATCTTCAAAGGGTTGTTATCTGGGGGGTTCAGACTCACCCACCTATGTGGATCCTTCTTGCTCCCTCACCCAGCAGCTGGGTGCTGACAAGAAGGCTGCGACTGCATGTCCTGGGAAGAAAGAAGGAGAGGCATGTGCTGGGGATGGAGAGGGCATGTGGGCAGTCAGGTCTGGCAGTGAAGGCCATGGCAGGTTGTAGGCTTGTGTTCGGGGTGGCAGGTGGCCATGGGGCAGGGGTTTGCAGCAGGCTGAGCCCATAGGAAAGACTCAGGGTAGGGACTCACTGACCATCTGCTAACCTGCTGCTGCTTCTAACACAGAAGAGTGTAATCAATGACACAAGAGCAGGACAATGAAGGTAAAGACTGGGTATTTACGAAGAAGGAAGAAATCACCCTCCACCCCCAGCCCAACACACGTGCTGAGGGGGAGGGGCACTTTATTGGGCCCATTTTCCATAGGTCATTGCTGCATTCAAAGGATGAAGGTTTGCTACCACTCGGAATATTTAAAGCAGGTGCTGTAGGTTTTCAAGAACCATCCTCCTCCCGCCAAATAATTTCCAGATGGCAACCTTCTTTTAATAAGTTCAGAGTCTTCCAAAGTGTATAAGCAAAGTCGTGCACATTAATGTAAATTTTGTGCAGAGTAAAATTAAAGAAATACAGTCTATAAACACAACTGGGTATTTATTGCTTTAAAGTAAGTATATAAAACTTAAGTTACTGTAGATACCAATAGGCATAGTGCATGCATCGTGTATAGAAAGAGTCTGAACTTTGGAACCAGACAGATCTATAAGTTACCAGCCATATAAGTTGTGCTCTCAGCCTCAGTTTCCTCATCTGAAACATGGGCATGATAGCACTGCATATGATTGTCGTAAAGCGGTAATAAATTACTAAAAGAGGTATTAAATATATAGTATCTGCCACATAGTAGACGCCCATTAAATGTGAGCTGTGTTTGTTATGAGTGTATTCATTAGAAAATAAACTAAGTCTCTCCTTTCCAGGGATAAATATAGGCTGTAGCAGAAAATAGCACTTAGACTATGTGTAATAGGACATGGAGATTTTCTAAGGAAGAGGACAATTGGGGTTTCTCCTCAGTGGTCCTTCCAGTGTGTTGGGGAGAGAAGAGACCTGGTCGTGGGTGCAGTGTTGTTGTGAGGGAGTTTGGGGGAGCAGAGCACATGTCAGGGAGGGGCCCCACGAGTTTCTTCCAGCTCAGCAGTTCAGTGATGCCCACCTCATTCAGGCTTTAGGAAGGGCCCACACTGTAGCACCCCCCCACTGCCTGGGAAGCTGCATCCACACATCTGCGTGCCCAGACCCTGGGAGGCTCCCACAACAAGCCTGCATGACCGACCCCCCTCCCCGGAAAGGAGAGGGTGGGCAAGCTCTGTGACTCACTCCCTGGCTCCGTGCCCTCTCGCTGAGTCACAATGTAATTGATCCCTCTCTGCGTGAGGTTCCTGCTCTCCTGTGACCCAAAGCAGGGTCATTTCCAGACTGGGGCTGGGGAGGCCTGGCCGGGGGTGGGAGGGAGGGCCTGTCTGGGGAGAGGCAATCCCTGGAGGGAGGGGCAGGTCATCAGAGCCTGAGGGTGGCCCTGAGCCTTGTGCAGACTTTCCTGGATGTCTGCTGAGGTGCTGTGTTTGGAGGAGTCGGGGGCTGGTCCATTGCCCACCACCACACTTTGGTGTCCCCGTCAGGGCAGGGCTGTCTCTGTAAAACTTGCTGCAGGAAATAATGAAGGCAGTGTTTGGTCTGTGGGAATCTCCTTGAAGATGTCCATGGTGTTTGTGAGTCAGGGATGTGGGTGCCTCCTTCTTGTATCCAAACTGAGTTGTGGGCTTTGAGGAGCTGAGGGGTGGGAGGTGGGAGGTTGGGAATGTGTGATCCAGACATTATACAAGGGCAACCTCATGTCATCCTTGGCTCAGAAAGAAAGACCCTCCTCTGATATTGATGAAATGGGAAACTCTGGCCAGAAGGGATAAAATCCCAAATCCTTCTGGCCTGGTGTCAGAGGACGGGGTAAGGTTACCTCTGCCAAAGTCTTCCCCAATAGACAGGTCTTGAATGTAGTCCGCAAGCTCCCAGGCCAGCAATTGTCACACTGGCCCTGCCTTTGACAGCATCACTGCCCCACCTGCGACAAGTCACGGAATCGCTTTTGGTTTCTATGTCCTCATCCAGAAAATGGGCTTCCAGGTCTCCTTCTATCCCAGAGAAGGAGCTAATGAATATATAAAGCTCTAAAAAATAACCAATCTTATTATTATAAACCTGCCCCCTCTGCATTTCCCAGTTCCTTGCTCTTGTCCTGACTGAGATCCACACGGAAAGATCTGTGCCCCATTGGGTCTTTTTTTTTTTTTTTTTGCGGTACGCGGGCCTCCCACTGTTGTGGCCTCTCCCGTTGCGGAGCACAGGCTCCAGACGCGCGGGCTCAGCGGCCATGGCTCACGGGCCCAGCTGCTCCGCGGCATGTGGGATCCTCCCGGACTGGGACACGAACCCGCATCCCCTGCATCGGCAGGTGGACTCTCAACCACTGCGACACCACGGAAGACCCCATTGGGTCTTAACGACCGTTCCCAGTCCCAGTTCTGAGATGATCCCTGCTCAACCTCATGACCACCCCACCGAGAGCAGAGCTGGGTCTTGATGGGCTTCATGCCAGGAGTCACTTCTGTGGCCATCAAATAACAGAGAGGCTCAATCCAGGCTCTGATGGGACTCGGGAAAGACTCGCTGTATGATTGGGTCGTCTGCTTCCCCTTTCTGGACCTTGTTCTCTGAATCATGGGATAGTGACAGTAATCCTTGCTCTGCATACATCGTGGGAAGCAGGGAGGATCCGAGGCAAGGAACGATGGAATTGCTTCCCAGAGTGTAGGGTGCTTATACTAATAGATGGGCTCCTGCCCCCACCCACCTCCATCCTGCCTCTGCACAGCCCTGGCCTCAGAGCAGCCCTGAGAACAGAAAGAGCAGCTCGGTTCTCACATCCATCCTCCTTCTCCTGATTATTTCTCCCAATCACACTTAATAGCTGCCTGGCTTTTGGCTGTAGCCCGGTATATAATAACCTGCAATTATTGTCCACTTAAGCTGTCTCCAGGGCCTTGTCTGTTGCGCGGCCCAGGCCCAAACCGCCGGCCTGCTGATTTCCATCAGAGTCAGGACCAGTGGGAAGAAAGCCCTGAAGGGCTGGTCTGACAACTTGTTTGGCAGGGTTGCCAACTCCATGGCTGTAGCTTCTTCAGAGATGGGGCCTCGGAGGTGTCCCTTCCAGCCACAGCCTCGTCCAGCCTGGGTGCCCCGCCTTTCTGGGGCGTGACTGTCTGGGCAGTCCACAGCCATCCTCCTCCTCTGGCCTCTGCATTTATGCACACGCTGTCCTCCTTTAAGTCTCCTTGCCTTTGTTTACCCTCATCTGGTGCTACCAGCTGCTTACGACTGCCCAGCCCCCATAGCGGCTTAGTTCCTCCTCTCTGCATCCTTATAAGGGAGGCACTGGCAGTTTACATACCAGGTTACTGAAGGTCAGAGAGGTTAGGTGTCTTTTCTAGGGTCACACAGCCAGGAAGTGACAGAGTGAAAATTCAAAATCAGGTTGGCTGATTCCACTTACTTAGGCTCACTTATTTAACTCATGCAGTGCTGTCAGCTCTCTTCATAACAAGTCCTACCCTGCCATCCCCACCACTGTGGTAGCACTGGTCTCTGCTACTCTGAATCCTTATAGCCCTTGAGTTGGAACCAGGTCCCCTTGGTCCTATGTGGGTGCAGCACACCTGTCTTCCACCATTTTGATTCACAAATCATCTCTTTGTGCAGATCAGATAAAGCTGAGCTTTCGTCATTGTTCACATCTCCCCTTCCCAACTTTGACTTGTGTTCTCCTAAGCATCTCTCCTAGGGCCTGGTCCTTGCAGCTCCTGATGAGGGCACTCACCCACCTATTTGGATTATCTCTCTGACCCCACTTGGCTCTGATGGTGGTGATGGTGATGATGATGATGATAAAAGTCAGTTTCTAGACTGTGAAAGGACAGGTGGGTTCCATGCCACCTCTGAGAGATGGCAGAGCCTGAGGCTATTGACATTTTCACACCCCTCAGAATCTAATAATAATAAGATGACCAAGGCCACAAGAGGGAGGCCTGACTCTAAGTGAGGCTTTTTATCCAGAGTGCTGGTCATCTTGGCATGTGTCTGTGTGTCTGTCTGTGAGCATGTCTGTGTGTGTGTGTTCACATGGTCTAGAGCAGACTGGTAACAATGGGCTGTGGGGCCTGTCAGGGGCTGTGATGAGTAGATTCAAGGGTCTCCTGGGCTGTCAGGCCACAGGGACCCAGGGGCTGAGAGCTCTGAAGACCACTGTGTCCAGAGGGTCCCCTGGCTGTGATCTTATTGGCAGTCACACTGGGCTCTGGGGTCCATGGAGGAGGTCCAGGGCCAGGGCCCACCTGTCCAGGTCCCAGGCTGGTGCTCTGCCCCAGCCTGGCCCAGGGGATACTCCCTGCCTCCTTCCAGGGTCACCCTTTGCCTGAACAGTCTCACAGGCTACTGTGTTCTTCAGTCCTTTGCCTTGGAAACAGATTCTCAGCAAGAGGGATTTGTTGGGAAACCGTTCTGGGGTAGCCTGAGGCCTTCTCTGGCCCCTCAGATCTTACAAGCTAAGTCTGAGGCTGGCCTGAAGTGATCCGGTGCCTCCAGAAGGAGCCAGCCCTCCATCCTCTGTGCCACCATAACTCATAGGTTCTGAGTGGGGCAGAGGCCTCCAGCCAGCACCGAGTGCCCACACCCTCCCTCCTCCCACACTGACTGGTGCATCTCCCTGGCCGCTCTGAGCACTGCCTGCCTCTCAGGCTGGAAATGCCCCTGTCCTTGGGTCTCTGGCCCTGAGCCCTGGGCCGAGACCTCCCAGGAAGGGCTGGGAAGATCCTTAGGGGCTGCAGGGGTAGCAGGTGAGGACAGGGCCAGAGCCAGCTATCACTTGCAGCAGCATTCAGGGACTTAACACTGATAGGGGCAAACACGCAGTGGCCTTTATTTTCTTTAACTGCCATTTTACTCCCCCGGCCCGGGGCCCAGGCTCTTTTATGCCAGGGGAAGAGGAAGGCTTCAAACGTGTTAGTTAGTGTTCAGTCATTTTCTTTCAGGGTAATCAGTCTTATATGGGCAAATCCTCCATCACTGGAGGTTTTTTCCCTCTGTCTTCTAGCTAAGATGGCATCTGAGGTAGGGGGAAACTTATACAACCTGTGCTGGAGAGGGGGCCTCAGGCTGTTGTCTGGGCCTTTATGGGCTCCTGGAGGATCTCTAACCTAAGGGTCCTAGAGTGGGAGCTGACAAGTTCCCCTGCCCACCAGGCCCCAGCTGGATGTCATGGTCACAGGCAGCCTCTGAGTCCCCCCATCTCCTACACCCAACTACAGCCTCTCACCCTCCCTCGCCCAGGGGGCGGGGGCAGACCCCGGCTTTTGGTCTCTTCCTGTGTTTCCCACCCCAGACAGCAACCAGATAGCTTCTGGAAGTCTCCCACACCTCAGGCAGGTGGGATGGACAGGGAGAAAGAATTGATGAAATCTGTTTAACCCCATCTTTCTGCCTAAACCCACTCTCCTTTTATACCCACCCACCCCAGTGGTGGCCCCAGGTTGCCCAGGTTGCCCAGAGCCACCCAGACAGGAGGTGTTGCCCAGTGCCCAGCTTTCGGTTTCCTTTGAAAATGTGCTTTTTCTCCCCCGACCCTTTCCTGTTTAAGGTCCAGCTCTGGGATGGGAGGGATGTGCTGTGTAGCAAGAATGCCTGCCCTTCCTTGTCTCCACTCCCAGCTCTTCTCCCCACATCAGTAAGGCTTCTGTGGTCTGTTCCCTCCTGCTGCTGTGCCTGGGGACACCAGCCCAGCCTGGCACAGCTCTCGGCCATAGGATAACCGGCGCTATTGGGAATCTGCAGTGAAGCCAGGTTCGGCAGTCTGGTTATAATACAAAAAACCAAATATGTCCCTCTGGGGTGGCTTTTAAAACTAGTTTTGATCATTTGAAGAGTAAATCCTTAGCTACTTAGAAAGCTTGACAATCTAAAATGATTCATTTTTCAAATATTTAGGTTGGTTGAGATTTAGCATTTCCTAGTATATAGAAGAGGCATGACTGTAAACTGATCAGACGGGTTTTATGTGTAAAAGCTCTAATGTGCTCTAACCGCGTCCTTCACTGAGATGCAGACCCTGAAACAGAGCGCCCACCGTCCTGTGTGTGCCGTGTGTGTGTGTGTGTGTGTGTGTGTGTGTGTGTGTGTGTGAGAGAGAGAGAGAGAGAGAGAGAGAGAGAGAGAGAGAGAGAGAGGAACCGCGTCCTTCACTGAGATGCAGACCCTGAAACAGAGCGCCCACCGTCCTGTGTGTGCCGTGTGTGTGTGTGTGTGTGTGTGTGTGTGTGTGTGTGTGTGAGAGAGAGAGAGAGAGAGAGAGAGAGAGAGAGAGAGAGAGACAGTGGGCGTGCGCACGTGTGCATGTGTTTACGTGTTTGCCAGACACACACATGGGTGAGCGCCTCGTCCTTATTGGGGTTTATTATATTTTCTTTGTGCTGCTAATGCTTCTGGCCTCTGGGGGTGCTATATATATACAGATGCAGAATTTGAGAAACACAGGATTTTCCACCTGAAAGGAACCTTAGGCATCTTCTAATCCACTTTTCTCATTTTACACATCCGGCAGTTAACATCCAAAGAGGAAAAGTGACTTGCTCAAGGGTCAGATATACAACCCAGGGCTCTCTCTCATTTTCTCTCTCTCTCATGCACACACACTTACCCTTTAGTTATAAATGGCTGTTTCTTCATTGTTCAGCACATCTTTGTTTCTTTCTGTCTCTCCCTTGTACTTCGTTTTCACCCTGTTTGTCTTTCCTCCTCTCTCTCGCTCCTCTGTATTCCTGGGCCGGGAGCTGAGGCTGCATGGGCAGTGGAGATGCTGCCTCCCAGGAAGGCTGTCTCAGCAGCTGGCCAGGCCAGGGCCCGTGGGTGCTGGCGGATGTCGAGGCACAGAGCGCTGTCTGCTTCCCAGTTCACAGGGAGGCTAGGGGGGCAGTGCCTCCGCCCTGGGGAAAGAGGCACAGAGGTGGGAGGGCGGGTCAGCTCTGCTGCTGTGCAATCTGTTTTCAGCCTGATCCTATTTCCCTGGCTCCCTCCCAGGGGGAGCTGATGTTCTCTTAGAGGGAGGGAATGGGTTCCCTCCTGAGTCCCTTTCTCTAGCCTGAGCCATGTGACCCCCAGGTTTGTTTTTTGTTTTTTTTTTAGGGAAGATATACATGTTCCTTGACTCATATCCAAGATGCACCTGAAAGTGCTCCCTTCTAATCCTGATATCCTGATGCTCATGCTGAAGTATATCTCCTTATTCTCTACAGACCCTGTGAAAATGACTGTTTTGATGTGGCTCATTTTCCAGAGGCATGGAATCTCGGATTTCTCATGGAGTTTCGAGGTCATCTTATTCACTGCCACACGCCTTGGAGGAATCGATCCTCTAGCATCCTGAGGTCTCTTGGGTGTGCCTAACAATGGGCCAATTCCTTTAAAAAGTCCTGCCATGACTCCTTTCTCTCAAGATGTCCCCATCTCTCTCCTTTCCTGTGCCAGAGGTCTTGAAATAGGTGGCTACCCTTGCTTTCTCTACTTGTTTGTTTCTCATTTGTTCTGTAATATGCTCAGACTGGCTTTTGTCTCTCCCACTTTACCAAAATTATTCTTACTGATGTCATCAGTGGCTTCCTTGGCCAAATCCAGTGGCTACGCTTTTAGTTTTCGTGTTAATGCTACTAATCACTTCTTTGAACCATCTTTTTTCTCTTTTAAGAAATACACTGTTCTCTCTTTGTTCACCTTCTACTTCTCATTAGTCCCCCGACTGAGCCCTTTCTCTGTCCAGTCCTTAAATGCTGGGTTACCCCAGTCCCAGCCTTGAATTTTCTTTTGTAAGGCTTCGCAGTCTCCTAGGGAACTACATTCTCACACAGGATGGTAACTCCCTGTCCCAGGCTGAAGGTCCCAATCGAACATGCACAGTCAGTCTCCTCTGCCTTCCTGAGCTTCAGCCTCTTACTTACAACTTCTGGAGGTTTCCATCAAAAGACTCTCAGACTCAGGGGTTCTCTCTTCCCATGAGAAAAAAATATCCCCCCCAGTTGAGGTTCTTATTTTGGCCCCATGATCTACCCAGTCATCTCAGCCAAAATGTGAATCACTCCTGACTGTATCCTCTCCCTCATCCTGCAGATGCCCTTGGCCACCAAGTCCTGCCAGCTCTCCACATCTTCACCTCCTCCCTGTCAGGCCTGCATTCTTGCTCACTTATGCTATTGCTATAGTCTTCTAACTGGTCTTTTGCCATTGGCTTTGCCTTCTCTGACCCACATGCACTTCATTCTGCAGACAGAATGGGCTTTCTAAATCCTAGATCTGGTCTTGCCAACTCCCTCCTAAAAATCCTTCAAAGGCTCCCCATTGCGTCTGGGATGGTGCCCAACTCCTAGGCTTGTTATTCCAGGACCCTCATAACTCACCCTGTCCCCTCTGCTTTTCCTTCTAAGCCTGTCTCCTGTCACTTCCCGCTTCCCCCTGTGCTGGGTCCCTCAGTCTCAGATGGTACAATTCTCATCCTCACTCTCCTTTTTATAGCCACCTGCACAATTGTTATTAATTGATTAATTTACTGGTTGATTCCTCCCTGCTCCCCCCAGCCCTGGTAGACTGTAAACTCCTCAAGGGCACAAGTGTGCCTTGCTTTTTCAATTTTGTACCCCAGAGCCTGGCGTCCTGTGTGCACAATAAATCCTTATATGACTGGAGAGCTTCCAACATGTCAGTCTGAGTAGGATCTTGATCTTGTAGTTGAGGAATAGGGTGCAGAAGGTTGTCCCCATTGCAGTGGTGACTTGATGAGATTTTGAGTTTCAGGACGATTGCCTGGGGAGCTTCGGGTATGATGGGGTGGAGGCAGGAGGTATCAGGGACTGGAGATTGGTGAACAGGCATGAGGGGCTGGTCTGAAATGAGTGACTTTTCCTCTCCCATCCCATATGCTTCCAATGGAGAGTCCAGGAGATGGAGTCAGTTTGTGCATAACTGAACAGAATCCAGGAATGGGCTTATAATAAGCTCAGCACATAACTGTGAAATGACCTTACCTTATTGTGGGAAGGCTTTCTCTCATTTTCTGCTCTTTCTAAATCTGTTCTTGTTTCATTCCTTGGTCCCCGTCTCCACCTCTTCCAAGGGTAGAATCCAGAAGAGATGCTTTTTGTTTGGAATAATGTTTCTATCTGATTGGCTGCTAATTTATTCATACTGTTATTATTCTCTATAATACATGTGCACCTTTCAGATATCACATCTGGAGACTTCTACCCCAGAGAAGAATAATACTGCAGTTGGAAGATTCCAGTAAGTGGCTTGGGTTCTGAGGTTCAGACTGGCTAAATTGGTAGTTTTTCCTGGCTCTGATTTCTATGATAGGAACAAGAAGCAGCCGCTCATGCCTCTTTCTCTTCTGGCCCATGTTCTCTAGCCCAGTGACAAGTTAGGAGGCTGCTTTTCTGCTCTTTGTTATACTGGGTTCTGCCCCATCTCGCTAAAGCAATCTTATAAATCATTGATGAGAATATTTCTATTTTTGTCTTAAATATCCTAGCCAAGAAAGCCTTATGAATACTTTCCAAATCAAGTGCTGGCATTGCACGATGCTTCCTCATTGATGGCAGCTCCATTTGATTGTCTTTGCACTTCTTGGCTCTGCCATCCATGCCAGCAATGCCAAGTCTCAGCTTGGGGGTGGGGGCTGACCCTGGCGCAGAACCCTCTGTGGCCCCTATTTCTTGGGCAGAAGCTTCTTCCCTTACTTCTTCCCCATGGCTGCCCCCCAAACTTCTAACCCTTGAAATGCTATAAATTATGATGGGTTTGGTCTCAGTAAGTTTTCCTCCTGCCATCCAACCTGCCTCTGAACCACCACCCTTCCATCCCAATCATCATCCATTCTATGCCTAGGAATTCAACTCACTTGAATATCAACTTACATTTGAAGGCATAAAGTTCCAAAATTAAAAAGAGCCTCTCCTGTAGTACATTCCAAACCCCACTAATTCACAAAGACCATGGGGTTCACCACCATATTCTGGGCATTAGCACAGGGTCTGGCACAGGGTCAACTTACATCTGAAGGCATAAAGTTCCAAAATTAAAAAGACCCTCTCCTGTAGTACATTCCAAACCCCACTAATTCACAAAAACCATGGGGTTCACCACCATATTCTGGGCATTAGCACAGGGTCTGGCATGTGGTAAGTACTCAACAAATATTTATTGAGTAATGAATTGGGAAATATGTGAATAAGTGAAAGGCCTAAAGGATTGGATGCCCTACACAGAGGATCTCCTTCTCCACCAGAACCATCTGGACCTGACACCTTGAGATGGTTAATACAGGGAATTTTGAGGCTCATTGCTTGTCTCTACTGAGAAAGTAAGATGGTTCCAATGCATCTTTCCTGATTACTCTCAACTTTTTGGACTTTTCTCTTACTTTGATTTTTCCTCAGCATTCATGTTATTAATTTACACCTTGCTTGTGTGTTGTTTAGCTTGGTTTGTTCATGAGTAAGTCTTGTATTCCTGACCAGAGCAGAAACACCTGGAGGGAGGAACTGTGTCCATTTACTTCATAGCCCAGCTGCAGGATGGTGCAGCAGGTGTTTAATAAGTGATTTCCAACTGGCTGATGGAATAAATGAGTCTCAAGCCTGACATCCACTTTTATTTTTACCGTTAGAGGTTGGAATCTAAGCCCAAGAGGGAATGCACAGTATAATTTTGATCCTCTTCATCGTGGCTTGCATATTGACTCTGTCTGATAGCACTAAGTGTTACAGATTCACATAGTCTGTTTAATTGTGTAGGTACACGATAGGAAGAATGTTAGGTAAATCAGAATTATCCAGGGCACTGAATGATTTCTATTATGTCTTTGTAATAATTAGATGCTTCAAATAATTCATACCTTGATACTTTGGCGATTGTTTCAACAATATTCTTTGTTGTGCTCTACATGCCAGTGGGGAGTGATGACCCAGGAACTCTGGAATTGTCCATTGGTCCATAAAGGTTGGACTGAAGCTCACCACGATCAATGATGGGGCTCGTTGCCATCAATGCCATACTCTGAACCTATGGAGTTTACAGGGCTGGGGGAGGCAGAGGTATGCCTGTGGCTCGAGGCCAGGTGTTATAAATATTTGAGCACGTAGAGAAGGATGAAGTTACTTCTCGTCAGGAGGCTGATGAACACCTCATGCAGAAGTCAGCCTTTGCACTAAGTGTTGAAGGAGAAACCTGATGTTACAAAGCCAACACTCTACCTGATTCTTAGTAGGTGCTCCACAAATGTTTGTTGGCAGCCTAAGAGAAGACAGTGGTGTTTTAGGAGAAGGGAAAGAAGAGTGGGAAGAGCAAGGCTCATTTGGGATGCAGTGAGTCGTGTTCTGGGCCTGAAGCTGAAGCCTGGGGTGTCTGAAACAGTAACGGGTGGGGGGGTACAAATCTGGTTGGTTGGTTGGAGGCTGAATATCAAAGTCCTTGAGCTGAGCTGCTGATTTGAGACTTCAATCAGAAGGTAGTGGGAGGGGCTTCCCTGGTGGCGCAGTTGTTGGGAGTCCGCCTGCCGATGCAGGGGACGCGGGTTCGTGCCCCCGGCCGGGAAGATCCCACATGCCGCGGAGTGGCTGAGCCATGGCTGCTGAGCCTGCGCGTCCGGAGCCTGTGCTCCACAACCGGAGAGGCCACAGCAGTGAGAGGCCCGCGTACCACAAAAAACAAACAAACAACAAAAAAAA
>NW_006782310.1:6335621-6343904 GCF_000442215.2 Lipotes vexillifer
GGGGGGGCCCCGCAAACAAAAAAAAAAAAAAAAAAAAAAAAAAAAAAAGAAGAAGGTAGTGGTCTCTGAATGTGTTGGAGCACATCTGGGCTGTGCTTCAGTGAGGTCAGGCTGTGTTGAGGAGAGAATTGTGTTGGGATGGTTGGGGCTAAGAGCAGGGGAATCCTTGTGAGGCAACTGCAGATAGTTGGGTGGGGTAAACAGGGTCCTGAATCCCAACAGTAACTGCGGGTGACAGAGGGGCTTTGTCAAGACAGAATCTGCAGGACTGGGAGCTGCCTTCTCCAGCAGCTTCCACTGACAGCCTTCTATCCTCTCCCCCTCCCACAACCTGCCTGTTCCCTCACGTCATCTCCTTCAGGAGTCTGGCATCTGCACCTCCCACCCCACAGGGAGACTCTCGCTCAGGGGAAGAATTGGCTTTAGGCAAGTGTGTGTGGATGTGAATTTACTAAGATCCCTATTTATAATTACTTATTTAATGCCTTGTTATGGTCTGAAAGGATTTGAGGAAGACAGTGTAAATGCATAAACATGTTTTCCCACCAAATGAAACCTGCAGTTTCAGCCTGATTTCTTGTTCGACAGCACAGTGGAAAGTAAGAGCTTTGGAGTAGATGAGTGGGTTTGAATCATGACTCTTCCGGTGGCCAGCTGCATGACCATCATCAAGTTATGTGTCTGCTCTGAGGCTCAGCATCCTTACCTATGGAGTTGGGATGAGTATAACTTACCTCCCAGTTTTGTTGTATGGATTGAATGAGATCAGACATGTCAGATGCTTAGGGTAGCACCTGGGCCACAGGAACCACGCAAATGGATAGTCAATATCACCAGACTCTTTACTTTATTGTGACTATTATTACTCTTTTGGGTGTCAGTGGTCAGGTTGGGAGGGTCTCTCCATGTGAGTATCCTACCCTTCCTAAGCCCTTTCCAGTTTATACTGTATGTGGTCACCTACCTCACTGAAGAGATAAGGAAGCATGTCTGTTCCCCCAAGGCACGACTTCCTGCCTGGTTCCTGATACTCTCTTGCATCAAATCCTGCCCATTTTCACAAACCGGCCCAGGAGAAATACCAGCAGGAGATAAAGGTATTAGCATTTACATTTAGGACTCAATCATTAGGAATACAAAATAAAACATGACCTCTGTTCTCGGAGACTTCCCGTGGGGGAAAGGAGGCATCTACACAGATCATCACAGAACAATGAGCCAGGTGATAAAGAGAGATGGATACAGCACTGTGGGAGCAGCCCAGGCTAGGTTTCATCTGAGTCAGGAGGGAGCAGATGTCTACGTGGCAGACAAGGGAAGGAGGCATTGTGACCAGTGGAAGGGTTGGTGACCGGGGAGCATGATGTGTTGGGGAATGTTGGGGAAACCCCAAGTAGCTCGGTAAAACCAGACTGCAGTTTCTCATCAAGAAGACAAGAGAAATAAAGTGCTGGTGAGGGTGTAGAGAAAGGGAACCCTTGTACACTGTTGGTGGGAATGTAAATTGGTGCAGCCACTATTGAAAACAACATGGAGTTTCTTCAAAAATATAAAAATAGATCTACCATATGATCTAGGAATTCCACTTCTGGGTATATACCCAAAGGAAATGAAAACAGGATATCAAAGAGCTATCTGTACCCCCATGCTCCAGTAATGTTGCAGCATTATTCATAATAGCCAAGATATGGAAACAACGTAGTGCCCATCAGCAGATGAATGAATATGGTGATATATATGAAATATTATTCAGTCACGAGAAAGAAGGAAATCCTGCCATTTGTGACAAGATGGGTGCACCTTGAGGACATTGTATAATATAATATAATATCACTCATATGTGGAATCTAAAAAAGCCAAATTCCTGAAAACAGAGAGTAAAATGGTGGTTACTAGGGGCTACAGGCTGGGGGAGTAAAAAGAAGTGTTGTTTAAGGGTACACAATTGGAACTAGTAGATAAATACATCCTAGAGATCTAATGCACAGTATAGTGAATATAAACAACAATATTGTGTTATAATCATCAAACTTCTAAGATACTAGATCTTAATTATTCCCACCACAAAAAAGAAATGATAATTAAGGACTTTCCTGGTGGCACAGTGGTTAAGAATCCACCTGCCAGTGCAGGGGACAGAGGTTCGAGCCCTGGTCCTGGAAGATCCCACATGCCGCAGAGCAACGAAGCCTGTGCGCCACAACTACTGAAGCCCGTGCATCTAGAGCCCATGCTCTGCAGCAAGAGAAGCCACCGCAATGACAAGCCAACGAAGAGCAGCCCCCACTCGCCACAACTAGAAAATGTCTGCATGCAGCAATGAAGACCCAACGCAGCCAAAAATTAAAAAAAAAAAAAAAAGAAATGATAATTATGTGACATGATAGAGGTGTTAACTACTGCTACAATGGCCATCATATTATGGTATACAAATGTATCAAGTCAACATGTACACCTTATATTTACACAATGACATATGTCAAATATATTTCAATTAAAAATTTAAATAAAGCATATTAATCCAAAAAATACCTGTGGAGTTTTTAATGGGGCATTCGTGTATCAGTAAGGGTCTAATGGAAAAATGGAGTGAAGGCATGGGGGCAGGTGGACTGGGGAGACTCTTCATGGACCATCCAGGTGATCCTCAGATGACTCCCAGATCATTACTGCTTTCTCCTACAACTGGTCTTTACAGTCAAGCTACATACCATATTGCCTGGTATGCAATGAAAATGAAAAATGAATAACTTATTTTACCAGATTTATATTCATTGTCTTAATTTTAATTTTCTTTTATCCCTCATACTCTGCAGCGAGGTATTCAGTATCAAAGAGTTTCTGGCTCCATCAGCTTAGGACATCACCTCCATCCAGCCCCATCTCCTACCCTTGGCAGAGGGAGACGGGGCAGCAGTTAAACAACTGTCCCGGAGTGAACCCAAGCAGCCTGTCCCCACACCTACCTGAGGTTCTGTGACCGGCCAGGTGCTCCTCGTTGGTGCTGCCACCACTCGTGATCCTGCATGGTTAAGGTTGGAGCTGCCTAAGCACGGCCATCTGAGAAGAGCTTGCAGCGTGTTGGGGGAGGTGCAGTGCAGCATCAGGACACTACCGGCTTCCAGAACTGCCCTAGTGACTACAGGACAGACTGGATCTGCCCTGAGACCATTTGCAAGGGCCTTGGGTCCAATACTAGGCCTTGGTACCATCCCGGTTTTCAATTTCCCATCTCACTTGTATTCCTTTCCATTTCCGCTAAATGCCGAAGGACCAAGGGGGAGCCATTGATGTTGTTTTCCCTGCCAAGTGGATGAACAGGTCAGCTTCTTCCTCTTGGCATTCAAGGGCCATGTGATCGGAACCTGCTGACCCTCCAGTATCTTTTCTGTCTCTCAATTCAAACCTTTTACCCTGGCCAGGCAGTGTCTGATGTTTCATTTCCAACTGGACTCCTTTGAGCTGTAGCTCTTGCCTCTGCCTGTGATGGCTCCCTGTACCTCATCACACACCCCATCCCAACCTGCTCATTCTTTGAGGCTCAGGCCCAGGTTCAAACCCCCCACAAAAGCCCTTCTGGCTTTTATGCTCTTACATCTTTTCAGAGATCTGAACTCGGAGCCCCGAGAGCATTTAAGGGCTGAGAACTCCGATGGGAACCTCACTGTTCATTCATGTCCGTGAACGTGTTGACTTCCCAAACTGCTCCGTCAGCTTCCAAATGGTGGGAGCTTTGTACTCCTGTCTTCTCTGGGATGGTTGGCCCAAGACAGGCTGCAGGAACGTAGTCAGCTCTCGAGGCTTAGCCATGGGCTGACTATTTTTGTTCTGTTGACTTTTTTCTTCCCTTCAAAGTAAGCATTTTCACGTGCAGAGAATGAAGTATGAAATCCCAGCCTTGGAGCTTGAGGGGCGCTGGGCAGGCATATGCTTCATTCTAAACTCCAAGCAGGGGTGTGTCCAACCCTCTGAGCAGATCCCCGCCCACCCCTTCCTGGCAGCTTCTGTGGGCTGCCCCCACCCTGGAACTGTATTTGGCAGAGTTCGAGGGACTCTTCCATATGCTTGACCACAGCCTCCACCCCAGAGGGCCCAGTGTATAGCACCCTCCACGCTAGGTTCTGAGGGTAGATGGGAAGCATCTAAGCATCTAAGACTCAGACCCTGCCTTTGGAAACTTGGGATATGGCTTTCATCCTGAGGGCAGTGCTGGGGGAGGTGGAGGTTTGGACAGGCAGGGAGACCCAGGAGTGCCCTTCCAGATGTGGGGGAGGAGCCACGACCTGTCTCCTTTTGCCTCTAGTACAACTCCTTTGTGACCTCTTCTCTCTGGACCTCTGTTTTCTAACCAGCTGCTCCCTGGCCTACGGGATTGCCGGATAATGATTTGAGGTGATGTGAGGGGAAATACACTTTTGAGGATGAAGACAGCCTCTGAGTGAGGGGTCAGACCTTCCTCGCCTTTTGTGCGAAGTTGGTGCCAACTCACTCATATTTAAACTCTATTTATCACCAGCTTTACCGTTCTTGTTTTCATAGATTGTTGGGCTAGCGTGTTGTACCCTTTTTAAAAGCTTCTTTAAAAAAAAATTGCAGGATAGATTTATGTTTAATCCATTGTTAAAACATGCAACTGTATCAGTTCGTCATAGCAGGACCCATTCTCTGAGTGTGTGTCTGTGTGTGAGAGACAGTCACACCATGGGGGCTTCTCCTGGCTATAAAGGAACCTGGAGATGTTGAGGTACATCATTCAGGAGGTCTGTGGTTCCCTAGTCTATCATTTTTTTTTTTAAATTATTTTATTTATTTATTTTTGGCTGTGTTGGGTCCTTGTTGCTGTGTGTGGGCTTTCTCTATTTGTGACGAGTGGGGGGCTACTCTTCATTGTGGTGCACTGGCTTCTCACTGCAGTGGCTTCTTTTGTTGCGCAACACGGGCTCTAGGTGCGCAGACTTCAGTAGTTGTGGCACACAGGCTCAGTAGTTGTGGCTCGCGGGCTCTAGAGCGCAAGCTCCCTTGCCCCTCCTGCAATGCAAGGACACAGGGAGAAGACAGCCGTCTGTGAAGCAGAGAGTTGGCCCTCACTAGACACTGAATCTGCTGGCACTTTGATCTTGGACTCTCAGCCTCCAGAACTGTAAGAAATAAATGTTTGTTGTTTAAGCCACCTGGTTTAGGGTACTTTGTTATAGCAGCCCCAAAAGACTGAGACACTGGGTGTGATCCATCAGCCAAGTGGGCTTGGGCAAGGGACAGGGCAGGGCTGAACTTGGCTGGATCCAGAAAGCATTAAGTAGGGGGATCAGTTTTAAAGGTGGTTCACATGGGGAGTTGCAGAGTGGAATTACAGATCTGTCCTGGGCTGGGAGTCTACAGGGAGACTTGGTGAGCTTATAAGAGTGTTCCATATTTGAAACCCCTTTTGGCTCTTCAGATACACATTCTCTAGAAATTTTGCCCCTGTAGAAAAAAAGATTTTCCCCCCATAGTCATAAAAAATGTGAGAGAAATGAAAATACAGGTAATCGTACTTTAAATATATTTTCCCATAATACTGTCACTTTAAAACTTATGAATGTAAACACTTATTAATTATAAATTGTTGATAATATATGCATAGAGATATGAAAGCATAGGACAGAGTCATATGCTTTCAGTAGAGAATGAAGAGATCTTTATTTAAAAAGCCATATCTTTTCTAGAACAGAGCACATCCATTTTAGATACTCAGAGTTCTAGACCAGGGGACCTCTTAAGGTCCTGAAGCTCTGAAGCTCTATGAAAATGCATCTCCTTATTTTCCATCCAGTGAAATGGTTAAACAATTCTGTGAAACTCTGTCTGTTCATCGGTTATGTTGTCTCTGGCTGTGCTCTAACACTGCACTAAAAATTGCATTTTTCTCTCTCCTGACTTAGATTTAAATCTTGCAATCACCACTGGGAAGTGAGCTGTATCATCTTGAGAAATCAGACCACAGAGACAGGCCTGCAGCTGGCAGGCTGGGTCATCTTTAATCGCTTAACCCTTCATATCAAAGGATGGGTTGTAGCAGCAGATTCCTCCTCGAGAATTTGCCGTGGCAGATTTTCTCAAGGAAAAGCTGAAAGCTAAAATGAAACGGAGTGTGTACAGCAAAAACCTTGCCTTATAAATGGTCTTTTGTGCCTATACACACGACCAGCTTTATGTGTACCTCCATGTAACTCTCTCCTGTGGGCATGTGTCCATGTCTGGGGCCATGTGTAACTGTGATTTGTACATACATGTCCTTTAACGTGAGAATATGCAATGAATCTTGGTGTGCATGTGTGGATGTAAGTATGTGAGTGTGTATGGATGTGTGGTGTGTCCAAGGAAAATTCTTTCCTATCTCATAAAATAAGATCCAGGCTACTTAAGGCTGGTATAGAAGATTGTTTAAAAAAGTGGCTGTGATAATTCCCTTCTTGTATTTATACCCTCCTAAACTGACTCTGGACTTGGCCATGTGCTGTCTTTAGTCAATGGGACATTACTAAATGTGACACAGAGACCTGAGAAGCAATTGCACATTGAAGTTGTCTTCTCCGGCTGCTCTTGGAACCCTCAACCAACACACTGTCAATGAACAGGGCAAGCCTGCTGGAGACATGTGGCCCAGTGGCCCTGCCCACCCCAGCTGACAGCCACCACCAGCTGCCTGGCATGTGAATGAGGCCATCCTAGACCAAGCAGCCGTCATCCCACCTGTGAGCTTTATGCAGCCACAGAAGTGATCCCAGGGAGACCAGCAGAAGAACCACCGTGCTGAGCCTGGCCCAGATTGCCCACCCACATAATCGTGAGATAATACGAAATAAGTGGTGTTTCAGATCACTAAGTTTTGGAGTGGTTTGTTACACAGAAAGAGCTAACTCACTGATCTGGTTGGTAGTAGTGGGAAAAGTCTCTCCATTGGAGGAAGGGGTGTTTGGTAAGAACTTCTGGGCATGAGTCATAGGGAGACATGTTATTCCATGTTCAAACATTCTTTATAATCCTGTTTTCAATTTATGAATTTAAAAACATAAAAATTAGCTCTTATTGGAGGACCCACCACTAATTCTCACACAGGAATGCATGTTAGCAAGACAAGCATGGGAACAGGAGGACGGTGCTGGCGTGCTCCAACAATTCTTCACTGAGTCCTTGGGAAGAAAGCCAAAGAGAAACAAGCCTAGGGAGGATGCGGCACTACAGAATCGATGTGAAGGCTACAGCTTGCTCTTTGGATATGAAAGGATTCATCTCATTCCGGCTCCCAGCCTGTCTCCATGGGTGGGGTGCGGGGGGCATCACTTCAGCATGTATTACCCAGGAGCTCACCCCAGGCGTCTTGACTCCTTGAAGAACAGAGCCTATAAAATGAGGCTCTGAGAGAAACAAGATTCTCTTCCCTGCCTGAGGCTTGCCTTTCGGGAACCTGCCATCTCTTTGGATAACTGACTTTGGGATGATTGTCCCTCTCAAGGGAGACCATGTGTACTTCCAGGGACAAGACCTTTACTCTGCAGACCACAACAGGATATCCGGATACAATGTTCAGCCTGCTCTAGATGGCTGTACTTACATGTAGAAGCAGAGGTTGGGTGAGAAAATTGTGTGTGTGTGTGTGTGTGTGTGTGTGTGTGTGTGTGTGTGTAAATGCAGGAATATTGGCTCAGAAGTCAGGGCACATGACTTTTGCATTCCCAGCTCCAGCCCTGTTTTACAAGAAATTTCTACTTGGTGTGATTTGAGGGGGTTTAGGGCAGAATCTAATCTGCTATTTATATCAGGACTTTGGATCTGAAAGATATTTTATTTCTAAGAATCCTGTCTCAAAATACTCACACACCTCTGTTAGCAGAGGAATACTCACACACCTCTCACACACCTCTGTTAGCAGAATACTAATACTCACACACCTCTGTTAGCAGAGATAAGGCAGCAGGTAGAGGCTTTGGAATACTCACACACCTCTGTTAGCAGAGATAAGGCAGCAGGTAGAGGCTTTGGAGCTCTTAGGGCACAGGAATACTCACACACCTCTGTTAGCAGAGATAAGGCAGCAGGTAGAGGCTTTGGAGCTCTTAGGGAATGCCAATGGATGTGTGGGCACCAATACTTATTACCTTTCATACTTTAGGTTTCATCCAAGCCTGGACATGCCCAGCCTTCTTGTAAGTAAATACATCTCACACACTGTCCCAAAGCATGTGCTACATCAATTAGGTCAAAAGGCTCAATATGACTGACCTTTTTTTTTTTTTTTTTTTG
>NW_006782310.1:6344017-6386764 GCF_000442215.2 Lipotes vexillifer
TTTTTTTTTTTTTTGGTAGATGTAAGGACATTATGTATAGGAGAAGGAAAAGAATTGGATTAATTATATTATTATTAACAGAGAAAACACTTGATTTTTAAAGTAATAGCTATTGCCAAGCCCTGTACGATGTCCTTTACACATTGGTGTGTATAATTACTGCTCCAGTTTTCCACATAAGGAAACCGAGATCTTTAACTGGAAAGTTCAAGCGTCTCATCTACGGTTGCTGGTAAGAGAACAAAAACTCGTATACAGCAGGCCTGTCTGCTGTTAAAGTACTGCTTTTAAAATAATTTATTATGAAATATTTCAACTATACAGAAAACTTCGGAGAACAACACAGCAACCACCCATGTGCCCAATTTTATTACACCCTAATAGTCTGCTGGACTCACATGGATCTTGTGCTTATCATCCCCTTTAAAAGATAGTTTTATTACAGATGTGCATCTCTAACACTATATTGCTTGCTTGGTTATTTTAAAGTTTTCAGAAAAAGAAATCATGTTGCCTGTAGTCTCCTGGAACTAACATTTTTCAACAATATGGTATTGCCAGGAGTCAACCACATAGTTGTGTGTAGCTGCCGTTCATTAGTTTTGAGTGCTTTACAATGTTTCATTGTGATGTACTCTAGAATTTCCTTATCCATTTGGAATAGTTCCAGATTTTTTCTTCCGAGAATAGTATTGCTATGAATGCTTTTGTACATCCTTCTGGGTACACATATGTACCAGTTTCTCTTGAGTATATACCCAGAAACAGAATTTGGGAGTTGTAAGATATATGACTATTTAACTTTATAAGATAATGCCAAATTCTTTTCCAGTGAGGTTTTACCAATTTTCTCTCCCCGTGGCAATCCTCTGGATCCATATTGTCTCTAACATTTAATGTCACCTTTTTTTTTTTTTTGCGGTATGCAGGCCTCTCACTGTCGTGGTCCCTCCCATTGCGGAGCGCAGGCTCCAAACGCGCAGGCTCAGCAGCCATGGCTCACGGGCCCAGCCGCTCCGCAGCATGTAGGATCCTGCCGGATTGGGGCACGAAACTGCGTCCCCTGCATCGGCAGGCGGACTCTCAACCACTGCTCCACCAGGGAAGCCCAGTGTCATCTTTCTTAATTTTGCCAATTAAATGGAAATCAGATGCAACTCATTATGCATTTCCTTGATATTTCCTCAAATGTTTATTGGCCATATGTGTTTTGCCTTCTGTGAGATGGTTCTTTACGTCTTCTGTCCTTTTCTTTCTATCATCTTGTTTGCTCCTTTCTTACAGACCTATAGTAGTTCTTTGTATATCCTCAATACTAATCCTTTGTTGGTGGTATGTGTCGCAAATATAGTTTTTCAATTTGTAATTTATCTTTTCCTCTATTTTGTGTGTAAGATCACATTTTGTTACCTTCTTTCCCTCTTTTGACACCTCCCCCCAGTTAACACTATTAACTGTCCCCAGAACAAAACCAACTTGACATAGTCTTGTCTTATATTTCTTGATGTAGTGGCATTTTGGTTCCCATGATTTCAAGGAACCGTCTGTTAAACACATGTTAGTGTCCCAGTGGTAGACAAATATCCCCAAGGAACTTATTGAATTTTAATAGGGGGCTTCTGAGCCCTAGGTAGTGACTTGGAAGAAATATTTCTGAGCTGAGTGGCCGCCATCCCTCAACCCTTATCTGTCTACACCAACTGCTCCATGGGCAGCTGAAATATGCTTAGGATTCACATATTATAGAACTCTTCTGAAATACAATTCCCCAGGAAGCTTTCATTTTTCTCCAAGTAGTAAAACTCCCACTTCCTGATAGTTACGAAGATAGGTTTTGTTGTCATAATGCTTTCTCTGTGTGCTGCTTTGCAATCAGAGTTTTCACCACTCAATGGATCCATCACCGAGCAGCACATTACAGCAAACTCGTATCCGTTTGCCTCTATTATTGTCATAATCAAAAGGCGGGGCTACACTGAAATATTTGCTTCGTGCGTGCATATCTGTTATCCGAAGGGCCTTTTAACCTAAATGGTGTGCTTTCTGTAATGTCTTCGGTTAATGAATGGGTCTGTGAGGGCCTCAGAGCGGTGCAATGTGGGAAGAACGCTATAATTTCTTTTTAACATGCAGGAATTCTGAATATGAGAAAATGCATGCCAAATTTTATTGCTTCTAAATCTGAATAATTGTATTTCTGGGCTGTGCATCTGGGTAGATAATAAAGCCACAAAACAATTTAATGAAACATATAAAAAATAAAATGACATTACTAAATATTATAATATGAAGAAACTATTTTTTGCATATTGTCACCTAATCTTTCAACCATATAGCAACAAATAATGCAACCATAATTGAAAGTTTTATTATCCATCTGAGTAAATTGAGCTCAAATTTACCTTGTTCTTGTTAGTTGGTGGGCAAGCCTATTGGGGTTACTGACAGGATTTCATTTTCATGGTGGATTATTTTTTTTCCTTTTCTATGTAATCTAAAGTGGTCAATAAATAGCCCTGTTGCTTAATTGATTCTGAACCCAGCTCTTCAGAAGCCACCCCTCGGCCCTGTGACCCATGCTGGCAGCCAGCCCTGGGTCTGCTCAGTTTCAGAAACTGGCTCCACACCTCATGAGTCTTCCTGGTCCTAGAGCCCCATAGACTCACCAAGGGCCCAATGTCTTTACTCTCTGCTGCATGCCATGTTCCACTCATATTCCACTTCTGCAGCCCCAGAGGGAGATGCTCCATCTGCTATGGAAGGAATTTGATGGGATTTCTGGAGTGGAGACTGGGAATATGTTGACTAGTGTTGGACTACCAAAAGGATCTTTCATTCCGCTTTATAGAAGGCCCACGAGCTACCTCCAGGGTGTGGGGTGGGGTGGGGACTATGCCACCGGAAGAAACCCACTGGCACTTCTGATCTTGAGACCCACACATTAGCCCACACTGCTGGAACTGAGGCCCCTGAGTTCTCAGGGCAGGCCGTGGGGCACGGGGGATGCCGAGACTAAGGTAAAGATGGCACATCTTCGTGGGAAAATCTCTACTGATTTCAATAGTAATTTTTGGTCATGTTTATTATAAAATATTCAGCCTTTTCCTGGAGCCTCAGTTTGGAGAATCAGTCTACCTAGCTTTTTTCCTGCTTCCAAGGTCACTGCAGTGGGCCTCTTGAGATTGTCCAAGCTGTGGACGGCCGCCTGGGAGAGAGGATGCTTCTTTATCAGGGAGACTCTGGGATACCTCATTGCAAGAAAGCCCAGGCTGCAGGCCTCACGACCCTTCTTTCTTACTCCCAGGAAGCCTTTTATCCCCCCTTGTCTTCATTAGGGAGAGTGAGTTAGCAGGAGGGACAAGCAAGTGACACTTCCAGAACTGTTCTCCCTTTACAGAGCTCTGGCATGGAGTCTGGGCCCTATTCCATTAGAGCCTTTTTTTTTTTTTTTTTTTTTTTCAGGGAAATTGCCCTCCTTTCCTGCCATTCGGTCTAGGTCAGTCCTACTCTAGTCCATCTGGTGTGTTTCAATAACTCCATACTTCAAGGAGAA
Organism: Lipotes vexillifer; assembly: GCF_000442215.2. Classification (NCBI taxonomy): domain Eukaryota; kingdom Metazoa; phylum Chordata; class Mammalia; order Artiodactyla; family Lipotidae; genus Lipotes; species Lipotes vexillifer. The sequence continues at coordinate 6,347,571 of NW_006782310.1, forward strand.
GGGCTTGGGGATTTCCATCTCTTTCCTTCTGAAGCCCTGATGTGCTTATGCAGATGTACCCAGACCCTTAGCCTCAACCTCCAACTGCAAATACAAAAGGGTGAGTTGGGGGAGGAGACCCAGCATCTCTGGCCTCACTGCTCCTGGATGCCACTGACCAATCAAAAGTTCCCTCCACACGGGCTTCCCGGGTGGTGCAGTGGTTAAGAATCCGCCCTGCCAAGGCAGGGGACACGGGTTCGAGCCCTGTTCCGGGAAGATCCCACATGCTGTGGAGTAACTAAGCCTATGTGCCACAACTACTAAGCCTGCACTCTAGAGCCCACGAGCCACTGCTACTGAGCTCACATGCCACAACTACTGAGGCCCGTGCGCCTAGAGCCGGTGCTCCACAACAAGAGAAACCACGGCAGTGAGAATCCCATGCACTGCAACGAAGAGTAGCCCCCACTCACCACAACTAGAGAAAGCCTGCACGCAGGAGTGAAGACCCAATGCAGCCAAAAATAAATAAATAAATAAATAAATAAATAAATTCATTAAAAAATAAAGTTCCCTCCACACACGTCCCCTCTCTGGGCAGAGTAAATCTGCCCAGAGATTTACTCTGCCCAGAGAGGGGATGTGTGTGGAGGGGACACATTGGTTATGCTTTCTATTTGCACACAAGTCCTCAGTTTCTTGGAGTCCGTAGGCTTCAAAGACAGTGAAGTCCCATTAGGATTAAGAAAACCTCATCACCAAAAACCCCACACCCCATTGACAGCAAGGTCATGGTGATACTTTGGAGCAATTATTTTCAAACAAGCCTTCTAAAAAATATGGTGCTCGCTATGTGCTAAGTTTTTGACTCATCCTCAGATCCTGTGGAGGGAAATGGGGGTAACCAGGAAGAGGAGATAAAGAAGACTGTTTGCTTTCTTTTGCCCTTTGTGTAATTCTGTATAAAACTTTGAAAACAGGGGTTGGGGCAATTTTTTTTTTTTTTTTTTGCGGTACGCGGGCCTCTCACTGTTGTGCAGGCCTCTCACAGGCTCCGGACGCGCAGGCTCAGCGGCCAGGGCTCACGGGCCCAGCCGCTCCGTGGCACGTGGGATCTTCCCGGACCGGGGCATGAACCCGAGTCCCCTGCATTGGCAGGCGGACTCTCAACCACTGCGCCACCAGGGAAGCCCCTGGGGCAAGTTTTAATTTGCCAAGTCACTCTTTGGGGGAGAATATATACTCCTCATTGCCCCAGTGGAGGGACATCTACACTCCTGACATCTCCCCAGGCTCCCTTCCGTGGGTTGGGGGATGGAGATGAGAAGCTAGGGGGTGGGGATGGAAGATGTTGAGCTTAGGTCTTGCTCTCCCTCTGGTCAGAGGCAGCCAGTGTGCAGGATTCCAGCCCATGTGTTCTCCACCATGGTGTGCAGGGCAGGGCAAGCCAGAGCTCGTGCAGCTGTGGGGACTCTAATTTAAGGGTGAAGGACTGGCCACACCACTTGGTCACAGAGCTGAGCTACGTTAATCTTCTGTCAACACTTGGGTTGACTCCTATGGCTCTGAGAGGACAATGGGGAAAGGCTGATACCGATGTGCCTGACATTGTGATGGAGAAGAAAATGATCCCAAATTGAAGTTTGGAAGCAAAGCTTCACAGCAGCATCATTCTTTTAGAAACAGTTTTTTCCCTCAATTGCATTAATTTTTTTAAACTGAGGTAAAACGCACATAAGATAAAATTTACCATCTTAACCATTTTTAAGTGTACAGTTCAGTAGTATTAAATGCATTCACATTGTTGTGTAACCAACATCCCTAACTCTTTTCATCTTGCAAAATTGAAATTCTGTACCCGTTAAACAATTCCCTATTCCCCCCTTTCTCCATCCCCAGACAATTACCCTTCTGCTTTCTGTCACTATGAGTTTGACTCCTCTAGGTACCTCACATAAGTGGAATCATACAGTATTTGACTTTTTATGACTGGCTTATTTCACTTAGCATTATATCCTCAAGATTCATCCATGTTGTAGCAAGTGTCAGAATTTCTTTTCTTTTTCAGGCTATATAACATCCCATTGTTTATCCTTTTATTTATCCATTCATCTGTCAAAGAACACTTGGGTTGCCTCTACCTTTTGACTATTGTGAATAATGTTGCTATTTACATGGGTGTACAAATATTTCTTCAAGATCCTGCTTTCAATTCTTTTTGGTATATACTTAGAAGTGGGATTTCTGGATCACATGGTAATTCTATGTTTGAATTTTTGAGGAACTGCCATGACGTTTTCCACAGCAGCTGCACCTTTTTACATTTGCACAATAGTGCACAAAGATTCCAAATTCTCTATACCCTTGCATCTGTTTTTCTTGAAAGTGACCATTCTAATGGGTGTGAGGTGATAATCTCATTGTGGTTTTGATTTGTGTTTCCCTAATGATTAGTGATTTTGAACATCTTTTCATGTGCTTGATTGCCATTTGGATGTTTATTTTAAGAAATGTCTATTCAAGCCCTTTGCCTATTTTTTTTTTTTTTTTTTGCGGTACGCGGGCCTCTTGCTGCTGTGGCCTCTCCCGTGGCGGAGCACAGGCTCCGGACGCGCAGGCTCAGCGGCCACGGCTCACGGGCCCAGCCGCTCCGCGGCATGTGGGATCTTCCCGGACCAGGGCACGAACCCGTGTCCCCTGCATCGGCAGGCGGACTCTCAACCACTGCGCCACCAGGGAAGCCCCCTTTGCCTATTTTTAATCAAGTTTTTTTCCAGTTGTAGGAGTTCTTTATATGTTATGGATATTAATCCCTTATCAGATATATGATTTGCAAATATTTTCTCTCTTTCTGTCAGTTGCCTTTACACTCAGTTGATTATGTCCCTTGATGAACTGTTTCAAATTTTGATATAGTCCAGTTTAATTATTTCTGCTTTTGCTGCCTGTGCTTTTCATAACCATTACCTAATTCAATGTCATTAAGTTTTTCCCTATATTTTCTTCTAATATCTCTTCTGTTTAGGTTTTTGGTCCATTTTGGGTTGCTTTTATATAGTGTAAGGTAAGGGTCCAACTTCATTCTTTTGCATGTGGATATCCAGTTTTCCCAGCTCTGTTTGTTGAAAAACACTTAATCATATATGTGAGCATTTATTTCTGAGCCCTGTATATGACTACATTGGTATATACATCTGTCTTTATGCCAGTACTGAATTGTTCTGATTACTGTGGCTTTGTAGTAAGTTTTAAAATAAGGAAATATGAGACCTTAAACTTTATTTTTTCTCAAGATTTTCTTGGCCATTCAGCCTCCCTTGAGATTGCATATGAATTTTTGGGTGGATTTGACTATTTCTGAAAAAAACATGGTTGTAATTTTGATAGGGATTGCATAAAATCTGTAGTTTGCTTTGGGTAGTATTAACCTCTTAACAACATTAAGTCTTGCAGTTGATGAACATAAGGATGACTTTCCGTTTATTTGTGCCTTCTTTAATTCTTTTTCAGGAACACTGTAGTTTTCAGTATATGAATCTATCATCTCCTTAGTTAAATTTATTCCTAAGTATTTTATACTTTTTGATGCTATTGTAAATGGAATTGTTTTCTTAATTTGTGTTTTGGGCTGTTCATTGTTAGTGTATAGAAATGCAGTTGATTTTAGTGTGTTGATTTTTTATCCTACGACTTTGCAGAATTTGATTATTATCTCAAATTCGCTTTTTTCCTTTTTGTTTGGTGTGGAATATTTAGGATTTTCTACATATAAGATCATTTTTAGAAACATTTAAACAAATAGTTTCTAAATCAATCCTCCAAGGGGTTTTCTTATATCTCACCTATCTTTCTTCCTGGTGTCCATTTCTGCCCTCATGGGAGCTTTCTTTGTTTCTAGTCATGCCACTTCTCTGATTAGTTAACTTCAGTGACTCCAATGTCTTTCTGGTAACCTCAGGGAAATGCCCCAACTCCTCAGTGGGGCTCAGAAGGCCCTTCAGGATCTGGCCCTGGATCCAGAGACCCTGAACTATTTTAGTTCTTTGAACATGCTTGCTTGCCTAGGGATCTTTGCACTGTTCCCTCTGCCTGAATGTCTACCATCTCCCTGACCCCCATCTCTGTTTTACTCCATGTGTCAGAAAACCTTTTGACCTGGTATAACTGGGTTAGGAGACCATGATACATGGCCCCATGGGACCCTGTGCTTTATCCCATGGTATAGCCACACAGTATTTTAGTTGCCTACTTCTTTATGTCTCCCCATCTAGATTGTGATGTTTGCATACAGGGGACAGTGGCTTGCTCCTTAGTGTATCCTCAGTGCCCAGCACAACTACAGACACAGAGAAGGTGCTCAGGAAGAACACACAGCTTTGGGGAGGAATGATTCTATTCTCTGAGGGAAAGGAGGCAGTGTGGGCTACAAGTGAGGGGAACTTGGGAGGGGGCAGGCTTCCCTTTCTGACCTATTAACGTGGGGGTAATTATAACTACTTCATATAGTCCACACCAAACCAAATTCCATGCAAATAATGTTTATTGAGCATCTACTACAGTCCTCTTCCAGTTGGCACACAAATATGGACATGGGTACGACAAGGAGCAATATTTACCTGGAAGTTGATTAGGGTGAAACATCCTGGGGAAGAATGCAAAGGAATGCAAGGACACAAGACACAGTAAACACAGAATTCAAGAAATGGTGAGGGGGATTAAAAGAACAGAGGAAGGTGCAAGAGGTTTGACAGTGTAAAGAGCAGACCGTAACCCAGTGTTATGGGGCGTAGTGCCTCCAGTGAAGGCTGTGGAGTGCTTGGTGTTCAGACACAAACCACAAAAGAGACAGGAGTCCTGCTCTGTGTTCCAGCGTTAAGGAGGGACCTCTCTGGGGAGAGCAGATGGCCCTTTTCATCAGCCCAAACTTTTCAGTCTCTGTCATCACATGGAGTTAGAACCAGAGCTTCGAGAAGGAAAAGGATGTAATTTGATGTGATACTGTGGTTTATTAAGCTGCTGTTTTGTGCTAGGCTTGGTGCTGGTGCTTGAATGGCTGTCTCATTGTTTCCTCTCAATAAGGCCCAAAGGCATCATCAGCCCCATGTGACAGATGAGCAACTGAAGGTTGTAGACTTGATCCACTTCACAGTGATAGTACTTCTGGAAATAGTTAGATTGACCGTATAAAACATTATAAGGTTACGTAGGGACTTAATAACCAGTTTGGGACTGGAGGCAACTTTTTTATTTTTTTGAATCATAGTGGAGACAACTTTTAAAAAATGGTTTTTTTGAAACTAGAGAAAACTGTTAACATTATAATTTCAAAGACTCCTATATCTTTATCAGTAATATTTTAAAAAATCAGGTAAAATATATCTTCTGCTCCCCTGCTGTGTGCACCATGCTCGGTTCAGCCCTTCGAGAGCCAGGAGAGAAGAAGCTGAGTCTATGTAGCCTTACAGACCTGATGGTGGATCTATTTTCTCACAGGAGCGTCAACTCAGAAATTGCTGGGGGTTTTGTTTTGTTCACAGCTGTATCCTTAGAGAAAAAAGAGTGCCCAGTACATAACAGATAATAAATACTTGCTGAGTCAATCCATCAATACATGAAAGTTCACTCACAAGAGACAGTTAAAAACTGCAAAATAACACATAATCCAGGTCTAGGATGTTTTGCCTGAGCATTACACGCCAAGGGTCGTCCAAAATGAAAATGCTGGTACCACTGCCATTACTGGAGAAGGTTAGGGGCTGCCACTTGCTTGTCCTAGACGTGGACCTGGAGTTTGAGTGTTGAAGGGTGGACAAGTGGCTAGGAATAGGAAGGACAGTTCTGGATGTGGGAGAGGCTTGAGCTAAGCGTAAGATGTGGGGAGGATGCTGAGTAGAGATGAGCAAACTGAGGCTTCAAGAACTGCTTGGGGAATAAGTGGATTTAAACCCAGGCAGTCTGATTCCAGAGCTCAGCCCACGTTTCTCCGATAAAACTAGATGATGGCTGGGAGGAGGAAGGCTGTGAGGATCTATCTCAAAGGCAGGGAGGAGCTGTGAGGTGCGATGTCCTCTGATTTACACATATTTCCTGTCCTTTGAGATCCTCTCCACTCAGAAAGTGGAGGCAATATTTACCTGGACATTTCTAAGTAGGTGAGAACCAGTTGGGAATTCCTAGGTGAAAAGTAATGCACAAAAAGCATTTCTGTACCAGCCAGTGGTGAAAAGTAAAGGGCATTTCAAAGAATATTTTCATATAATTTGATTTTTGCAGAGAGGACTCAGACAGACTGCTTTTGCAGACTTAAATAATCCCAGGATAAAAGGTACTATATAAATGCAAAGTATTATTATTATTATCCAGTGGTAGAAAAGAAGGACATTTCAAAGAATGTTTCAGTAGAATACAATTTGTTTTGCACAGAGAGTTCAAGGGAAAAAGCTTTATTTTATAGACTTAAATAATATTGTTATGGAGCTACAGTAAAACAAATAATACAGATATGATGTTAAGATAAATAATACAGTTAGGAGGCTTAAATAAATAATGGTGGAGAGAAAAGAGAAATTAAGAGTCCTGGGAGAAGGTGGGGGGAGATGCAATTTTGAATTAAAAGTGGTAGAGAATTAAGGTCCAAAAGTCCTAAAATATTCAGGATGTTTCCACACTGGTCAAAAAGATGGCATTGGACAGTTCGCAATTAAGGGGTTGATCTGACAGTGTTTTTATTTTTTAGTGATAGTCTTTTCCCATTGTTTCAGTGAGTGCAATATCACAACTTTTGGCGAAAAGTTAAAAATAATTATATTCACCATTTTGTGGCATTTACACAAAATGACATCCCACCCCTTCTTCCCTAATCCTTGTTCCTTAATCCTCTATTTCTTTGCCCATTTATGGAAAAAACGACCTCATTTTCTACAAAATTCAGAGCTGCTTCCTTTAAAAAGCCCCGTCTCATCCTGTACCCCGGAGGGCATGCCCACCTTCCTCCTCAGTGGATGTGGGTCTTGTCTGCATTTTGTGGTTCTGATGTTTCTTTAGGGTCTGGGTTCCCATCCTTTTATAGGGACAGGGTTGCAACATTCCTTGCAGAAAACTGAACCTCTTCTTCAGCCATAAGCTTGAGCTGGGAGACTTTTTAGACCTGAGATATGAGGAGAATGAGATGGTTGCTCTCAGGAAGGAGGAGGAGAGGAGTTGTCATTAGTGCAATGGCTGGTTCTGAGCTTGAGATGAGGACCACCGGAATGAGGCTCCTGCAGGTGGGAGAGTTGGAGCCAGAAGGGGGACAGAGGCCAGAGAGCTGAAGGCAAGGTGAGTGTGGGATTCTCCCAAGGAGAGTGTGGGATTCTGAATTCTCCAGACTGTGGGAAGAAGGAATTACTGCAAGGTGAAAAGGCCAGAAGAGGCTCAGACCTATGCTTGGAGGACAGAGAGATTCCCAAGAGGCCATGCCCTTGAAGTCTGGGGCAGTTCTGTCCTGGGAGAGTGGAGAGGTCTGGGCTGGAGGTGTAGGATTTTAGCATGGACTAAAATCCGTGGGTGCATTCCACTTCCAACCCAAGGGCTGGCAAACTGGGCCACCCCTGTATTGAAGAGACATTTTCAACTCTTGGGACAAGAGAAATTCTCGCTCAGAAGCATGAATTCCCTACTGGGGATGCTCGCTGGAGCATTATTTTCTCATACTCCATCCAGATGTACTTAAACACCCAGGTGCCACTGTGTTTGCAGAGAACAGCATAAAGGAAGCCTCATTTTCCAGAAGATGAGGTGGAGTCCCACTGCTCTGAATGTCTCTGTCCTCTACCTGTCCTTCAAAGCCTAGTGTTAGGTCACAGCCTCCTTTAGTCTGACCTTGTCTCCCTCCAGCCAAGATTCTGCAGCCTGGTTGGATAAGTCTCATGTTGTCACTTCTCATATACTTACTTTCTTTTTCTCTTTTCTCACTCAGTAACTAGACAATGGGCTCCTATCTTCTCTTGTCTCTTCCAGCTCATCTTGCTCAGGTGTAAGGCATTCGGTATTTGTTCAGTGGAGAATTATGGATTTGAAGAGAGGCAGGAAGCTGTGGCTAGCTCTGGAGCTGGGGAGGAATGGGAGGGGGATGGAGCAAGCCTCAACCCCAAGCCTCCTGTCCTCAGGATGTGGCAATGCCCTTTTGAGTTTCCTCCTTGGCCCTTGAAGTTACAGGTCAAGTTGGACAATCCCACAGGGAGAGAGTCAGGAAAAGCCTCAGGAGGCATCGTTTCCCTGGGAGCAAGGAGTTGGATGTGATGTTATGTAACTTTGAGGGGAAAGAAAAAACACAACAAACAAAATAGAAAGGCAGGGAAAATATAAATAAAAAAGAGTGCAAACTTTTATTGTCAGCTGCTGCTGTCACCTCCTGGAACTACAGTCTTATCTAAGAAATATGTGACATACTAATAGGAAGTAATTTACCCAAGGATGTTTTTGCACCTTGAATTGCCTTCCCTGCTCAGCTGTGGGAACTTTGCTAGTGTATATGCATGAGAGCCGGCACGGTGCTTCAGAAACTTCCTAATTTGTGCACAATGTGACTTTTATAAGTCCATTAAACTCATCTTGGGGAAAAGCGCCCTGGAAAACAGTGATCCATGGGATCTCAAGGAGCCCATGAAAGCAGACAAAAATGGCAAAACGATGACCAAACCTTCTTGGCTAAAGTGACTTTATGGTGGCTGCTGTTTCTCTGCTCACCCTCCCGCCCACCCATGATTTCTTCCTCTTCCTCTGCCCTTGAGGTTCTGCGGTGGCTGGGCAGGCCTTCCTCTGTACTGTCTTTGATCCAGAGGGCACTGTCATTTTTTCTTGCTGTGGTTGGGTGGGACCTGAGGTTAGGACCCAGGTACATGGGGCTTACCTCTCAGCCTGGAAAACAGGTCAGAGCTGTTGTGACCTCAGGGAGCTGGTGGTGAAGCTCTGATGAGACCCCTCGCAGGCTGTGCCCGCAGATGGGAATGAAGGCATTTAACCAGCCCGCGGATCCTCAGTGCTTGGGGAGGAAGGTCCAGAGAGAAGAAAGGTATAGGGAAGGAGGATGGAGAGAGCAGGGCGGGTGGTAGAGATGGTAAGAGAGTGGAAAGAGAGAGAGAGGGGTGAATCAGAGAGGCGTATAGTGTACGCAGAAAAGGAGGACAAGGAGGAGAGAAAAGGATCAGGAGACTGTCCTGCTTTTGTCTTTCTCCTGAAATGCCTTCATATGCTTGTTCCGTAAACATAGGCTGGGCCATGATCAGAATATACTCAGATTATAGAAGCCACGAAGAAATGAATAGCACTAAACACAAGAGAGCTGCCCGCCAGGGTGGGCGTGGCCACAGGGAGAGCAGATAGCACTGTTGAGGTCTCCTTGCATGCTCTTTCACCTCCTACCTCCTGCTCCAGTCGTGGCGCCTCGGGTCCCACCACTGTCTGCCTCGAACAGAGCATGCGCAGTCCGCCATTGCTGGAGGATCCATACGGCGTCCTTCTAGCTGCGCTGGGCTGCTGAAGGCCTCCCCGCTTCTGGCGTGGTTGGGAGATGAGCTGAGATAAGAAGCCAGGGGATGGGTGGTGTGGGGGTTGGGAGGGGGTGGGGCAGGCCTCTCCAGCCTCATCGCTGGGCCCCGGAGCAAAGAGCCATTGGGAAGGGGGGACCCGAGGGTGCTCACTGGGTATGGGTGACTGGGCAGGGACAGGGAGGGGGAGGAAGTAGGGCGCCTTTAATTTGTACCCCGGCCTGTATATCTCTCTCTGTCCCAGCTTGGGAAAAAAAGAAATGAGCCCTTTATCAATTTTTAATACATTGAAATGACAAATAATCCATTTAATAAATTATTAACTGAGAAAATTACTGAAAACTGAAATATCAAACAATCGTAAGCAAATGCTCGAAGCATCGTGTTTATTAATAACAAAATCTGCCTCAGGAGAGTGCTGATGCTATGGTTCTGACGTGGTTTTTGTCCCCACACCCACTTCTGGTGGGTGAGGGGCTGGGCGCTGGGGCATCCGCAGTGGGGGGGACATGCACAAGTGGAGCAGTTGCTGTAGCCTTGGAGCCCACAGATTGACAGTTCAGACAGCTCTTGAGGAGGTGGTACCTGGATGTGGCACTTTGATGGGCACCAGGACGAAGTCCACAGTTTCTGCCATCATGGTCTTGGAAAGGAGCCAGAAACAATCCCATCTCTGGGGTTTAGTTCTTTAAATCAAAAACTACATGTTCAGAAAAAATTGTGTGTGTGTGTGTGTGTGTGTATGCACGTGCATGAAATTTTGTATATATAAAGGATGACGTCAACCCACAATCTGCCTGGTGTTATGATCCACTGAGCTGGCTGTCCTACAGCAGCCTGACTGCCCACGACAGAGGTCTGGGATGCTTCATGGTGGCAGAGGACCTGGCCTCTGGGCCTTGGCTGAAGAGGGCTCCAGCACTGTGCTGGGAGGGGGCACTGGTGGCAATTTTGGGAGTCCTTTCACAAAGCCCCCTTTGGTGCTCCTGAAAAGCCTTTGGATATCATGGAATCCAGGCCATCGTTCACTCTGAGAAATGGAGGTTCAGAGAGGTGGGACTGGCCCGCAATGTCAGGGCTAGTGAGGGAGAGGCAGCGCCAAATACGGCCTGGATTCCTGGGCAAATGCCCTTTCTATTAGGGCTCCAGATCTTCAGGCCGGCTCTAAGCTGCTGGTCCCTGAGAAGCCTCCCTCTTACCCCGTCGCTTCCTCTCTGCCCTCTCGGGACTCCTGCTTCCACATGGAGTCACACAGATCTGTCCAGGGCAGCTGGCTCAGGAGGCATCACTGCAAGGCTGACCATGGTCTTCCTTGCGTTGCCCTGGCCTCTGGTCAGAGGCTACAGGCATCATCTCCTCCTAAACACTGGATGTTTCCAGAAGCATAACCAAGCCTGCCCTCCTGCCTCTGCTTTCCCAAGGCTAGGGTAACCTGGAAACATGGTTTCTTCATTATAGCCCTGTCCTGGGACTAGGGGCCAGGCAGGTGACCTCCTTGTGTCCTAGTTCCTTTATCTGTAAAATGGGGATAATAATAAACAGGGTAATTTGATGACTGGGATTGAAACAGTCCCATTATAAAAATACAATGCAGCAGTTCGCGATGACAGGCTGTAGGCTAGAAGATGGTGCTGCAATGGGTATTTTTAGGAAGGAGGGAAGGGGGGGGAAGGATGGGTGGTTTATAAATGTTTGTTGCATTAAAAAATGTGCTAGTTTGAATTGTGCAGAACAGAGTATCATTTGTTTCTAGAAAAATTCACTGCTGTAGAAATGAATTAGTTTACATTGAATATGTGATGGTTCACAGAAAGGGATATTAACCCAATTTGCATTTCTTTGAACTGAAATAAATTATTGCCGTGTTTGCATTAGTTGGGTCAACTGGATGTGATCGGGCAGACCCACAGTAGGGAGGGCTGGCCCTGCGCTCAGAGGGTTGCCATAGGATTGATGAATGCAGATCAGCAAGCACCCTTCACATCAGGGCTTATTAACCTTTTGCAGGGGGTACTGTGGACCCCTTTTGGGGTCTGATGAAAGCAAATGGCAGACCTACCCCACACAATTGTGTACGGCCCTCAGTACTCTCTGAGTCCTTTAGCCTGTCATGGTCCAAGGAAACCAGTGTCTATTGTCTTGGTGTCTCAAGCCCAGATCATAACCTAGGTTGGTTAGAATGCAATTTCTGAGGCCTCTCCCATCTGTGGAACTAAAACAGGACTTTGACCCTTAAGAGGAGGACAGCCAAAGACAAGCTTATATATGTACTCAGAGCTGGGGACGTGGACATTTCTGACCTATATAAGACAGCTAGGAGAAGGAGCTGGCTATGCCACCTGCAGCCCTGTCAGTCACCAGAATTAGTTTGGTGGGCCTGGCTGGCAAGCCTTGGCCCCCTCTACCCTCACTTCTCCATGCCCATGTCTGCTTCAGTTGCATGCTGAACCAAATAAAGAATGCCCCCCCCCCACCAACCAAGGGCAAGGAGGTGCCAGTGTGTGGGTTCCTCCAAACCTGGCCCTGGCCTCCCCCCAGAAGTTCCCTATCAGAGTTGAAGGGCAGCATTGGCACAGAGCCAGCCAGCCTAAAGGTCTGTGCAAGCTCTTTAACGCCTGACAAATGGGGCATGGAACTGTGAGGGGTAAGTTGTGAACTCTGACAGCATATGTGGACAGTGGTGCCTATTGCAGATGAACATTGAAGGTAAAGGTAAATCCAGAAGAAATGGAAACTATGAGTATTCAGAGACACGTGCCTGGAATTTGCTGTCATCTGTCAGACCAGAACAGCTTATGTGACCCAAAGCCTGTAATATGGGGGGAGAGGGATCATGGGATGGAAGAGAATGGAGAAAATCATCTTACCTTTCCCCCAATAGAGGGTGGCAAAGCTAGCTCATTAGCAACCAGTGGCCAGAGAGCCTTATTTAATGAGTCCCCTACCTGAACTCCCTTTTATTGGAAAGAAACAATGATAGGACAATAAGATGATAAGCAAGAACTTAATTTAAAAAATAACTTGAGGGTAGAAGTCCTCTGTATCACCTATGCTGCAGGTGGCATAGCCAGCTCCTTCATCGATAGTGCTTTTGTGATGTCAGGAAAAAACCCGAGCCCCTTAACTCAGTATACAACTCACCCACCCTACTTGACTAGTGGTACTGAATTTCCTAAATGTTTCACGCCCTCTAATACCTCCAAACCTTTATTTCTGCTGCTCTTCCTGCTGGGGACATCCTCTCCCCTTTCTCACGGATGTCATGCCCTCAAGGCAGTTTTCTCTGGCCCCTGGACCAGGTTTGGGCATCTGTGATAATACTCATTGCATTATAGCATCAGCAGTAGGAGAGGCTGATGGAGACCAGCTAGCCAGTGGGCTCTTCAGGGCAGAGCCACGACTGATTCTCTGTTGGGTCCTGTGGCCCGCCAGACATGTGGGAGGAAGTTGGTAAATGCATCTTGAACATGTGCATCCCTAAGGTAATGACTCAATAAAGAAAAGGACTTCAGTCTCAGTGTCCTGCATTTCACCCAACTGGTCTCCATTACAATGTCAAATATGGCTTGTATTTACTAAGCCTCTCTCATCTGTAAAGTGGCAATAATACTGTCTACCTGATGATTTTCGTGAGGAAGAAATGAGTTAATTCACATAAAAAGCAGTGCGCCTGGGCTTCCCTGGTGGCGCAGTGGTTGGGAGTCCGCCTGCCGATGCAGGGGGCACGGGTTCGTGCCCCGGTCTGGGAAGATCCCACGTGCCGCGGAGCGGCTGGGCCCGTGAGCCATGGCCGCTGGGCCTGCGCGTCCGGAGCCCGTGCTCCGCGGCGGGAGAGGCCACAGCAGTGAGAGGCCCGCGTATCGCAAAAAAAAAACAAAACAAAAGCAGTGCGCCTGACATTCAGTAAGTGCTCGATGAATGCTTGGTGTCATAGTTCTCCATAAATAAGTTGAGAGACACCAAACCCAGTGCTGTCCTGGAAACGAGAAACTTCAGTTAGACCGACCATTAACAACTAGTTGGTGAAAATGATTTAGAAAGTGACCTCTGGGAAAAAGTAGCACTCAGACCTGAGACCAGGAATCAGACTTTGGGGGAGCGTCAGGACCCACGGAGGCTGCCGGTGTTGCCAGATGTCGCCTGACCAATGGTGGTCAGGTGGGGATGGAGGAAACTCCCAGTGGAACCTGTGCCAGTCCCTGGCTAGGCTTCACTTAAGTCAGGGGAAGGAATTCATGCTGGGTAAATGAGGTAATGAATGTGCAAGTGCTTTGCAAACTGCAAAGTGCTATACAAATGTGAAGCATTATGACACTCATCTGTTTCTCTTCTTTGTGCTCCTAGGGTTTCCTAATAAGAGCTCTTTTTGAAAGTCCTAGGCTGGCTTCTGGTTAACTAAAGGGAAAGGGTGTGTGCAGTGTGGTAGGTAGGGGGGCCTGTGCACCCCAGGGGTAGCAGAGGTCTGGGCTAGGAAAGGGGGGACTTGCTGGCAATAGGAACTAGGAGATGAAAAGGCTGAACATTGCGTGGTGATTAATCCCTCCCACCTGGACCATTTCCCAGGGCCAGAGCCATCCTGGCGCTGCTCATATCATTCTAGAGAAACAGAATGGCCTGTGCTGAGAAGGGTGAGAGCAAAACCTAGGGCCCCAGTGGCTGTGAATAAGTGTGGAATGTCATGGGCTATGTCCCTAATTCCTGCCTCATGGCTTGCCCAGGCCACCACAAGCCATGTGCAGCTGCTTTGTGCAAAGGACACAGACTGGCCTGGAAGAGGGAAGAACTCTGACCTCTAACACCCTAATGCCAGGCTCATTTGCTTCATTCTGTGTCCAGCCTTCTCCTGTGCCTCCTTCCCCACCTCACAGCCATGGTAACCAGGCAACCGCAGGCACTTGTCATGGTTTACATCTCTGCTTCAGCAAGGTACAGCCAACCCGGACAGAGGAGCCAAGGCACCAGGCCCATTTCCCAGGCAATTATTCATGAGTTTATGGTTAAACTCAACTTGCCCTTTGTTATATTTTGCCAGGGGCCGAGGAGCCCCACCTAGTGAGAGTCATGTGAAATCTCAGCCTCTTACATCCCACTAGGGTATGAGAATGAAACCCTGGATGATTGCATGGATAATCATCAGGATAATGTCTGTGATTCTTCATGAGTTCTCTGTCTCCTTAAACTCTTGGGAGCTGTCTACACCATTGACTTCCCAAAGCACTAAGCTGGAAGTAGCAGATAGCTCTTAAGCTATGAAGCTTAAGCATGAAGCAAGGATTGTGTCCCCATATCTGTTTGTTCACTGCTCCATACCCAGCACCTAGCACAGTTCCTGATAGAATGGGGTTAAATATGTTTGTTCACTTAGTGAATAAATTAGTGAATGTGAATGGACCATCCCAAGGCAAATTTTAAAGGTCTCAGTAAGACAGTGTTTAAATAGGTTTTTGCCCAAATGTCAACTGATTTTCACATGATTAACCATATACATCATTTCCTCAAACAAATGGGTGTGATTTGGAGAGGGCATTGAAGGTGCAAGAGACAGTGTAGGTGGTTGAAGAATTCCATAAACCTAGGACAGGGGCAGGGAGTGAGGATGGCATGCTCAGTGGATGGTGAAAACTAGAGGGGTCAGATGTTAAACTCGCACTATTTGAGTCACTGGTTTTGTTCAAGACTTTCTGAATTCTTAGAACACTACATTCATTCTTTCCCACTCCCCCTCCCCGCCACTAAAAGGCATTTAAAAACTGCACTTAGAATTGAAGGGGGGGAAGGCCATAAGTCACTGTCTGGCCCTGCTGTTCTCAATTTTCAGAGTGTATCAAAATCATCTGTGACATTTTAGGAACCATAACTGTCCAGGCTCCATTACAAACCTATTCCATCAGGCCTTCTAAAAGTAGAGCCTGAGGGGTAAGTTGCAAAAACTTCATGGATGATATGGATGCCCTGAAAACAACCAGCATAGTTGTTCATTTCATCCAATTCACTGAGCACTTCTACAACATAAAAAGCATTGCTTATTTATATGGCACTTCCTAGTTTCTGGGGTTTCTTAAAGTGTGTCCCCAAAGTGGTTTCCACATCCCATGTGCCCTCTGATCAGGGTAGAGAGGAGAGGGACTCTTAAATCGTCCACAAAGAGCAGCATGACCATTTGCTCTTGCTTTCTTAGGTTGGTCATACCGCCGAGAGCGTGGGCAGAGCACAGGTGAGTTTGGATGGAGGTGGAAGGAGAGGTCGAGCCCAGGGCTTTGGCCAGAGGGGCTGCCCAGAGTAGGACACCTGTGGCAGTTCTTCAGAAGTGTCAGAGGCAGTACACTCCAGGCCTAGTTGATTCACTCATTTATGTTTCCTTCATTCATCAGTTGTTTACCGAGTGCCTACTACACACCAGATGCTGCTCATACCACGGTGTGTGAGATGGCAGCTCTCTGCCTAATGGAGATGGTTGGGGTGGGGTGCCATGGGGAGATAGAGATAATGAATAAGTCGACAAATGAATAACATTTATACAGATCTTAGTAAGAATGACAGTCAACAAAGAAAGCCTCAAACTACTTTTCACACTGTTTTGACTCCACTCAACCCTATATGAGTTGGTGGGTGTGGCCACCTGTATCCCATGATGTACTGGCCCCTTATACCTCGTTCCTGCCCAGCTCTGCATCCTCCTCCATCTCCCTGACTTTCTCTGTATAATTTACATTTTAATATTTGGTGATGCTAAATATTTTACAGGTAAGGCAGCTGAGGTCTGCAGAGCGCACGGCAAGTGAGTGGGGTGATGGGCTTGGCTTTGGGCTTTGAACCCCACCTTGCCCTTCTCCTTCAAGCCTCTACCCACCTTGGCCTCTCTTCAGACCCAGAGCAGGTTGCCTCAGTTCCTTCTCTTTCTTTTTAATTTTCTTTGATACAAAAGACTTCAATTAACTTTTCTCTGTAGAACGACTGTATTAGGCAAAAGTTTGTGTGAGATCCAATAAAACGTCAGATGATACTGAGCCTACGTCAGGCAAAGCCTGCAGCGTGATAAGTTATTATGTGTAAATGTTACAACTTTATTTTGAGGAGAATACATGTGTACTATCAAGCTGTTTTACGGATACACAGCGTGATCGATTACAGCATGCGGATCTGTGGCAACAAGATAAACTCAGATAGAATAATCTGTGGGTAGTTAGGCCTCAGCAATTTGTTATCAAAAGACAACTCTAGAAATGATAATTCCTCTCATTTCAGCAATTTCACGATACCACTGACTTCTGACGCTGGGGGGCCAGTCCTCTTCTCGCTTGTGTCTTTTTCCAGTTGTTCAAAAATGAGCCATGGAAAGTTGTGTTCACCATCAAAGCCATAACCGCAGCTGGGACTTGGCCCAAAGTGGGCAGGTGTTAGGGTACGGGACCTGGGGCTGCTGCCCTAAAACAGCCTCTGTTTATCAGCTAACAAACAAGCAAACATAAAAAAATGGCCGTGATTTGTTTAGCACATAAAACAGTTTGGATAAAAATGGATTACATCAAGTAGCAGACTATTTTGCAGATCAGCCCCAAGCAACTTGTTGCTAAAAAGTAACTGGATGGAATTTGTCAGCAGCTTTTCAAATAACCATTCGTGAAACAAAGAGTTGCTTGAATGAATTAAATCGAGCACAAGCCCCCAGCTCTTCCTTGAGGCCATTGTTGACTCCGTGGGGGATTCGGTGACCTTCTTTGGGCTCCTCTAGGGTCTGGGACCACTCTTTTGATAATGAGTCACCCATGTGCATTCCCTTGGATTCCTGTCCTTATTTATGACTTCTCTTTATTTGTTACATTCTTTTCATGATTATGGAGAGGTGCCATGGCCCACTGGAAGGGAATTCTAGATCTGGAGGGCAAAGTCCTGCGTTGGCATCCTCCTCTGCCTCCCATGGGTTCCATGACCCTGGGCAAAGCACTTCCCCTGAGCCATAGCCCCATCATCTGAAAAGCAGAAACAATGACACCAGTCTTACCCATCTTGCAGGGTTATGAGAAGCAAACAGGCAAATAAAATATTTGAAGGCACTTTCCAAACCGTGCAGTTCTACGCAAGAAATACTTATGAAGCCACTGAGACCACTTCACTTGCTTTGGATGCAAATACAGTCACTTCTGTTTTTATTTTCCAATCAATCATGTAAGACCTCAACTTCTCTTATCATCAGGAAGTCCAGTTCCTTATTTCTTATCCCTGAACACGCACATTCTCCCAAAAGCTGGGAGAGAAAAAATTGAAAGCTCTGTCTGACCATGACACACCTACTTGGGGGGTGGTGTCTTGGCTGCTTTCTGGTCTACAGGGTCTGTGTTGTCTGTGGGCCCTTCCCTGGTAACCTCCTGATGCCCTTGTGGGTCCAGATCCCTGTACCCTCAGCCATTTCTGGGGTTTCCTATAATTGGATCCTCACTCTCACATGCTGAGCCACTGTTTCCCCGAATTGCTTCTCCAGAGGGACTGGGTCCTGAGGCATTTCCAGTTTCCACACGTGCTGTGCCAAAATCACCTTGTCCCCATGAAACCCCATAAGCTCTAGAACTGATCCTGGGTCACCAGTTTGCATCTCCCTTCCCTGTTGGGAGATGCCCTTTTGGGTCCCAGCCATCATTTCTTGCCAGAGGTTAGCATCCTGAGTAAGAGCAAGGACTCGAGATCAGCCCGCATCAGACCGAACTCCAGCCTCACCATTTCCTAGAGTGAGATTTTGGGAGAATTACTTAGCATCTCTGAACCTCAGTGCTATCATCTCTAAAGCAGAAATAAAATGGTACCATCTCATAGTGTTGTTTTGAAAATTAAATGAGATAATAGATGTAAAGCCCTTACAAGTGTTTGGCATGAAGTAAGAACTATAGATGTGTTATTAGCTGTTATCTATTACGACTGATCATGGTCACAGAGATCCACATATACAGGTTTCCCTAATCTAAAGCTGTGCTGCAGGGATTAGGATGTGGGCTGTGTCTGCCTCAGAAGGCTCCTGGACTCCTGATACAACTAATACAACTTAGTCCATGCCCTTTGCCTCCATGACACTAGCCAAGAGTTAGATCTGCTAAGTTGAACAAAAAGGGGCAGAGGAAAAGTTGTATCAGTTAATTTTTGCTCTGTAAGAAATCATTACAAAAATGCAGGGGTTTAAAATGACAACTTTTTATTTAGTTCAACGTTTGTCTGTTCTGGGTTGGTTCAGCTCATCTCTGCTGGATTTTCTCAGGTGTCTCTGGTCATCTGGTGGGTTGGCTGGTGGCTTGATGAGCTGAGATGCTCTCACTCACATGTCTGGAAGTTGTCAGGCTATTGGCCAGGAATTAGCTGCCTGTTGGCTGGGGTGCCTTGTTTCTTCTCCTTGGGGGCTTTCAACTTCCAGCAGGCTAGCTGGGGCTTCTTCACAGGGTTGTCTCAGAGTTCAAAAGGTGGCAAGATAAGAAGCTTACAAGACCTTTCGAAGCCTAGGCTTGGGAATCACACATCCTCTTGGTCAAATCCAACTCTTGATGGAAGATGCTTGGCTGCTAAGAGTTTGAGGTTATTTGTAGTTAATCGCAATAGTAAACCCTTTGCTCAGGGCAGTGGGCTCATTCTCATTCTAAGAGAGCTGGTGATTCCACCTTTACTGAGAGGACTCTCTCTCTCTCTCCTTTAATTTTAATTAATTACATACCCACTCTGTGCCAGGCACATTGGCTGTAGAAAGATCAGGTGGTCACAGAGCTCTTAGAGAGAAGAGGGAAGGAGGGCTAGAAGTGCTTTGCTAGTGTCTGGAGAGCTTTAGCCTGGCCTAAGGGAAGTAGAAAGGCCTCCTTGAGAAAGCAAAGTTAAGGCTGAGTCTTGAAGGATGTCAGGAGATAGCCGTGTTTGGGGGTGGGAGCGGAGTAGAATGTAAGGATCAAAATGAAGTTATAAAAAAGGATCACCCAGTCTTGCTCCCTTAGTTACAAGAGAGAACAGTGAGGCCTGGATACTCCCAGTTGCGCCTACATTTAGGGGAAGAGCAGGGACCCAGGCTTCCTGGCTGGTCTGTCTTGATTTGTGCCCAGAATTAGGTCAAGAAAAACATTTCAGTTAGGGCTGCCTTGGAAAGTCCATCACTGACTCAGTCATGTTTCCTTTTCAGTCTCTGATTCTACCCTCCCTTTGGAGGAAATCCACATTCCCTCCACCCCTGGCTTTCATATCCTCTATATCTGGAAAAGCAAAGATCTGCTCTAGGACTGGCTGGTGAGGAACCCAGACAGATGTCTCCACTCACGCCTGGCTGTGTGGCCCGTAGACCCGTGTGGCCAGTGAGGCACCTCCATGCAACGGATAATGCCGAGGGATGAACCCCAGCCTCCAAACTGCATGCAACATGTCAGAAGATGCAACCACACAGTTTCATCAGGTATTGTTTTTCTTTGGAAAATGGCACAAGAGGCCATGAATTTATCATTAGGCTTCTGGAACACTCAGTTCCTGCCTGAATTAAAAACACGCTTCACGGCAGAGTGTTGGCTCTCCTTCTGGCCTTAATTCCCAGCTGAGGACCTGGGCTGTCCCCAGTCAGACAGAAGTCAACCGTGATCTCCACCCTGGGCCATTGTGTAGCACTTTGCTCTATAGCCTTCAAAGTATCCTCAAGTCCTTCATCTCATGGGATTCTCATGGGATTCTATGCAGCAGCTAGATAGAAAAGTCCTCATTGAATAGATGAAGAAATAGAGGCTGAGAGGGCCTAGGAAACTTGTTCGAAGCCTCCAATTAGTGAGGGCTTAGAAGGCCAGGCTTTGAGCCTTCAAGAGTAGAACTTCCATGGAGAAATATAGAGCAAACAACCTCTGGCTTGACATCAGACCACATCCTCAGGGTCTCCTGCACCCTGTACATGTCTTGCCAAACCTAGTCAGCCCAGGTGTCAGTACATTCTTGAGCCCTCCTCTTTGATTTGACTTTCCTGCACATGGTCTTGTCTGACTGTAAAATCCATGTGATGCTTCCAGCCCCACACTGCCAGAGCAGATTGTCAGTGGGAAGCAGAGAATAGAAGCCTTATTGCATGGCACAGACACTACAGCTTCTACCCAGCTAGAGGCCAGTCTCTGGTGGGCAGGCAAGGAATCCTGGAGTCATGCCTTATTTAGCCAAATCAATGCACACAGATTGCCCAGCTATTAGACATGGAGGAAGGACCACGGGGAGCTCCTAGGGTGAGGAGGCCTAGCTTAGAATATCTGACAAGGAGATGCTAATTAGACTCCCTTTGTGTTGTTGAGAGCAGACCTAGGGCAAACTGCTGAGAGTGTTGGGAAGCAAATTTTAATCCACTGGGAGGAAGAACTTTCTGCCCCTTTAGAGCTGTCCAGAAGGAGATTTTGTTTTAAGTGATGGCTTATCTGTCTGTCATTCAGGGGAGTTGCCAGTCCCATTCTGAAGAGCAAGAACTGACAGAAAAGCCTTTTTCAGTCAAACTAAAGCCCATCAGTTTTTCTTTATTAGGCCCAACGATTGGTCCTAATTTTAGATTCTGGAGTGACATCAAATAAAGCTAATCACTCTTGCACATTTTACAAGAGGGGCTTGTAAATGAGTCTCTAATTGGTGGAATTTCAGGCATGGTTATAAAGTGCAATGAAGAATTTCAGGCCAATGGGGAGATATTTTGGGGCAGTGTGGCCTTCTCAGAACCCTTAATTCATGCCGCAAAACTGACCAGCTCCCATCCAGGGTTGGACGAATGTATGAGGAATTCACTTAATTTTCAATTACTAAAGATTCTTTGGTGGGGACATAGTGGCATCAGTAGGGCTTTAGAAGTTTTCTTGGAGTCTTGGACGAATGTCCCTTGCCCTTTAGAGTCAGATTGTGAAGTTGAGGTTCCCAATTTAGGAAACGGCTCTGCTGGATGGGGCAGGGGCATGAGGGGGCTTGCACATGATCCCTGCATTTGGTCCACTTACCTGGGGACCTTTGTGGAAAGAATGAGTGTAACAGTGCTGACGGCACCTGCAGGCTGGGCCTGAGAGGAACTCTACCCCTTCATCAAGCCCCTGGTACTGGCCATGGAGGGTCATTGTTGGAGGCACCCTGGCCTCTGCCTTCGTGATCACTGTGAGCTGAGAGCAACATTCAGTAGCACTGAGAGGTATATGAGCTTCCTGCTCAAAGACATAAGCCAGGAACAGGTGCCACTGCCAGAAAGTGTTTAGGGTCTCTGCCTCCCCTTTCTGTATCACTTCCTTTCTTCTATCCTCTTCTGTGTGCACATTGGGTCTCAAGTATTGCAGAAGCAAAAATATAGTTCATTAGCTATTACTGAGGTTCTGGTGGCTTACTCTGTGCAGCCCATATGCCTAGCCCGGGGAGGGTGGCACAGTCAGTATCCTACATATTTCCTGTACTCCCCGTCTTCCTTGTTTATTTAAACAGCCAGTATTGCTCCTCCTTTTAGATCACAGCTAGGAAACACAGCCTGGTTCTCTATGCATGCATCCATGTGTCCATGCACGCATGCATGCATCCATCCACTCATCCATCCATGCATGCCTTTCTTTGACATGCACTTATAGGACTTTGATATAGAGTCAGACACTGTTAGGCACTAGGGACACACTCAGAGTAAAATGGGGTCCTTGCATGACTAGTTGAGGGATAGGCCTACAAACACACATGCTCGGTACAATGAGACAGTGGCTGCAATGGAGGTTTGCACAAAGGGCAGTAGGACCCAGGACAGGCCTGGCTGCTTTGGGGAGTCAGGGAAGGTGTGAAAGGAGCCTCGATAATCCAGTCAGCATTTTCCAGACAGACAAATGGACAGGGAGCACTCTGTGCAGGGTCCAGAGGTAAGAGGCAGCATGTCATTTAAAAAGAGGTTACAAGAGGGCAGGGTCTGCATCTGCTTTTGCTCCCCATTGTACATCTGCTCATAGTGAACTCTTGCCTTTTCTAGAATACGCAGCTTTGCATATATCGTTAAGTTTATACACATGAATTAATTTTTTACTTTCTAGCAAACTAATACATGTACATGATTACAAAATTCAAATTTATGACAAAACTTACAAAAAAACCCCTAGCTGTTCCTTTGCCTCCTATTCCTTTCTCCTGAGTCTTACTTCCGAGAAACACCACTTTCAACTTTCGGAGCTCTTAGTGCTGCTATTTACCTTCATATTTCTAAATAATGTTATTATATTGCTATATCTTCAGGACATGATTTTTTAAACTTCCATCTACAGAAGTTCAGGCTTTCTCTCTTTCAGCCTATACACCACCCCTTCTCTTTTTAACATCCTCCCAGCCTAGTTATATTGCAATTTTCTAAGTGAATTTTTAGTATTTTCATATGTATATTTATGAAAATATTCACAAAAGAATACAAGTATGATTACTTCCTTTTTTAAACAACTTCTTGTTTTCCTAAGAGCTAAAAATGGTCAGATTTAATAATTTGTCTAGTTCTCTATGTACCTACCATTGATTCTTTCCCCGACTTCCTGCTAGAGCTACCAAAATCCCTTAGACACTGTCAAACCCATTGGGTGACGGAATGTTGTTGTTTCTTTTCTTGAGACCATCCCTCTGGGGTCCCCAGCCCCTCACTCTATTCGATTTGGACTGGCCCCTTCTAGGCCTGCTGCACCCCTCATGCCTCAGTTTCTGCTGCACTGTCTCTTCTAATGACCTCCTCTTTCCTGGATCTCGTGTTCTCTTTGTTTCAGTCCTTGATTTGGTGAAGATCCTCTTCCAGAAGTTTTCGTGAAACACACAAGGGGTAAAATTTTAGAGCTCTTGCTTATCTCAACATGTCTTTATTATCTCTTCACATTTGACTTACCAGTTGGCTGGATATAGAATTCTAGGATGGAAATACATTGTTCTGCTGTATCTTAGGTTCTAGTATTGCTTTTGAGGAGTCTGGTGTTTTCCTGATTTCTAGCCGTGTGTGTGAGATCTCTTTTTTGTCCTTCTGTGAAAGTTTTTATTTCTACTCTTTGTCCTGGACGTTTTGAAATTTCACAATGAGATATGTAGGTGTGCATTTTTATTCATTCATATGTTTGACCTTTTGATGGAACCTTTATATCTGAAATTTCATACCCTTTAGTTCTGGAAATCTTCTTGGGATTTATTTTTTGTAATCACCTTCCTTGTTCCCTCTGGGCTCTCTTATTGAAATGTTTATTAATGTCTATTGGATCTCCTTTAATTTTCTTATTATTTCTTTTCTTCACTCCATCTCAGTGTTCTTTGTCTACTTCTTAAGAGATTTCTTAGATTTATCTTTTAGAAGTCTATTTAATTTTCCATTATAGTTATTCCATATTTAAAATCCATACACTTTTATTTTCTGACGGCTCTTTTACAGTAGCTTTCTGTTCTTGTTGCATGGCTACTTATTTTTTCTGAAGATATTAACTATAGTTTTTTTTTTAAAGGAATTCTTTTGCTTCCTTCTTCACCTTTGTTTCCTGAGTCCCTTATTTCCAATTTTTGTTTTGTTTTGGTTTTTGTTGGAGTTCTTCTTAAATGTCTGCTGATCCTTGGCTATCTCTTCATATTTCAGAGTGAGGAGCCATGTTGCTGACTGGAATTCTGTGGTTATGGGTAGGCCTTGTTGACTGATGGGCTTCAGTGTGGAGTGATTGGGTCCTGGAAATTTTGTTAGTCAACTCACAAATGCAGACCCTGTAGCAACAAACCCTCTAGCTTTCTGTCTTATTGTCAGTCTTCTGAGACCCCAGAAGGTGAAGAAAGTGGGGTACCTCATCATTGTGCCTTTAGACTTGACTTTATGTGGCTGCTAGTTCTGAAGGAGGCAGGCCTGAGGTCTGACCCTTGGACCACCTGCATTTAGGGAAGAGGAATAGGGTGAAGTTAATGAAGGGAATAGAGGAGTGGTCAGAATGTCAGGAAGAGAACCAAGGAGAGGGAGATTATCAACAGTCCAGATGTCCAATCAGTTTTCTTTAGGCAACCATTGAAGATCTTCAGTGTTACAGTGGAGGTAGAATCCAGCTTGTGGGAATAAAGAAGGAAATGGAGGAAGGAAAACTAAATGCCCTTGTAGAGACTAAACTCTCCATCTCACTGGAAACTTGTCCTTCCATCAGCATTTCTGGCTCCAGTTCACGTTCTTTCCAAAGGATCCGATATCCTGGGGAAGTAGGGGATGCATTCACATCAGCCATCAGAAGTGATTGACAGGACACAAGAGGGATTCTTAAATGTATGAAAGTAAAACAAACACTTTATTTAAGGAAAAGGCAACTTGGAAATAAAAGCCTAATAAATAACTCAGTACAGCTGGCTTAAGCACTTTAAAGCCAGTGTCTGTGATAAGCAATGAAAACATTAATATAAAATGCTTCACCATAAATGAGTACAATTCAGGCTGATGTACTGCAGCTGAGCCGGCTGTCGGATGGCATGCTTTTAAAGTGATGTTTACAATCAGTATTTTTTCCTTTGGTAACTAGAAGAAGGCAGAAATGGCTGGAAGCCTTGCCAGGGTGTGGCTCTGAGCCTCGGATGGGTGGGAGCCCTGCCAGGTGGGTGGTATTCCTCTATGTATGGCCCCATTCCTAACCAGCTCAAGACAGGGCAGGCTGGAAGTTCAGAGCAGGGTGGTGCGAGGCCTGAGTGGAGAGCTGGGAGCCTGGGTCCAATCAGTGGCCAGCTGTGAGGTCTGCAGACCGTGAGTCCAAGCTTCTGGGCTTTCTGTCTCCTCAGCTAGTCCTGGAGGTCACACAGGGTGTCTCCCAGGTGCTCTGAGACCAGGGCCTTCATGCCCCTGCTGGCTCTCCTTCTCTGCCCTGCAGCCTCTTGGCAATGATGCCCATTAAGGTCCTTACCCCTGAAGTCCATGCAAAACAAGTACGTGTTTCACTTTGACATTTAAAAATTTATAAAATGGAGGGGAAAATGCCACCGGTCCTACCATGTCAACATGGTCATGGAAGAATCAGATAAAAGAATCGTATGACAGAATGTCAAGCCTTTAAAAAAATGTGAGGGTAATCTGATAATCATCCTCTAAAGGACATTCCTTCTTATTAGTACTAATGATAATAATGAGAGCAGCTCACGTTTGCTGAGTGCCAACTTCATGCCAGGCCTGAGTTGAGCACAGAGTGATCCCTCCTGGGGACATAGCCACACACTTCCTGTGGTCCTGGCTCCGTGCCTGTGTGGACAACCTTCTCACAGCCTCTGAAAGCCCTTTCTTTCTCCCCGTCTCAGGCTCCACCAGGATTCTGCTTCTCCCTTGTTGCCAACACTTGTTTCTCTACCCCAGGTTTCTGGCAACACTGCTGGTTGACTGGGGAATTGAAGCTGTTTTGTTTTGTTCTTTAGCATCGTCTGGCATGAAGTAAATCACAGAGCCCTTTCCTTAAAGTGTTCAACTGTCAATCATTACAGGGAAAATAAACAAAACAGGAGAGGTGGTGAAGACGTCAGAGATGCTGGGTCCTCTTGGTGGCTGTTACTGTCTAGTGGTTCCTGAATTCTTTTAAACGATGACTCCAAAGCTTCCCAGGGAGAAGGCTTAGAGCCTCTCGAGCTGTGTCTGGGGTCTCACCGACAGCCCTTGATGGCTTAGGAGTGAGACCAGCCTGCTCAGACACCCCTCTAACTCTACCGGCAGTGCCCTGCCCAGGCTGGGTGCTGCCCCACTCTTCCCAGCCCCACATCAAGGGAGGAATTCCTTGGCTTCTCTGGACCCCACAGAGTTTCTCTCTGACTTGGACAACCTTACACTGTTTCCTACCAGCTTCCTATGGGTTCTGCCACAAGTAACCACAAACGTAGTGGCTTAAAACACAAATGCATTGTTTTATAATTCTGGAGGACAGAAATCTGACACAGGTCCCACTGGGGCTGAAATCAGGGTGTTGGGAGGGCTGCATTCCTTCTGGGGTGTCTTGAGGTGAATCATTCTTTTTTTGCCTTTTGCCAGCTTCCAGAGGCCACCCACATTCCTTGGCTCATGGCCCCCTTTCATCTTCAAAGCCAACAATGGCCAGTTGAGTCCCCACGTCCTGTCACTCCGATGATGACACTCTGTCTCCCTCTTCCTTCTTTTAAGGACCCTTGTGATGACATTTTCCCACCTGAATAATCCAGGCTCATCTCCCTATATAAAGTCAACTGATTAACAGCCTTATTTCATAAGCAATTGCTTAATCCCCCCCCCCCCTTACCATGTAAGGGGACATATTAGGACATGCTTTGGAGGGGGCTGGCATTATTTTGTCTGTCATAACAGTCCACAATTGACTTCTCCTCCTTGAAATTCTTCCTTTCTTGAGATATTGAAGATCAGCCATAAAGACTGCTTCCACTTTCAGGTAAAGCTAGCCTCGTCACCTGGGGTCCATAGTTGGACAGACTTGCCTAAACTTCTCGGGAGGCCCCATTGGTAGGCAGGTGCCAGCTTTCTAGGAAACTCCATTGCTCTGCAACCAGAAGCCTCTTCTGGGGCTTCAAAGACCCTCTGTCCCTATTAGGCCTCACTCTCAACTCACCCTTCTGGTCTGAGGAGCCTCTGTTCACAGCACAGTGTGGCTGAGGGGCTGGTGTGCCTGGAGCACCACAAAGGGTCCTGCTGCCAGCTCCACTCACTCGCGGGGACTTTGTGATGATGTGCTGCAGTGCTCTGCTCCTGGAAATGGTCTCCTAGAATGCTCACTTGTCATCTAAAATGGTCTGAACAATCAGAAATATATATATAATTTCTAAGATGGAGGGAGAAGGATCATTCTGGCAACCCCCTATCAGCAGAAGGCCAGCTGCTCCCCCAGACATGGTCAGGCTGCCGTTACATCCAAGGCACATCAGGCATCTCTGGGACACTGTTTTTGATCCACCACTATGTCACCTTGCACAAGCTACTTTACCTTTTGGCCTCAATTTTCTTGTTCCTCACATGGGAAGACCTAATTTGAAGAGTGAGGAAAAAAAGTACCAGATGTGGAATTCTCTTCCCCCTTCCTTTCACCACTTGCCTCTCCCCACCTTTCAAACTCAGTTATCCACACTTACCTCTCTTTGTTCTCATCATGCTTCATTTATTTCTAAAAAGCCGAGAAAAAACATGTTGCTATTTTCAGCTCCCCCAACCTCCATCTCCCTCCATCTCTCTCTCTCTCTCTCTCTCTCTCACACACACACACACACACACACACACACACACACACACCTGGTTTGCGAATAGAGAGGAGCTAAGCCCACAGGAGGAAAAACCTGAGGACACAGTGGGGGAGGCTCAGGCAATGGAGTTATGGATGGACGAGGGGAAGGTCTCACACACACAACACACACACCTGGTTTGCGAATAGAGAGGAGCTAAGCCCACAGGAGGAAAAACCTGAGGACACAGTGGGGGAGGCTCAGGCAATGGAGTTATGGATGGACGAGGGGAAGGTCTTTGTGTGCAGAATCATCTAAATTAATCACTCACACAGCTTTCAGATTTGAGAACCCATTCCCCCACCCAGCACTGTTTCCCAAGCTTCTTCTTTTCTTCCATAGGGGATGGTGACAGCTGAGCAGCATCATAGAGTGAGGGGCGGAGTGGGGGACTTTTCAATGGCTGAATTCACCAGAGATGATTTCTGGACCAAAAGCACCCCAAACAACTCCCTTCCGTACCAGAAAAACCTACACACAAAAGGCCAGGAAATCTCAGCTCTTTGGCACTCCCTGATCACCATTGTGCTTTTTTTCAGACCCCAATTATAAATTTGAACTGAACATATGTATTCTATGGAAATGCTTTAAAATATTATTAGGAACAGCTTTTGCATTAGTGGTAATAAATCCATACCTGCAGTCACCTTTCATTTCTGCCTCACTCGCTGATAAAGTGAAAAATGTAAATTCTGTTCCAGTGTAAATTTAAGCAAGTGGATAGGTGCTTCCCTTTCCTCACTCTTCTGCTCCTGTCCTCCCCATCCACTCGCCCCACTCCCACAGGCCTGCCACATAGCACCATTCGGGATGGGCAGGAGGAGACTGGAGAGCTCCAAGCTCCAATCATCGACCTTGACCTCCAATCCACTTCATGATCTTGAAGGACTGAGGTACCTTCAGTGCCCTGTGTGGTCACCTGCTTCTAAATGGGTCTCAGTGACCTCTGCCTGGTGGAGTTCATGCCTTTGGTGTGGGTTGGACCTAGTGAATTGCTTCTAACAAACAGAACATTGTGAAAGTGATGGAAGGCCACGTGTGAGATTAAGTTATAGCAGACTGACTTTCATCTTGCTGTCCCTCTCTCTTGCCTTCTCAGCTTGCTGACTATGATGAAGCAAGGTGTCGTGGTGGAGAGACCCACATGGCAACGACCTGAGGGTAAGCTCTGGTAAACAGCCAGTGGGAAACTGAGACAGACCCTCACTCCAGTGGCCCTCAAAGAACCTAAGCATGTCAACAACTATTGTGTGAGCTTGGAGCCAGATCTTGCCTGCTGTGAACCTTGAGTTGACTGTGGCTCTAGCTGACACCTGGATTGTAGCTGGTGAGAGATTCTGAAGCAGAAGATATGCCCAGATTTCCTATCCACAGAAAAAGGAAAATAGTAGAGATAATAATAAATAATAAAAGCAGATTGTTTTAAGCCACTTATTTTGGGGGTAATTCGTTATGCAGAAGCAGATAACTAACACACTCCTTATGTCACTAATCTGTAAAATGGAACCATTCCCACCAACCCTTCTAAATATAGCAGGAACAATGGGGTATTAAGACATATTTCAACACTGAAACTTTATTCTAGTTGCATCAATAGCAGTCATTGATTTATTCCATAAATACTTACTGAGTGCCAGTTATACTTAGTTGCTGTGCTGTGAACATAGGCTACAGAAATGAATACGATATTCTTGTTTCCTTTGATGAGGTCATGGCCTTTGTGAGGGAAGTGATGTATAGTTTGGAAACAGAGTGAAATACAGTATATTAAAGGTTCTGAAATGACCTAAAAATGGTTTGGAAGTCGAGATGCCATATACAATCTCATATAACAAAAATGTTTACAAAGTATCAAGAATTCTTGGAATTCTTTCTTGGAATTCCTCCTTTCACAGTGGGAGTACTAACAAGAAAGAAAGCACTGAGAGGGAGCTTCAAGATGGCGGAAGGGTAAGACGCGGAGATCACCTTCCTCCCCGCAGATACATCAGAAATACATCTACACGTGGAACAATTCCTATAGAACACCTACTGAACGCTGGCAGAAGACCTCAGACCTTCCAAAAGGCAAGAAACTCCCCACATACCTGGGTAGGGTAAAAGAAAAAAGAAAAAACAGAGACAAAAGAATAGGGATGTGACCTGCAACGGTGGGAGGAAGCTGTGAAGGAGGAAAGGTTTCCACACACTAGGAAGCCCCTTCGTGGGTGGAGACTGCAGGTGGCGGAGGGGGAAGCTTCGGAGCCACGGAGGAGAGCGCAGCAACAGGGGCGCGGAGGGCAAAGTGGAGAGATTCCCGCACAGAGGATGGGTGCCGACCCGCACTCACCAGCCTGAGAGGCTTGTCTGCTCACCCGCCGGGGCGGGCGGGGCTGGGAGCTGAGGCTCGGGCTTTAGAGCTTGGATCCCAGGGAGAGGACTGGGGTAGGCGGCATGAACACAGCCTGAAGGGGTTACTGAGCCACGGCTAGCGGAGAGGGAGTCCGGGGAAAGGTCTGGACCTGCCGAAGGGACAAGAGACTTTTTCTTCCCTCTTTGTTTCCTGGTGCGCGAGGAGAGGGGATTAAGAGCGCCGCTTAAAGGAGCTCCAGAGACGCGCGTGAGCCGCGGCTATCAGCGGGGACCCCAGAGACGGGTATGAGACGCTAAGGCTGCTGCTGCCGCCACCAAGAAGCCCGTGTGCAAGCACAGGTCACTCTCCACACCTCCCCTCCCGGGAGCCTGTGCAGCCCGCCACTGCCAGGGTTCCGGGATCCAGGGACAACTTCCCCGGGAGAACGCACGGCGTGCCTCAGGCTGGTGCAACATCACGCCAGCCTCTGCCGCCGCAGGCTTGCCCCGCACTCCGTGCCCCTCCCTCCCCCCGGCCTGAGTGAGCCAGAGTCCCCAAATCAGCTGCTCCTTTAACCCCGTGCTGTCTGAGGGAAGAACAGAAGCCCTCAGGTGACCTACATGCAGAGGCGGGTCCAAATCCAAAGCTGAACCACAGGAGCTGTGCGAACAAAGAAGAGAAAGGGAAATCCCTCCCAGCAGCCTCAGGAGCAGCGGATTAAATCTCCACAATCTACTTGATGTACCCAGCTTCACTCAATGGCGAACAAGCTACAGTGCTTGACACCCTATGCCAAACAACTAGCAAGACAGGAACTCAGCCCCATCCATTAGCAGAGAGACTGCCTAAAATCATAATAAGGCCACAGACACCCCAAAACACACCACCAGACGTGGACCTGCCCACCAGAAAGACAAGATCCAGCCTCATCCACCAGAGCACAGGCACTAGTCCCCTCCACCAGGAAGCCTACACAACCCACTGAACCAACCTTAGCCACTGGAGACAGACCCCAAAAACAACGGGGACTGCAAACCTGCAGCCTGTGAAAAGGAGACCCAAAACACAGTAAGTTAAGCAAAATGAGAGACAGAAAAACACACAGCAGATGAAGCAGCAATGTAAAAAACCACCAGACCTAAAAAATGAAGAGGAAATAGGCAGTCTACCTGAAAAAGAATTCAGAATAATGATAGTAAATATGATCCAAAATCTTGGAAATAGAATAGACAAAATGCAAGAAACGTTTAACAAGGACCTAGAGGAACTAAAGAGCAAACAAACAATGACGGTCAATAGCAGAATAACTGAGGCAGAAGAACGGATAAGTGACCTGGAAAATAAAATAGTGGAAATAACTACTGCAGAGCAGAATAAAGAAAAAAGAATGGAAAGAACTAAGGACAGTCTCAGAGACCTCTGGGACAACATTAAATGCACCAACATTCGAATTATAGGGGTCCCAGAAGAAGAAGAGAAAAAGAAAGGGACTGAGAAAATATTTGAAGAGATTATAGTTGAAAACTTCCCTAATATGGGAAAGGAAATAGTTAATCAAGTCCAGGAAGCACAGAGAGTCCTATACAGGATAAATCCAAGGAGAAACATGCCAAGGCACATATTAATCAAACTATCAAAAATTAAATACAAAGAAAACATATTAAAAGCAGCAAGGGAAAAACAACAAATAACACACAAGGGAATCCCCATAAGGTTAACAGCTGATCTTTCAGCAGAAACGCTGCAAGCCAGAAGGGAGTGGCAGGACATATTTAAAGTGATGAAGGAGAAAAACCTACAACCAAGATAACTCTACCCATCAAGGGTCTCATTCAGTTTTGACGGAGAAATCAAAACGTTTACAGACAAGCAAAAGCTGAGAGAGTTCAGCACCACCAAACCAGCTTTACAACAAATGCTAAAGGATCTTCTCTAGGCAAGAAACACAAGAGAAGGAAAAGACCTACAATAACAAACCCAAAACAATTAAGAAAATGGGAATAGGAACATGCATATCGATAATTACTTTAAATGTAAATGGGTTAAATGCTCCCACCAAAAACACAGACTCACTGAATGGATAAAAAAAACAAGACCCGTATATATGCTGTCTACAAGAGACCCGCTTCAGATCTAGGGACACATACAGACTGAAAGTGAGGGGATGGAAAAAGATATTCCATGCAAATGGAAATCAAAAGAAAGCTGGAGTAGCATTTCTCGCATCAGACAAAATAGACTTTAAAATAATATTATAAGACACAAAGAAGGACACTACATAATGATCAAGGGATCGATCCAAGAAGAAGATATAACAATTGTAAATATTTATGCACCCAACATAGGAGCACCTCAATACATAAGGCAAATACTAACAGCCATAAAAGGGGAAATTGACAGTGACACATTCATAGTAGGGGACTTTAACACCCCACTTTCACCAATGGACAGATCATCCAAAATGAAAATAAATAAGGAAACACAAACTTTAAATGGTACACTAAACAAGATGGATTTAATTGATATTTATAGGACATTCCATCCAAATACAACAGAACACACTTTCTTCTCAAGTGCTCATGGAACATTCTCCAGGATAGATCATATCTTGGGTCACAAATCAAGCCTTGGTAAATTTAAGAAAACTGAAATTCTGTCAAGTATATTTTCTGACCACAATGCTATGAGACTAGATATCAATTACAGGAAGAGATCTGTAAAAAATACAAACACATGGAGGCTAAACAATACACTTCTTAATAACCAGTGATCATTGAAGAAATCAAAGAGGAAATCAAAAAATACCTAGAAACAAATGACAATAGAGACACGACAACCCAAAACCTATGGGATGCAGCAAAAGCAGTTCTAAGAGGGAAGTTTATAGCAGTAGAATCCTACCTTAAAAAACAGGAAACATCACAAATAAGCAACCTAACCTTGCACCTAAAGCAATTAGAGAAAGAAGAACAAAAAAACCCCAAAGTGAGCAGAAGGAAAGAAATCATAGAGATCAGATCAGAAATAAATGAAAAAGAAATGAAGGAAATGATAGCAAAGATCAATAAAACTAAAAGCTGGTTCTTTGAGAAGATAAACAAAATAGATAAACCATTAGCCAGACTCATCAAGAAAAAAAGGGAGAAGACTCAAATCAATAGAATCAGAAATGAAAAAGGAGAAGTAACAACTGACACTGCAGAAATAAAAAAAATCATGAGGGATTACTACAAGCAACTCTATGCCAATAAAATGGACAATCTGGAAGAAATGGACAAATTCTTAGAAATGCACAAACTGCCAAGACTGAATCAGGAAGAAATAGAAAATATGAACAGACCAATCACAAACACTGAAATTGAAACTGTGATTAAAAATCTTCCAACAAACAAAAGCCCAGGACCAGATGGCTTCACAGGCGAATTCTATCAAACATTTAGAGAAGAGCTAACACCTATCCTTCTCAAACTCTTCCAAAATATAGCAGAGGGAGGAACACTCCCAAACTCATTCTACGAGGCCACCATCACCTTGATACCAAAACCAGACAAGGATGTCACAAAGAAAGAAAACTACAGGCCAATATCACTGATGAACATAGATGCAAAAATCCTCAACAAAATACTAGCAAACAGAATCCAACAGCGCATTAAAAGGATTATACACTATGATCAAGTGGGGTTTATTCCAGGAATGCAAGGATTCTTCAATATATGCAAATCAATCAATGTGATACACCATACTAACAAATTGAAGGAGAGAAAACATATGATCATCTCAATCGATGCAGAGAAAGGTGTTGACAAAATTCAACACCCATTTATGATAAAAACCCTGCAGAAAGTAGGCGTAGAGGGAACTTTCCTCAACATAATAAAGGCCATATATGACAAACCCACAGCCCACATCATCCTCAATGGTGAAAAACTGAAACCATTTCCAGTAAGATCACGAGCAAGACAAGGTTGCCCACTCTCACCACTATTATTCAACATAGTTTTGGAAGTTTTAGCCACAGCAATCAGAGAAGAAAAAGAAATAAAAGGAATCCAAATTGGAAAAGAAGAAGTTGTCACTGTTTGCAGATGACATGATACTATACATCGAGAATCCTAAGGATGCTACCAGAAAACTACTAGAGCTAATCAATAAATTTGGTAAAGTAGCAGGATACAAAATTAATGCACAGAAATCTCTGGCATTCCTATACACTAATGATGAAAAATCTGAAAGAGAAATTAAGGAAACACTCCCATTTACCATTGCAACAAAAAAATAAAATATCTAGGAATAAACCTACCTAAGGAGATAAAAGACCTCTATGCAGAAAATTATAAGACACTGATGAAAGAAATTAAAGGTGATACAGATAGATGGAGAGATATACCATGGTCTTGGATTGGAAGAATCCACATTGTGAAAATGACTCTACTACCCAAAGCAATCTACAGATTTAATGCAATCCCTATCAAACTACCACTGGCATTTTTCACAGAACTAGAACAAAAAATTTCAGAATTTGTATGGAAACACAAAAGACCCCAAATAGCCAAAGCAATCTTGAGAAAGCAAAACAGAGCTGGAGGAATCAGGCTCCCTGACTTTAGACTATACTACAAAGCTACAGTAATCAAGACAGTATGGTACTGGCACAGAAACAGAAATATAGATCAATGGAACAGGATAGAAAGCCCAGAGATAAACCCATGCACATATGGTCACCTTATCTTTGATAAAGGAGGCAAGGCAATACAGTGGAGAAAAGACAGCCTCTTCAATAAGTGGTGCTGGGAAAACTGGACAGGTACATGTAAAAGTATGAAATTAGAACTCTCCCTAACACCATACACAAAAATAAAGTCAAAATGGATTAAAGACCTAAATGTAAGGCCGGACACTATCAAACTCTGAGAGGAAAACATAGGCAGAACACTCCATCACATAAAGCACAGCAAGATCATTTTTGACCCACTTCCTAGAGAAATGGAAATAAAAATAAACAAATGGGACCTAACGAAACTTAAAAGCTTTTGCACAGCAAAGGAAACCATAAACAAGACCAAAAGACAACCCTCAGAATGGGAGAAAATATTTGCAAATGAAGCAACTGACCAAGGATTAATCTCCAAACTTTACAAGCAGCTCATGCAGCTCAATATCAAAAAAACAAACAGCCCAATTCAAAAATGGGCAGAAGACCTAAATAGACATTTCTCCAAAGAAGATATACAGATTGCCAACAAACACATGAAAGAATGCTCAACATCATTAACTATTATAGAAATGTAAATCAAAACTACAATGAGATATCATCTCACACCAGTCAGAATGGCCATTATCAAAAAATCTAGAAACAATAAATGCTGGAGAGGGTGCGGAGAAAAGGGAACACTCTTGCACTGTTGGTGGGAATGTGGATTGGTACAGCCACTATGGAGAACAGTATGGAGGTTCCTTAGAAAACTAAAAATAGAACTACCATATGACCCAGCAATCCCACTATTGGGCATATACCCTGAGAAAACCATAATTCAAAAAGAGTCATGTACCAAAATGTTCATTGCAGCTCTATTTACAATAGCCAGGAGATGGAATCAACCCAAGTGTCCATCGAGAGATGAATGGATAAAGAAGATGTGGCACATATATACAATGGAATATTACTCAGCCATAAAAAGAAACGAAACTGAGTTATTTGTAGTGAGGTGGATGGACCTAGAGTCTGTCATACAGAGTGAAGTAAGTCAGAAAGAGAAAAAGAAGTACCATATGCTAACACATATATATGGAAACTAAGCAAAAAAGGAAGGTCATGAAGAATGGACTTGAGGATATGGGGAGGGGGAAGGGTAAGCTGTGACAAAGTGAGAGAGTGGCATGGACATATATATACACTACCAAAAGTAAAATAGATAGCTAGTGGGAAGCAGCCACATGGCACAGGGAGATCAGCTCAGTGCTTTGTGACCACCTAGAGGGGTGGGATAGGGAGGGTGGGAGGGAGGGAGACACAAGAGGGAAGAGATATGGGAACATATGTATGTGTATAATTGATTCAGTTTGTTATAAAGCAGAAACTAACACACCATTGTAAAACAATTATACTCCAATAAAGATGTTTAAAAAAAAAAAAAGAAAGCACTGAAGAACGGAAGGCTTAAAATTTGATCGGACCCTTGGGTATAATCCCAAAGTGTGTATGGATACACTCTGGCATTTTGAACACAAGTCCTAGGACACACTTTTGGTAGGGGCCCCTATACCATTCTAGACACTCGGCTCTGGCCCCATGATGTGCCCCATCCATAGCAGCCCCTGTTCTTTCACACTATTCCTAATTCCTCAAAAGTTTTCTGTGAGTTCTCCTTCTCACTAGACCTTCAAGTGTCCCTGGAATCCTAACTAATATTCCAGCACCAGATTCTCTTTGGTTTCATGTATGTTGTTTATTCACCCACTCACTCCTTTATTTAACAAAATGAAATGGAGGCTCCAGGATGCCTAGAAGGTGAGAGCAAGTGCTGGGATTTTAAAAAAGTGGACTAAAACAGCATTTGTCAAAATTCTCTTTGAGGAGTGGTTGGTCACCTAGAATCACTCCAGTGCCTAGATTCACACTGTGACAGGAGAAGGGAAGTTTAGTCTCTGGATAAATCGAACCACATTGTCCCAAACTCTGCATCACTGGCCACAACAGAGGGTGAGTGTGTGATGCCTTAATGAAAAGAATGCTTAAATGCTTAGCCTATGCTATTAGCTTCATTGCTTCCATGTGGATGGGACTTGAATTGGATATCTCCATCTCTAATCCAGTATTGACCACCTGCAGAACATCTCTGCTTGGAAATTAGTATTACAGCAGTATTACAGTCACAACCATGTAAACCCATGCAAGTTCTCTCAGCATCACTTTGGTCCCCACACATCCAGGCATCAAGTGCCTCAGGATCTTTGCACTGGCTTTTCTCTCTCTATCCACATATTGCCATGGCTTCTTCCACTTTGAGTCCTTGTTCAGACTTCACCTTTAGGATGAGTCCTCCTCTGATCATCTTATTTAAAATTGCAACCTTGAACAACACACTGCATGTAGTCCTCCCTCAATACATGTTTTTAGAATGGAGTGTTTGAACAGAGGCTGGAAGCCCATTTATTTTTTGTATGTGTGGTAAAATATACATAAGATAAAATTTGCCATTATAACCATTTCTTAAGTGCACAGTTCAGGGGCATTAAGTACATTCATATTGTTGTGCAACCATCACCACCATCCATTTCCAGAACTTCCCCATGATCCCAAACTGAAACTCTGAACCCATTAAACAATAACTCCCCATCTTCTTCCTCCCCACCTCCCAGCCCATGGAAACCACATTCTACTTTCTGTCTCTATGAATTTGACTCCTCTATGTATCTCATGTAAGTGGAATCATACAATTTTTTTTTTGTGCGGCCTATTTCACTTAGCATAATGTT
Organism: Lipotes vexillifer; assembly: GCF_000442215.2. Classification (NCBI taxonomy): domain Eukaryota; kingdom Metazoa; phylum Chordata; class Mammalia; order Artiodactyla; family Lipotidae; genus Lipotes; species Lipotes vexillifer. The sequence continues at coordinate 6,385,086 of NW_006782310.1, forward strand.
TACAAGTTTCAACCACATTGTAGCATGTGCCAGAATTTCCTTCTTTTTACAGCTGAATAATCTTCTATTGTATGTATAGATCACATTTTGTTTATCCATTCATTTGTTGATGGTGAAAGCCATTATTTTTGCAGAGATGATGCCCAAAGGACCAGAGCATGGGATGGCAGGTGGGCTCGGTCACCCCTTGTGTTCCTCCTGACGGATGAGATCCACTGAATACTTGTGGTGCTTACCTCACCAAAGGAAAGGGACTTCTGAACCATGAAAGGAAGCCCCAAAACTTTGGGTATGGAATTATTTTCCTTTCTCCAGTACAACAATGGAAGCTGGAAATAGAATTTAATGAGAGCTGTGAGGATGAGTTGTCTACCTTATGGTTATGAAAAATTAAAAAATGGATTCTCTCTCTAAACATTAATTATATAAATTATTTATTGAATAGGTGACTTTAGGCTAAATACTAAAACCAAAAACCAAAACTTGAAAAAACTAACAAACAAACAAATAACTACAGTCAGGAGCAATGGAGAAATCACCTTGCTAGCGTGCCCGAGGGAATTTCCACACAGTGCCTGAGCTGCTGTGGGCTGGCAGGACCTAGAGGCATGCTGGCTGGTGGGGTGCTATCTGGTCCCCTGAGAGGGCACTCACTTTCACTCAGCCATGGCATCTCTTCCTTCACCTTCTCTCATTCCGTCTTGTTTCCTCTTGTTTATTCTGTTTTTCACCCAATAATGTACCCAAGGATGATTATCATTTGAAAGGGACATGTATCTGTTTTTCTTCTGTTTTGACCTCATACACTTATGTATAGTTTGTTCCTTCTTTGATGTGTTTGGTGCAGTTCTATGCACTAAGGGTGCTTCTTAAGACAAGTTAGTCTTAGGCACACTCCCACCTACTCTCCTTGGGCCTCCTTCTCTCTCTCCACCAGCCACCCAGGGCCTGACAGAGCACACAATGCGAGCCATGCTACCTGCCTCCCAGGTGAGGCCTTTCCCCACTGCTCTCCTCTCTAAAGGCAGGGCAACCTAGTGAGCATCTGTCTGATTCCCTGCTTTGGATTGGTGTGTTGTGAGGAAAAACATCATTTGACTGTGAATAGCAAGATGTGGAAGAAAAGCAGAAGACTGATGAATTCCAGGGGAGGTGTTTGGAACTTGAGATGCTTTGAGGATCCATTTCTCTGGGAACTTGAGGAGATCCTGTGACCAATCCCACAACCATCAGAGGTGGGATTTGGAGGGGAGGAGGAGTCCCCAGTTAGAACTCCAAATGTGCTCTCCCATAGAAAATGTTGGGGTCTAGGGTGCTATTAGGACACTATTGCACTCTAGTTACATGGGGCTTCGGCAGGCTTCTGTGGGCTGCCTGAGGCCCTAACCACCACGCACAACATGGTTTCTATGGGAAAATGCATTTTGAGCATCAGAAAACTGACATCCACTCAAGCTTTTGGAACAGAGCACGCTCTTAAGTTGGAGACTGCTTGAATACCACATTCACAGCTAAATTATTTGGATAAGCCTATTTTTAAGATATATGCCTATTTCCAAGACACTCAGCTTACATAACAATGGGAATCGGAAGAAAGAATTGGTAGAAGTCGTGTTCTTGGTGGAGAAGGGGGAAGATGTGAATATTCACTGTATAAAATACATTTAATTCTATAGGGA
>NW_006782310.1:6386807-6390492 GCF_000442215.2 Lipotes vexillifer
ATTTAATTCTAAAGGGAAAGAAAGTAGAAGACACAGAGGATATCTAAAATATTCTGTACGTTTGTATGTTTTGACCCACATAGTCTTTCTTTTAAGCAACACCACACCCATGCGGTTCTTAATTTTAAGACCAGCATTTGAATTCTACATTAACAAAGAAGATTGAATTAAATTTAGAGGTTAGGGTATGAACAAGGTCTGTATGCTACAGGATTTGCCCCAGTCATGAAGCACCCCTAGTTTCCTGTCCCCCTTCGGTGTGTGGGGTTCCATGATGATGCATGATGAACACCCAGAGCCAGACCTAGATTCCCTTGCCCTAGATGGGCCTTACTTGCAGGACCCAGCAGTTACTTTGTGCAGGACCCTGTCTGGGTGCCAGTTTTCCAGAACAATCAGTTGCTCAAAGTCAACACCAGTATCCACTGGTCATCAACTCAGTGTTAAGGACCTTGGTTATTCCGAGTTTAAAAATGAACTAACCTAGTTTCACTTCATTTTACTTTACTTCAAATAATTCAACTCAGTAATTCATGGAGTTAAATTAATTCATTTCAATTTAACTACTTTAAATCAACAAACCAAATCAGCTCAGATGAGACCTGAATTCAATATTCTAAGAATTGGTTAAACCACTCTAGTTGGCTAGTGGTATGTTCTTAACTATGGAAAGTCACGAAGTTGGTTCAGTTGGCCTTTGGGTTGGCAGAGAGATGTGGGATGAATTGTCTCCTCCTCTCCAACTGTGTGTATTATATTCATAGACTGCCCTTGTATCCTAGACAAAAATAACTAACGTAAATGCTGTTGTTTTTCAATTGTGAATTTAAGAAACAGAATTTTAGTTCTGATTCATGCTTCATGTTTGGAAGAGTAGTTGGTGTCTCATGACAATGAGAAAGATATGGAGGAAAAGTGGGCAGGACCAATACCTGAATTCTTGGGGAAAGCTGGCTCTTCTCCATGGCATGATCCCCATGGCATCCACACCCCTTACCTGTGCCTTAGTGAGGAGGTGGCCTCCACATCCAGGAAGGGAAGACTCATGCAGGCGTATAGCTTCTCCATGCTTGGTCTCTTCATTGGTACAGGTCTGTTTCCCACAAGAAGAGCTACCCAAGCCTAGAAGAATAGGTCTATGTGCTGATAGGGGCAGTGAGGAAAGGAGGGAGGTAGTTATGGATGCTTTCTTGCATCCTGATCATCATGAGGATGAATAACTCCAGCAGAATGGCAAGAATACTAGGCTCTGGGTTAGGAGGCCTCAGTTCTGATTCTTGCTCTGTTACAAACCAGCTGTGTGATCTTGTGCAGATCACTTTCCTTGCATGAGCAAGCTGATTGCTAATGTGTCTTTTAACTCTACCATCCAAGCCAATGTGGTATGTATGGGAGGAGTGATAAGCTGCCTATGTCTCTGGGCACAGCTTCCGCCAGTTCTAGCAGTGGATAGCTGGAGTGAGAGCAGCTTTCAGTTAACAGTTCTTCACTTTTTGCATTAATCCTGACCCAGTAGTGTAGCTTTTAGTCACCTGGCCCCATGAGCCAATAGAATCTGAAATTGACAGTTTGGTTTTCAGTAGCTCTAGATGTCACTGTTAGCATTTTTCCTTCAATACCAGCAGCCCTATCTCTGCCATCAGCACCATCATGATACCATAAATATATGCCTGGCTTTGTATTAATCACTTTTCATTCATTATCTCATTTAACCTTTACAATAGTTCCATAGGGAGGTATTCGCCTCATTTTTCAAATGAACAGGCTGGATTTCAGCCCACATCTACCTGATTTTGAAACTCAGTCCTGTAAGCCCTAATTATATAACCCCCAAGAAGGATTTTCTGCTGCCATTTTCTACCCTGCCATCCAGTTCTTTGGGAAGGGACAGAATGCTGTCTTGAAACCCAGGCCTCTTGGGTTTGGCCTTGACTCTCTAGCAAGTTTTTGCCTAGATTCTTTGTGCCTGAACTCAGTTCCTTGCTTCCCAAGCTAGTGGACAGTTTCTGGCTCTAAATGAACCAAAAACCTCAGGCCAGGATGTTGCCCCCACCCAAATTTGATAACACTGGCTATCCAGCCCATGCTGCTGGACCTCCCCGTCCTCTGAACTAGGGATCTCAGGGCCTGCTGGAGCCAAGGTTGACTACATCACAACTCTTTCGGGCTCTTGGTCACTGATTTGAATTCAGCCCTATAGCTCTCACAGTTTCCTTCTCCCTCCCCTGGGCATCCTCCCCTTCACCACATGTCCTGTTGCTGAGTGCTCAGCAGGAGTCCCACCTGAGTTCACTTGACTTATGACATCTGGGGCCTGTGGGAAAGAACATCGTGAAACATGGTGATCCAGCCCCAGACTGGAAGGTGACCCCAGGGGTCAAGCCAGCAGGGGGCGGTGAGGGGGTTGCCCGACAGAGCTCCCTAAATATAACTTTTGTTTTACTCCTGTGTTCCCTTCTGCTCTCACTTGTTTTTTTGTTTTTTTTGCCTGTGGGGAGTTCTTGAGCTCAGAGCCACAGGAGAGAGAAGACTTTTCACTGAGGTGACCCAGTCTTGTCCTGCTGCTGCTCCTTGTAGGATTTGGTTGTTTTCCATCTTAATTATATTCCTTGCATCGGTGGCTGGCAGGCACACAACCTTTAAAGGAATTTATCTTAAAAATCCACTCTCTGCTGAGAGGAATGGGGAGCTGTGAGATTTCTAAGGATTTTTGCATGTGTGTGCACGTGCGTGAGCGCGCGCGCGCACGTGTGTGTGTGTGTGTGTGTGTGTGTGTGTGTGTGTGTGTGTGTGTAGGTGGTGAGGGTGCGGTGATGGGAGGTCAGAGCTTGCTAACATGGGCTGGGGATACTCACATGCCCCTTAACCTTGAGTCTCACCAAACACACAGACTTCTGCTTGTGATACCACTATTGAATCAACTAACTGGTGATAGTGATGATATTGTGAAGGGGAGCCAGGGCTTGTAAATGGGTTAAATGGGTTACAGCACCATGAGCTTAGGTTATATTCATTTAACTTAATGACTCACTGTAACATATTTTGGGGGGGCTAATACTCTGAAGATCCCTGACTGAATGCAAATGTCATCCTGCAGAAATATCTGTTTGTAATCATCAACCATTTACATTTTAGTATAAATTAACCTGTAGATGACTCAGTTACCAAATGCAAGGTCTTTCCATATCTACAGTAACTAATAGATAATCCATTCATTTATGCTTTGATTTACTCATTTGAGAATTTTTTTTCTTAAGCTCCAACTGTGTACTCTGTCTTATCCAAGGAGACCAAGAGAAGGAGAAAACCTTGTCCCTTGAGGGAAGTTTCTGGGGACCTAGAGTTCCCCACAGGCAACAATAGAGCATGATAAAGGTAAATTATAGTTAGGAGCTAGACCGGGCATTATAGACAGTTGCACATGGTAGACTGAAGCAGGTTTAGATGGAGCTGAGGTTAGCTCTGAGGAGGAGCTGAGATCTACACTAAATTTTTACTCTTGGAATTGCCCAGACAAGGTTGATGTGTTTGAAGTCAGAACGAATAGTACAGAGTAAATAATGCAGAAGGAGAAAATAGGTGGATGGCAGAAACTGGAGAAAACAGAAGGCTGGCATTAAATGTAAGGTAACCTTGAGTGTTTGATTCTGTGATGGTGATGCAAAGAGAAATCCCTTACTCTCTC
>NW_006782310.1:6390510-6453984 GCF_000442215.2 Lipotes vexillifer
TCCCTGGCTAGCAGCCTGAGTCTATTCTTTCATTAGCAATGTCCATGTCGGATGTGCATTTTCTAGCTCCCACCCAATTCCGCCAACAACTTTGTGGGGAAGCATGATTCTCTGCTTACACATAGTAGGTGCTTAATAAATGTATTGAATCATTAAACAAATGATTAATAAATAGATAGTCTTGAGCTTATCTGCTAAGCCGAACTACTTCAGAGGTTTTGGTGTGATTCTTCTGGACAAAACTTGGTTTATCCCAAACCTGAATCTGGTCAGGAAAGGATATTCTAACAATAAATGCTACTTTTCAAACACTGGTCAATGTTCCTAGTCTCTCTCTCTGTCTCTCATCAGTGTTCACATAGCCTCACTCAAATTCAGCCAGACACAGCAATTATTTATTTTGCCAATTATGCAGTTAGATGCTGTGGAACAATCAAGCAAAAAAAATGTCACCCTTGCCTTCCAAGAACTTAAAATTAGTTGTTAGTTTTCTATGATGAGCAGTGAGAATTTCCTCAGGGAGAAAAAATTTAAATCTAATCATATAATAACACGTCACTGAAAATGCATACAACTCTAATTTCTTTACTAAATATCAGTGCTGTGACCTCCTCATTAGATTATACCTTTCACAGGGTAAACCTTCTGGGAAAGAGGATTGGATATTCCTGACGCATGTGTAATAATCTTTCTGACTGTGGATCCCTCCACCCAACCAAAGGTCAGGCCAAGGATGCTTCCCCCCCGCCCCCCCGACCCCGCACTTCAACCCAGACACCAGATCTCCTAGAGGAATGTGGTGACTCAGTGTCCCCTTGGAATTCCCTGAGATCAAACTTGTCACCATATCCTAAAATTCCAAGATGTGACTGAATGTGCAGTCCCACAGCTTCTACAAAAGGGCCCCATCAGTGGGGCCTCAGCATCCAGAGGACAGTTTCCTATCCTGGAGATCCCTCTGTGTTCGGGCCACACCCTAGGGCAGAAGCCTTGCTCCTCAGTTGAGTTCCCAGCCACGTATGAGGAATCTGGGACTGAGACCAATGTTAAGATACTTTCATAATCCGTTCTTCCCTTTCTCTTTCTCCCCAGCCAGAACAACGGAATATTTAGACTTCTGCCAAACTCCCAAGAAGCTGACCTTTGAGCCTGCGCTATCATTGCTCTGGTGTTTTCCCGCAGGAAGGTGCTGGACTGACCGTGATGACAGCGCCCGGAGAGGGTGGACAACTGCTTCCCACACACCATGATGATGACAAGTGTGCCAACCCTCCAGTCTGCTCTAGCTGGGTGATTGTAAGGATAATAAAGCAGACAGTCTTGAACTTTGTGATGACTTTATACTCCAGTAAATGTCCAGTAGGACAGCATTGGAGGTAGCAAGACTCATATTGGAGAAGTAATGAACAAAATCAGATACTGCCCAAGAGGTGAGGGCAGGGTCCCACTAGTGTTGGGACAGAAGATGCCCAGGTGGAGTGGGACAACATCCAGGACTGGACCTGCATGGAGTCCAAACCAGGAGAGTCAGGAGAAAGAGGGCAGCTGGACATAATTCTTATGGGTGGAATCTCCCCAGGTGAGCTCTTCCCAGTAATTCTATGGGCCTGATAAAATGCACCAACGTTTTATCAAGTCCTGTTGGTGGGGTGAGGTAGCTCTCTTCTGAGCTAGACCCTAGCTTTCCCTTTCCCGAGGGAGGCAAGTAGGGTTTAGGACCAGAGCTGTGTCTGCACCATCTCCCAATGCTTTCTGTACTGGATTAGGGCCCAGCCCACACTCTGTGCATTCACCACCCACACCTCCTTCTCCCAGCAAACCCTCTCACCCCGCCCCGCCATTTGCCATTTGCCATTCGGGGGGGATCCCCGCCCCCGATCCTCTTGTACCCTTCCACAATCCAGGACAGCATCACCGGGGCTTAGATTAATTGATGATTATTTCGTACATGACCCTGGCTTCCTCATTATGCTAGTATTTGCCTCTTTTTGTATTTTTTCAGCTGGAGATCTCACCGCTGGCCCACAGTAGATCCTCTGTCATGTTTGTTGAGTGATGGCTTGATGTTTCTGCTTTTCCACACCACTTGCACACCTTCCCTTGGTTCACTAATTTCTCATGACAGTTGGGAGTGGGGTGGGGCTAAATTAATTGACCTCTTCTGTCATCCATTAGAACTCTGCTTGAGTGTTGATCTTCCAAGCTGCTTTTTGGTCGGCCTGAACTGACTCCAGTGCATCAGAAATGACTATAGTGTCTTCACCCTCCTGGGTATAAAACTGGTTTTATCTATGTATCGTGTTTGCAATTTCTGTTGGGTCACTCTGTTAGTAACATATTTGAAGATAGCCAGCCATGGGCTGGGAAAACTGGGGTGAGGAAGAACTAGTGTGAATAAGGTCCAAAGCTGCCAATGGAGGGACTGACCTGCCCCACAGAAAGTTAGGGAAGGAGATTCAGGCCTGTGAGTAAAGTGCAGTGCCTGCTGGTACAGCAGTCACATGCCACATTTCAGTAATAGGGGCTGGATCAGCAGTGTGGTACCGAGATAGGGAACACTTATGAGAGAGAACACTTATGAGAGAGACTGTTTGGCGTGGATGACTAGGAAAGCTGAGACCTGGAGGATGAAATGGAGTCTGTCATGTTCAGAAGGTAGAAGAGAGAAACCCAGTGGAGAGAACAGCATATACAAAGGTCCTGAGTCAGAAAAGCTTTGGTTTGTTGAAGGAAGTAAAACAGGGTCAGGATGGTGGGAAAATGGGCAAGGGAGAGAGAACAGGTTACTGAAGCTGGCATAGCAAATGGAGCCATATTAGGTAGCTAGCTTTTGCAAACAAACAACCCTAACATTTAGTGGCATAAAACAATGATTTATTATTTCGTATGATTCTGTGAAGTTCTTCCGGTCTGGGCATGTAGCTGGGGTAGGGTATTCTAGAATGGCTTCCCTTACATGTCCAGGGCCTCAGCTAGGATACCAAGGATGGTAGGGGCAGCTGGGCCTCTCTCTCCAAGAGGTCTCTCATCCTTCTATAGTAACCCAGGCTTATTCACATGATGTTTGCTGGCTTCCTAGCAAGAGAGGGCAAGCTCCACTGAGCAAGTGTTTCCAAGCCTCTGCTTGGGTCACAGTTGCTAATATCCCATTGGCCAAAGCAAATCACACAGCCAAATCCTGTGGCAAAGGCCAGAAAAATCCATCTTTTGATGGCAGGAACTGAACAATATGGAGGTTTTCACTACAGTCTCAGGAATGAAAGCAGAAGCTAGGTTTGTTCATTGGGTACCAGGTCCGGGTTGGGGTTCATTCAATTATTTCTTCCTTTCTTTCTTCCTTTTCTTAAATAAAAAGTGTGTGACAGGCACTGTCTCAGATCCACTGCTGAGTAAGCATGGATCGTGGAGTCAGGTAGTTCGTATTATGATGTGGGAGGTACATAAACAGCCATGTGCAGTGCAGACATGCACCTTGCACAGGTGGCCACATCAAATAATGGAGCATCTCCTTTGTGGAGGTGTGCCCGGGTGTAATGATGGGAGACAGACGAGAAAGCCCGACCCCACAAGGGGTTTTGGGAAGGAGGCTTTCCTCAGGCAGGTGGAGCTGAGTGCTGAGGAATAAGAAAGTGAGGACAGGCATTCAGGGAACAGGAGGGCAGCAAGGCAGACATCTGAGGCCAGTGATGACTGGATGCTGAGCCTGGACATGTGGACCTGTAGCTTCAACCCCTGCTGCTTCAGGCCATGCTCGGTCCTGAGCACCATCTGAATGCATGGTGGTGTTGGTGAAATTAAGGGGGCCCAGCAGCTCAGACAAGTTGGGGCAGGGCTGGGTCAAACAGTGACTGCGGATGGTCCTGGTGTCTATGTCTGCACCCTGTGCCCAGGGCTCTCTGCAGCTTGTGCTAGGCAGCTCCCAAGAGATCGCAGACCCCTGAATCACAGAGTCAGTGCTGACAGACAGCTCTAGCAGAGCTCCAGGACCTCTTTGCTAGAAATATGTTCCCAATTCCCTCATACAGATTGTGTCCTGAAGGGATGACGGGGTGTGAGTGTATCATTCTCTGCCCTCTCCATGTGTAGGAAGGGAGGGAGGTTGGGGGGGAGGTGCTGCTCAGGAAATGTGTATATTTATCCTGGCCTTGCCTTAAGAAAACGCAGCCACCGATCCATCAGAAATGAATTTGAGTTTGGATAACGTTAGTGTTTAAGGCGATGCTCTTCTCTTGTATTGATTCTCTGTGGGTTGAAATGGAAACAATTTTAGAAATGTAGTCTTAGGTTTCCTTAATCTGTGTGGCTCAGGGAGAAAAAGACTGTTGTCACTCGTGCTAATAACCACAAGAAACACTGTTCTAAAGTGCTTAGCTGGAAAATGAATTCCAGAAGCCAGTCCTAGCCATACCCCCAGGGAAGTTGTTTCCTAAAAATTCAGCCCCCTGGTTCTTTTTTTTTTTTTTCCTTAAAGGGAGTTGCCTCAGTTGCAGGACCACTTGGGAAATAAAAATTTACATGCAGAATTGAGGATTCCCAGGAAGGGATGAGTTGTCATGGGTTGGGGTCATCATTGTCATTGGCCGGGTGAGGGTGGGTTACTTGTGCAGTTGACTTTGGAAGCCTAACGGAGGCCTCTGCCTCTCACCATCCAAAGTATATATCTATTTAGCACAGGGAACTCTGCTCAATACTAAGTAATAGCCTAAATGGGAAAAGAATTTGAAAAAGAATAAATACATGTATATGTATAACTGAATCATCCCCCCACCCCCTGCTTGCTGTACACCTGAAACTAACACAACATTGTTAATCAACTGTCTTCCAATATAAAATAAAAAGTTAAAAAGACCCTCAAAAACAAAACAAAACAAAGTATGTTTCTTCTTGGAGTTTCATTATGAGACGCCTATCTTTTAGATTAAGGCACTGAACATACTTGCTCAGATGTGTATGATGCTTGACTGTCTTAGAAAGAAATGTGTGCTAAGTTAGCATTAGTCACCTGTCAGGGTGCTGAGGTGAGGGAGAAGGTGGGTGGAGAGCAGAGAAGGGAGAAAAGTTTGTCGCATGGGTCACTTCCCTGAGAAGAGAGCAGGGTGCAGCCAGCAAGGGACAGCAAGAGGCATGGTATGTCTGGGTCCAGGGTTTAAATGCAGAGTATGGCTACACTCAAAAGGGAGCTCTGGTCCTGCTAAAGGAAGTCGTATCTGTTTGTAGTTTGGGCTGAGTTCCTAAAGACCCAACATTTGAAGCCTTGTGCTCCAACCCTTTGATTGTATGGAAGGTAGGGAGGTCAATAGCTCTCTCCCCTCAGAACTTACCTTTTTGCCTCTGGCAACTAGTAGAGCCCTTGTGGGTATTTGCATAAATATGATCTCTGTTTGCATAAAGTTTTGGCACAGTTTTCAGTGTCCCCTGGAGGAGCAATCTGTCCTGTGACCTTTTCCCCGTTTGTCACCTGAGGTTTGTCACTTCACACCTCTCATCCTTCTCACCTCCCACTTGTCCTGACCCAGATCTGTGGGACCAGAGCATGGGAGGAGGTTGGAGGGTGATGAAGGAAGGGTGACCTGTCTTCTAAGAAGGATCCAAGTCCTGTCTTGCTCAGGGAGCGGCCTTCCTTTTCCTCTACCCAGGCAGCCATGCACCTCTAGAGTAAGACCTGGCTTCACCATAAGTAATTTGTTTCTAACAACTATGATCCACATCTCCAACAGCAGCCTGCATCGGGGCACAGCCTGTGTGAATGGCAGACTCAGACCTCAGGATGCGGCTGGGATAACCTCCCTGAACACCCACCAGCTGGCCAGAGCTCTGGGGAGTGGGAATCTCCTGTTGCATCGTTCAGACTCTTTAAGGTGGAAGATGCTCAGTTCACAACAAGAGTTTGGGTTTACATCGTGTGGGGTTCCCACAGGCACAGGCTGAACCTCCTAGGACAGAAATTCAGGAGAGCGGGACCATTCTGAGGCTGTGATACTCAGGGTCTGGGGGGACTTTCAGATTCCAAGCAGGCTGCTCTATTGCCCAGGTTATCTTGGTGCCCCTTTAGAAGCAGGAGCTCATAATCTCCTGTTCTTTCCATTAATGACCAACTACCTCCTCCACTATTCTGTCTCATTTGGAATTTTTGTTTACTTGTAGCTTCTGCTTATTTGAGCAAACTCAAATGGGCTTTGCAGACTGGCTGCTTTTCGTGTAATTTCTGTGGTCCCATTATCAACGGGCCCACTTTCTTTCTCCCCATAAAAATTTTTCAGCAGAGAAAATATGATATATTCAGCTGATTACCAGTGAGCTTATTTGCTCACAATTTAGGTGCCCACCCCTTCAAAGGCTGGCGGTCAACACAGAGATTGTCTTTCCTGAGTTAGTGCTCACCCCAGATCTGATCCAATCCAACCAGCTATGGAAGAGGGTTGTGTGGGAAGGGTGTTGTGCAACCATATGGACCCATGTGGGAAGAGCCCTTGGAAGGGTTGTATACTGTAGTCTTCTGTTAGCTTGTCCTTTTGTCCTAGTGGCTTAGGGCTTCTGATGTCTAGTGCAATGCTCAGCATATCCTCAATACTCAAAAACTACTTGTGGAATAAATAAATGTGCACTGCTTAGGTTATCATGAAAATATCTCTTTTTCACTGACATAGATTATAAGAAAACTTGACATAGGAACCCTATTTTAAAAAGCTATAATACCTAAGAAGCAGGTATACAGCTGGAGATTATTAAATGCTTACACTCCTTGGTAAACAAACTGAGAAATATAGCAGAGTTATTAGAGCATATGTCCTGCTAGCCCTCCTGATGGGGACGTTGGAGGACTTTAGGTCAGTTTGTCCAATAGGAAATAATTAGACCTTCAAATGAGGAGACTGAGCAGGTGGGATAGAGCCTGAGGAAATAAAACAAGGTCTTATTCTAAGGGCCTCATGGGCAGAGCATGGACTCATTTGACTACATGGAGAAAAATGACCCTCTTAAACCTCATTAAGTCAAACTCCACTAATTTAGAGTAAGCAATCACTCAGACCCACTGAGCTGAATTTTGCTTTTGCACTTTGAAAAATGTATCTGTAAAGTCAGTGAGCAGTGTCAGAAGAGAAGAAGGAGGTGGGGATGGGGGCAGGATCCAGCTGACTGCTGACTGCCAAGAATAGGCCCAGTGTCAATGCTCAGAAGCCCTCTTGGACTTCTTATTCCATAGATGCTCAGGCCCTTCTGTACCTGCTACGCTCCGTCATGGCCCTTAGCACAATGCAACAGACTGGGAACCCCTCAAGGACAATCCCCCAGTCCCTTTTCTCTGTATCCCCAGGCCAGAGCCTGCCTAAATAAATGTTTTATTTCAGTGAATAAATAAAACAAAGCTTCCACAGAACAGTCTTTACATAAAAATGAATATTGTGTTTATTTTAAATAGGCTTTATCTTAGGAGTAAGGTTTTATAGTTTTTAGCCAAGTCCTGGACAAAATGGTTTCCTAGACCTAGTATTATCACTGTACAGTCAATGTTGAAAAGGCAACTTGATGGTACGATTAAAGCCAATAGCTTTTGAGTAGTTAAACTATTGGTAATTAGAACTTTAATGTTATGTCTTACTTACTTACAAACATGCCTACCCCCTCCCTCACTCTGGGATCTCAGGTCATGAAGATGAAATGAGTCAGTAGATGAATGAATGAATGAATCTTTTAGAGTCTCCCTTATTGTGGTTCAGGTCCTTCACCTCATGTCATGGCCAGGTTGCCTCCTGGTGGGATTGGGTGCACAGATGGAATTTGGCAGCCAGGACAGACTCAGCTGGAACCCAGCTAAAGGCAAGAACATCCCTAGATGGGTAAACCTAAGGGCAAGGGTAGGCAGAAGGCTAGCTTTTCAGGAAAGACTCTTTTTTTTTTTTTTTTAACATCTTTATTGGGGTATAATTGCTTTACAATGGTGTGTTAGTTTCTGCTTTATAACAGAGTGAGTCAGTTATACATATATATATGTTCCCATATCTCTTCCCTCTTTGTCTCCCTCCCCCCCACCCTCCCTATCCCACCCCTCCAGACAGCCACAAAGAACCGAGCCGGTTTCCCTGTGCCATGCGGCTGCTTCCCACTGGCTATCTACCTTACGTTTGTTAGTATATATATGTCCATGTCTCTCTCTCGCCCTAACACACCTCACCCTTCCCCCTCCCCATATCCTCAAGTCTGTTCTCCAGTAGGTCTCTGTCTTTATTCCTGTTTTACCCCTAGGTTCTTCATAACATTTTTTTTTCTTAAATTCCATATATATGTGTTAGCATACGGTATTTGTCCTTCTCTTTCTGACTTACTTCACTCCGTATGACAGACTCTAGATCTATCCACCTCATTACAAATAGCTCAATTTCGTTTCTTTTTATGGCTGAGTAATATTCCATTGTATATATGTGCCACATCTTCTTTATCCATTCATCCGACGACGGGCACTTAGGTTGTTTCCATCTCCGGGCTATTGTAAATAGAGCTGCAATGAACATTTTGGTACATGACTCTTTCTGAATTCTGGTTTCCTCAGGGTATATACCTAGTAGGTACATGTAAAAGTATGAGATTAGATCACTCCCTAACACCATACACAAAAATAAGCTCAAAATGGATTAAAGACCTAAATGTAAGGCCAGAAACTATCAAACTCTTAGAGGAAAACATAGGCAGAACACTCTATGACATAAATCACAGCAAGATCCTTCTTGACCCATCTCCTAGAGTAATGGAGATAAAAACAAAAATAAACAAATGGGACCTAATGAAACTTCAAAGCTTTTGCACAGCAAAGGAAACCATAAACAAGACCAAAAGACAGCCCTCAGAATGGGAGAAAATATTTGCAAATGAATCAACTGACAAAGGATTAATCTCTAAAATTTACAGGCAGCTCATGCAGCTCAATAACAAAAAAATAAACAACCCAATCCAAAAATGGGCAGAAGACCTAAATAGACATTTCTCCAAAGAAGATATACAGACTGCCAACAAACACATGAAAGAATGCTCAACATCATTAATCATTAGAGAAATGCAAATCAAAACTACAATGAGATATCATCTCACACCAGTCAGAATGGCCATCATCAAAAAATCTAGAAACAATAAATGCTGGAGAGGGTGTGGAGAAAAGGGAACACTCTTGCACTGCTGGTGGGAATGTGAATTGGTTCAGCCACTATGGAGAACAGTATGGAGGTTCCTTAAAAAACTACAAATAGAACTACCATAGGACCCAGCAATCCCACTACTAGGTATATACCCTGAGGAAATCAGGAAAGACTCTTACGGTGAGTGCTGGGAGTAGCCAGATAATGCCCTGACAAACAGCCTCAGGGAAGTCCTATAAAGGACAGGAGGAGGGATCAAGTGTCAGCAACTGAGGACCTGGCCAGCAGGTGGCATCCCAGGAACACTGGCAGGTTCCAGGGTCCTGGTTTATACCCATAGAGATGCTGTAGCCTCCTTGCAGGAGGCTAGGAACCTCCTGAAAAGGAGGAAGGTGGAGATCCAGTTCTGGAGGGTATAGAGAACAGGGAATGCCTTTAAGTGCAAAGAAAAAGACATGAATGTGTTTACCAGAACTGTGGTGGGTATTATTTGGTCACAAGGATAAGATAGTAGCCCATTTACTAGTACTGAGACATGAAGCCAAGGCCAGACTGGGGCAGAGGTGACTTGGAGCTGAGTCACTGGATAACAATCTACAGCTCTTCCGATTCCCTTTGGTAGTAACTAGCTAAGGGGTGGAGATGGGCAGAGGTCTCTCTGGAGACAGAGGCAGTATAGGATTCCTAGGTGTCAGATGTGGGACAGTGCCAGAATTGAGGGACTAATTAATTTGGACAAACCCTTCTGTTGAGGACTAGCAAAGATGAATAACAACAAAAAGGAGCACTCTGAAGGCACTGAAAAGCTAACAAAGTGGTAAAGAATTTCTCAGGAGAAGATAAAAATCCAGAGATGAAGCACTGGTAAATCACCCTCATTTTGGGTTGGGACTTTGAAAAGACAGGTGAAGGAGAAGTAAAAGAAACCTCTTAACACTCCAGCCTAGCTGGAGTCACTGGATAGCCCAGAAATTCTTGATACTTGAAACTGGATTAAGGCAATCCAAGATTATTGTTCTCAAGTGTAAAGCAAAATCAAGTAAAAAGTCACCTATGGAGGAAAAAAATGACATTCTAGGTCTCAAATTATTTCTGTAAATAATTTTTCAAATACATTATCTGACATACAGTCAAAGATAACCAGACATATGAGGAGACAAAGACAACATGAATAAGAACTTGCCCAAATAAAGACTCACAGAGTATCCATATACTCAAAATATCAGGCACAGACTTTAAAATAATTGCTTACTATTTTCAAGCAATTAAAACAAGATAAGGAGATTTGTTCAAGATGGCAGAATAGAAGGATGTGTGCTTACTCCCTCTTGTGAGACTACTGGAATCACAACTAACTGTTGAACAATCATTGTCAGGAAGATACTGGAACTCACCAAAAAGATACCCTGCATCCAAAGACAAAGGAGAATCCACAATGAGATGGTAGGAGGGGCGCAATCACAATAAAATCAAGTCCCATACCTACTGGGTGAGTGACTCACAAACTGGAGAACACTTATAACACAGAAGTCCACCCACTGGAGTGAAGGTTCTGAGCCCCACGTCAGGCTTCCCAACCTGGGGCTCCGGCAATGGGAGGAGGATTCCTAGAGAATAAGACTTTGGAGGCTAGCAGGATTTGATTGCAGAACTTTGACAGGACTGGGAGAAACAGAGACTCCACTCTTGGAGGGCACACACAAAGTAGTGTGTGCATCAGGACTCAGGGGAAGGAGCAGTGACCCCATAGGAAACTGAACCAGACCAATCTGCCAGTGTTGGAGGGTCTCCTGCAGAGATGGGGGGGGGGTGGCTGTGGCTCACTGTGAAGACAAGGACACTGACAGCAGAAGTTTTGGGAAGTACTCCTTGGTGAGAGCCTTCCTAGAGTCCACCAAGAGCGCCACCAAAGAGCCAGGTAGGCTGTGGTGTTGGGTCACCTCAGGCCAAACAACCAACAGGGAGAGAACCCAGCCCCACCTATCAGCAGACAAGTGGATTAAAGTTTTACTGAGATCTGCCCACCCAAGCAACAGCCAGCTCTACCCACCACAAATACCTCCCATCAGGAAACTTGCACAAGCCCCTTAGATAGCCTCATCCACCAGAGGGCAGACACCAGAAGCAAGAGCTATAATCCTGCAGCCTGTGGAACAAAAACCACATTCACAGAAAGACAGACAAGATTAAAAACAGAGGGCTATGTGCCAGATGAAGGAACAAGATAAAACCCCAGAAAAACAACTAAATGAAGTGGAGAAAGGCAACATTCCAGAAAAAGAATACAGAATAATGATAGTGAAGATGATCCAGGACCCTGGAAAAGGAACGGAGGCAAAGATGGAGAAGACGAAAGAAATGTTTAACAAACACCTAGAAGAATTAAAGAACCAAAAAACAGAGATGAACAATACAATAACTGAAATGAAATATACACTAGAAGGAATCAACTGCAGAATAACTGAGGTAGAAGAATGGATAAGTGACCTGGAAGACAGAATAAAGAAAAAGGAATGAAAAGAAATGAAAACAGCCTAAGAGACCTCTGGGACAACATTAAATGCAACAACATTCACATTATAGGGGTCCCAGAAGGAGGAGAGAGAGAGAAAGGACCTGAGAAAATATTTGAAGAGATTATAGTCAAAAACTTCCCTACATGGGAAAGGAAATAGCCACCCAAGTCCAGGAAGTGCAGAGAGTCCCAGGCAGGATAAACCCAAGGAGAAACATGCCAAGGCACATAGTAATCAAATTGAAAAAAAATTAAAAACAAAGAAAAATTATTGAAAGCAACAAGGAAAAAACAACAAATACATACAAGGGAACTCATATAAGGTTAACAGCGGATTTCTCAGCAGAAACTCTACAAGCCAGAAGGGAGTGGCATGATATATTTAAAGTGATGAAAGGGAAGAACCTATGACCAAGATTACTCTACCCAGCAAGGATCTCATTCAGATTTGATGGAGAAATCAAAAGCTTTACAGACAAGCAAAAGCTAAGAGAATCCAGCACCACCAAACCAGCTCTACAGCTAAAGGAACTTCTCTAAGTGGGAAGCACAAGAGAAGAAAAGGACCTACAAAAACAAACCCATAACAATCAAGAAAATGGTAATACGAACATACATATCGATAATTACCTTAAACATGAATGGATTAAAGGCTCCAACCAAAAGACACAGGTTCACTGAATGGATACAAAAGCAAGACCCATATATATGCTGTCTACAAGAGACCCACTTCAGACCTAGGGACACATACAAACTGAAAGTGAGGGGATGGAAAAAGATATTCCATGCAAATGGAAATCAAAAGAAAGCTGGAGTAGTGATACTCATATCACATAAAATAGACTTTAAAAAAAAAGAATGGGGCTTCCCTGGTGGCGCAGTGGTTGAGAGTCCACCTGCCGCTGCAAGGGACATGGGTTCATGCCCTGGTCCAGGAAGATCCCACATGCTGCGGAGTGGCTGGGCCCGTGAGCCATAGCCGCTGAGCCTGCACGTCTGAAGCCTGTGATCCACAACTGGAGAGGCCACAACAGTGAGAGGCCCACGTACCGCAAAACAAAACAAAACAAAACAAAAACAGAATATTACAAGAGACAAAGAAGGACACTACATAATGATCAAGGGATCAATCAAAGAAGAAGATATAACAATTATAAATATATATGCACCCAACATAGGAGCACCTCAATACATAAGGCAACTGCTAACAGCTACAAAAGAGGAAATCGACAGTAACACAATAATAGTGGAGGATTTTAACACCTCACGTACACCAATGGACAGATCATTCAAACAGAAAATTAATAAGGAAGCACAAGCTTTAAATGACACAGTAGACCAGATAGATTTAATTGATATTTATAGGACATTCCATCTAAAAACAGCAGATTACACTTTCTTCTCAAGTACACACAGAACACTCTCCAGGATAGATCACATCTTGGGTCACAAATCAAGCCTCAGTAAATTTAAGAAAATTAAAATCATATCAAGTGTCTTCTCTACTACATTACTATGAGGTTAAAAATCAATTACAGGGAAAAAATATGTAAAAAACACAAACACATGGAGGCTAAACATTATGTTACTAAATAACCAAGAGATCACTGAAGAAATGAAAGAGGAAATCAAAAAATATCTAGAGACAAATTACAATGTAAACACGATGATCCAAAACCTATGGGATGCAGCAAAAGCAGTTCTAAGAGGCAAGTTTATAGCAATACAAGCCTACCTCAGGAAACAAGAAAAGTCTCAAATAAAAAATGTAACCTTACACCTAAAGGAACTAGAGAAAGAAGAACAAACAAAACCCAAAGTTAGTAGAAGGAAAGAAATCATAAAGATCAGAGCAGAAATGAATGAAATAGAAACAAAGAAAACAATAGTAAAGAAAAATAAAACTAAAAGCTGGTTCTTTGAGAAGATAAACAAAATTGATAAACCATTAGCCAGACTCAGCAAGAAAAAGAGGGAGAGGACTCAAGTTAATAAAATTAGAAACAAAAAGGCAGAAGTTACAAAGACACTGCAGAAATACAAAGCATCGTAAGAAACTACTACAAGGAACCCTATGCCAATAAAATGGACAAGCTGGAAGAAATGGACAAATTCTTAGAAAGGTATAACCTTCCAAGACTGAACCAGGAAGAAATAGAAAATATGAACAGATCAATCACAAATAATGAAATTGAAACTGTGATTAAAAATCTTCCAACAAACACAAGTCCAGGACCAGATGGCTTCACAGGTGAATTCTATCAAACATTTAGAGAAGAACTAACACCCATCCTTCTCAAACTCTTCCAAAAAATTGCAGAGGCAGGAAAACTCCCAAACTCATTTTATGAGGCCACCATCACTCTGATACCAAAACCAGACAAAGATACTACAAAAAAAGAAAATTACAGATCAATATCACTGATGAATATAGTTGCAAAAATCCTCAACAAAATACTAGCAAACAGAATCCAACAACACATTAAAAGTATCATACACCATGACAAGTGGGATTTATCCCAGGGATGCAAGGATTCTTCAATATACACAAATCAATCAATGTGATACACCATACTAATGAACTGAAGAATAAAAGTCATACGATCATCTCAATAGATGCAGAAAAAGCTTTTGAGAAAATTCAACACCAATTTATGATAAAAACTCTCCATAAAGTGGCCACAGAGGGAAGCTATCTCAACATAATAAAGGCCATATATGACAAACCCACAGCAAACATCATTCTCAATGGTGAAAAACTGAAAGCATTTCCTCTAAGATCAGGAACAAGACAAGGGTGTCCACTCTCACCACTATTATTCAACATAGTTTTGGAAGTCCTAGCCATGGCAATCAGAGAAGAGAGAGAAATAAAAGAAATACAAATTGGAAAAGAAAAAATAAAACTGTCCTGTTTGCAGATGACATGATATTATACATAGGGAATCCTAAAGATGCCACCAGAAAACTACAAGAGCTAATCAATGAATTTGGTAAAATTTCAAGATACAAAATTAATGCAAAGAAATCTCTTGCATTCCTATACAGTCACAATCAAAAATCTGAAAGAGAAATTAAGGAAACACTCCAATTTACCATTGCAACAAAAAGAATGAAATACCTAGGAATAAACCTACCTAGGGAGACAAAAGACCTTTATGCAGAAAACTATAAGACGCTGATGAAAGAAATTAAAGATGATACAAACAGATGGAGAGATATACCATGCTCTCAGATTGGAAGAATCAATACTGTGAAAATGACTATACTACTCAAAGCAATCTACAGATTCAATGCAATCCCTATCAAATTACCAATGGCATTTTTTACAGAACTAGAAGAAAAAAACCTTAAAATTTGTATGGAGACACAAAAGAACCCAAATAGCCGAAGCAGTCTTGAGGGAAAAAATGGAGCTGGAGGAATCAGACTCCCTGACTTTAGACTATATTACAAAGCTACAGTAGTCAAGACAATATGGTACTGGCACAAAAATAGAAATATAGATCAATGGAACAGGATAGAAAGCCCAGAGATAAACCCATGCACCTATGGTCAACTAATCTATGACAAAGGAGGCAAGGATATACAATGGAGAAAAGACAGTCTCTTCAACAAGTGGTGCTGGGAAAACTGGACAGCTACATGTAAAAGAATGAAATTAGAACACTCTCTAACACCATACACAAAAATAAACTCAAAATGGATTAAAGACCTAAATGTAAGACCAGACACTATAAAACTGTTAGAGGAAAACATAGGAAGAACACTCTGAGACATAAATCACAGCAACATCTTCTTTGATCCACCTCCTAGACTAATGTAAATAAAAAGAAAAATAAACAAATGGGACCTAATGGAACTTAAAAGCCTTTGCAAAGCAAAGGAAACTACAAACAAGACAAAAAGACAACCCTCAAAATGGGAGGAAGTATTTGCAAATGAATAAATGGACAAAGGATTAATCTCCAAAATATATAAACAGCTCATGCAGCTCAATATTAAAAAAACAAAAAAACCAATGCAAAAATAGACAGAAGACCTAAATAGACATTTCTCCAAAGAAGACATACAGATGGCCAAGGAGCACATGAAAACAACATCACTAATTATTAGAGAAATGCAAATCAAAACTACAATGAGGTATCACCTCAAACCAGTTAGAATGGGCATCATCAGAAAGTCTACAAACAGCAAATGCTGGAGAGGGTGTGGAGCAAAGGGAACCCTCTTGCACTGTTGGTGGCAATGTAAACTGATACAGCCTCTATGGAGAATAGTATGGAGGTTCTTTAAAAAGCTAAAAACAGAATTACCATATGACCCAGCAATCCCACTACTGGGCATATACCCTGAGAAAACCATAATTCAAAAAGACAGATGCACCCCAATGTTCATTGCAGCATTATTTACAATAGCCAGGTCATGGAAACAACGTAAATGTCCATCAACAGATGAAGGGATAAAGAAGATGTGGTACATATATACAATGGAATATTACTCAGCCATAAAAAGAAACGAAGTTGGGTCCTTTGCAGAGACGTGGATGGATGTAGAGACTGTCATACAGAGTGAAGTAAGTCAGAAGAGGAAAACAAATATCCTGTATTAACGCATATATGTGGAACCTAGAAAAATGGTACAGATGAACCAGTTTTCAGGGCAGAAATAGAGACATGGGTGAGGAAAACAAACATATGGACATGAAGGTGGGAAAGTGGCTGGGGGGGTTGTTGTGGGATGACTTGGGAGATTGGGATTAACATGTATACAGTAATATGTATATAAAATGGATAACTAATAAGAACCTGCTGTATAAAAAAAAATAAAATAAAATTCAAAAAATAAATAAATAAGCCATTGGTGAAAGAGGAAGTCACAAAGTAATATAGAAATTATTTGGAATTAGATTGTAATAAACATAAAATACATCCAGCTGTGGAATGTGGCAAAAGAAGTATTTAAAGGGAAACTTTATGTCCATAAATTTATGTATTAGAAAAAAAGCTGAAAACTAATAATAAATCATTTCAAATGTTAGAAACAAAAACTTGAAAATAAACACAAAGGAAAAGATTGAAGTAAAGATGAAACAAAAATATAGAAGTAAAAACTAGCATACAAAATAAAAGATAAACGAAACTAATAGTCTTTGAAAGGAATAACATAATTGATAAACTCTTGGTGTGAGTAAGCATGAAAAAAGATAACTAGCACAAATAATGAAAAAATGAATATTATGGATTTGGGAAACATAAGAAAAAAAGAGAATGTATTATAAAAACTCTATGCAAATAATTTGAAAATTTATTTGAAAAAGACAAATTTCTAGAAAAAACACAACTTACTAAACATAAGAGCGGAAAATCCAAATTGATCTATAACTAATAAAGGAATTTATGTTGTAATTTCCCATAAAAGAAAACTTCAGAAAGAGAAAGTGTCATCAAAAAGAATTACCAAACTTTTAAGAAAGAAATAATGCCCGTTTAACCAAACTCTTCTACAGAGGGAAAAGAAGGGGATATTTTCCAACTTGTTTATGAAGCCAGCATAAACTTGATACCAAAATCTGTGAAAAAGAAAGGAAAAGTATCAGGTAAATGCCAGAATCTCTACTGAATATTTAGACAGAAATCCTAAACAAAAAGCAAACCAAACCCAGTAATATATGGGAAGACATAATCTGTCACTTCTGAGCTGGGTTTATTCTGCAAATATAGAATTGGCTTAATATTTGAAAATCAATAAATATATATTACCAAATTAGCAGACTGAAGCAGAAAAATTATGTGATTATTTCAATAGGTACAAGAAAAATGTTTGATAAAATTTATGATAAAAATAAACCTTTAGCAAACTAGGAATAGAAATAAGCTTCCTTGTCATAAAGGATAATCTTTTTGATAAAGGAGGTGTACAAAACCCCTACCTTAAACAATACTTTATTTTACTCAGTGTAATGTCTTCCAGGTACATCCATGTTTTTGCAAATGGAAGGATATCCTTTTTTATGGCTGAATAATATTCATGCGTGTGTGTGTGTGTGTGTGTGTGTGTGTGTGTGTGTGTGTGTTGACATTTTCTTTATCCATTCATCCAGTCATGGACATTTAGGTTGCTTCCATGTCTTGGCCATTGTGAGTAATGTTGCAGTGAACATGGGAATGCAGATATTTCTTCGAGATCCTGATTTTAATTTTTTTTTGAATATATACCCAGGAGTGGAATTGCTGTATCATATGGTAGTTCTATTTTTAATTTTTTGAGGAATCTCCATATTGTTTTCCATTGTGACTGCAACAGTTTACATTCCCACCAACAGTGCCCAAGGGTTCCAATTTCTCCTCATACTTGCCAACACTTATTTTTTATTTTTATTTATTTAAAAAATGTTTTTATTTTTAAAATTTTAATTTATTATTATCATTTAAAATAGTAGCCATCTTAACAGGTGGGAGGTGATAGTTCCTCCAATTTTGATTTGCATTTCTCTGCCAATTAGTGATAGTTGAGTATCATTTCATATACCCATTGGTCATTTGTATACCTTTTTTGAAGAAATGTATATTTATTTCCTTTGCCCATTTTTCAGTTGGGTTGAAATAAGCCAGTACAAAGGGCAAATACTACGTGTTATCACTTATATGGGGAATCTAAAATAGTTAAACTCATAGAAGCAGGATGCAGAGTAGTGGTTGCCAGGGGCTTGGGGGAGGTAGGAATGGGTAGGTATTAGTCAAAGGGTACAAAGTGTCAGTTTTACATCTTAGAGATCTGTGAAGCACAGATCTTACAGTTAACATTACTGTACTGTATACTTAAAAATTTGCTGAGGTTGTGGATCTTATGTTACACATGCTTATCACAAAAAATTAATATAATTAAGAGGGCAGGAGGAAACTTTTGGAGGTGATGGATATGTTTATGACATAGATTATGGCAGTAGTTTCATAGGTATATACTTACCTCCAGACTTATCAAGTTGTATACATTAAACATATACAGCTTTTTGTATGTCAAGCTTATCTCAATAAAGTGTTTTCTTAAAAGTAATGATTATTAATTATATGAAAAAAATGCATGACAAACAAAAAATAATACTTTATGTATAAATGTTGGCAGATTTTCTTTTGAGATCATGGCCAAGGCCAAGGTGCCCACTATCATTATTTCTATTCAACATTGTATAAGATACCCTAACCTATGCACCATGACAAGTGGAAAAATAACATTATTTGAATTGCAAAGCAAGAAATAAAATTGTCAGTATTTATTCATAGCTTACATTGTTGTATATGTAAAAAATACCTAAACAAATCTACAGATAAATCATTACCATTTACAAATCACTTTACTGAGCTTTCTGTAAACAAGTCACTACTCACAAACCAGTTGATTTTGAAATACCGGCCATAAGCAATTAGAAAATTAGAATTAAAAATATAAATATACCATTTATAGTACCATCAAAGATATAAAATGAAATTCTAAGAATAAATCTAAAAAAAGACAAACAAGATGTAAATTATGCTAAGAATAACCAAGATACTCCTGAAGAAGAATAAGATTTATTCTATTGAATTTTAAGATTTATTTTAAAGCTACAATAATTAAGATGGTGCAGTATTGTTGCAGTAAGAGGTTAATAGATGAATGAGACAGAATAAATGGCCTAGAAACAGACCCGTGTACATATGAGCACTTGATTTATGACAAATGTTACACTATATTGCAGTGGGCAAAGAATGGTCTTTTCAGTAAATGCTTGCAGAACAAAATAGATCTCTAGAAGGTTAAAAAAGAAAGAAAATGATTCTGACCCCTACCTAACACCATTAAAAAAAATTACAGATGGATTGTGTATATAAATGTAAAAGGCAAAATGATAAACCTTATTGAAGACAAGATAGAGAATATCTTCATAATCTCAGAAGAGGAAAAGGTTTTTAAACAGGAAACAACACTGATTCTATGGAAAAGACTGATAATTTATCTACGTTCAAATTTAGAACTTCTGTCTATTAAAAGAAACCACAAGAGAATGAAAATGCAGCCCCAAGAATGAGACACGATGTTTGCAACACATAAAACCAACTCCAGAAGAAAGAACTTCTAGAGATCAATAATAAAAAAAAGACAACCCAACAGAAAAATGGACAAGAGATTTCAACAGGTTTTCCACAAAAAGACCATGTGTTCACCTGACAACATGTCCACTTTCATTAGTAATCAATAATCATAGGGAAAATGCAAATTAAAACCACAATGAGGTAACACTACATCACTACAGAATGGCTAATTAAAAAAAAACATTAATAGAAAGTTTTTATAAGGATGTGGAGCAGTGAGAGTTCATATACAATACTGGTGAGAGTGTAAATCGACACAATCATGTGGGAACTCAGTTTGGCTGTGCTTCTCAGAGCTGAAGATATCCATATCCTGTGACCTAACAATTTCACTCTTAAGTGTACAGTCAGCAGAAATTCATGCACACATAGGCCAAGAGATAATTTGCAATAACCCAATGCTGGAAACAACCCAAATGCCCATCACCAGTAGGATGGATAAATAAAATTTAGTATATTCATCTAGTGGCATACTATTCAGCAAAGAGAGTGAGCAAACTACTGCTGCATGCAAAACCTGGATGAACTTCACAAGCCTAATATTAAACAAATGAATCTGAACACGAAAGAATATATACGTGATTCCTTTTATATAAGGCTCTAAACAGGCAAAATTAAACTGTAGTGTTTAGGAATGCCAATTAGGTGATAAGATTATAAAGAAAAGCAAACAAATGATTATCATAAAGATCATGATAATGGTTACCTTTGGTTGGAAAGAGAGAGAGGCAGTTGGAGGGGATCCTGGATGCTGGAAATGTCTTTATCTTGACCTGGGTAATGTAATTACTTATTAAAGCATATACTTATATTTTAGGTACCTTTCTGTATGTGTGGTATAATTTTGCAATACAAAACAGATGGGACAGAGTTGAGAGACAAACAATACTTGCCTTCTACTTCCTTCCTTTTCTCTTCTTCCTCTCCTTTTCCTTCTTTTTCCTGAGCATTATATAGGTCCATAAGTTCTAGAACTATTTTATGTAAAAACAAAATAAACATCTTTTCCTAAAGAGTTTTTTCTTTTTACACCTTTATTCTCCAAAGAAAAGTATCCTGGAAGATATATGTTAAGAAAAAAAGAACTGCCTCGAATCGTTAGTCACCTCAGGGCTCATCTGTAGTACTTTCCACATTCCATTAATCTCTGCAGTTGTGGCGGTGGGAGGAATCATACTGTTTGGTGTTTGGAGCTCTGAAAGCAGTGAATAAACTCTGGCTGAGGTTTTAAAATACTCCTTATTAATGGTGATATTGATGCTCTGAAATCTTCTTGGATTAGGAATATTATCTACCCATTGTGGATGCAGGCAGATCTGATGAAAGTTGAGAATGCTGAGAAGCCTTCTCTGATTCTTGGAAATGAAGGTAAGAAAACCCTTTACCCACCTGTTAAAGTACCTGAAATCTCTACTCACACCTGCAACCTCTTAGAGATTTATTACTTTGGTTTATAATTTTTCTCTCGAGACTCTCTTAAAGGCAGTTGCCCCTGGGAGGAAGATGTTAGAGACATATTCAGTGTCTGGCACCTCTGTGAGAATGAAATTCTTGATATTATCTTCCCTGCCTGATCTCTGAGCACAGGGAGAGGTGAAGGAGGGAACAGCCTCTATGACATAATAAAGGGAGGGAACCAGGGAAGGTTTAGAATAGTCACTTGTCTTTTTTTTTTTTTTTTTTTGCAGTACGTGGGCTTCTCACTCTTGCGGCCTCTCCCGTTGCGGAGCACAGGCTCTGGACATGCAGGCTCAGAAGCCATGGCTCACGGGCCCAGCTGCTCTGTGGCATGTGGGATCTTCCCGGACCGGGGCAAGAACCCATGTCCCCTCCATCAGCAGGCGGACTCTCAACCACTGCGCCACCAGGGAAGCCCCTGTCACTTGTCCTTTTGATATTGAGTTGTAACCCCTTATTATATACATAGTTTGCAAATATTTTCTCCTATTCTGTGAGTTGCCTATTCATTCTGTTGATTGTTTCCTTTGCTGTGCAGAAAACTTTTGCTTCGATGTTGTCTGATTTGTCTATTTCTGCTTTTGTTGTCTGAGCTTTTGATGTCATATCTAAGAAATCATTGCCAAGACCAATGTCATGAAGATTTTTGCCTATGTTTTCTTTTAAGTTTTACAGTTTCAGGTCTTATGTTTCAGTCTTTAGCCCATTTTGAATAGATTTTTGTGTATTGTGTAAGGCAGGGGTCCAATTTCATTCTTTTGCAAGTGGATATCCTGTTTTCTCAACCATTTGTTGAAGAAACTATCCTTTCTCCATTGTGTAACCTTGGCACCTTTTTTGAAGATCAGCTGACAGTATGGCAAAGGACTTGAATAGATCCTTCTCTAAAAAAGTCATACAAATGAACAGCAAGTATATGGAAAAATCATCAACATCACTAATCATCAGGGAAATGTGAATCAAAACCACTACAATATATCAATTCACACCTGCTAGGGTGGCCACTATAAAACAGAACCAAACCAAACCAAACCAAGCCAAACCAAAGCAAACTAAACCAAACCAAACCAAGTGTAGGCTAAGATTTGAAGAAATTGGAACCCTTGGCACTATTGGTGAGTAAATAGAATGGTGCAGACTCTAAGGAAAACAGTATGGCATATTCTCAAAAAATTAAAAATAGAACTACCAAATGATCCATCAGTTCCACTTCTGGGTATTTATACAAAGGAATTTAAGTCAGGGTCTTTAGGAGATATTTTGCACTCTCATGTTCACTGCAACTTTATTCACAATAGTGAAGATGTGGAAGCAACGTAAATGTCCACTTATGGTTGAATAATGAAAATGCAGTAAATACATCATATAATGGAATATAATTTAACCTTAAAAAAGAAGGCAATCCTCTCTTATGTAACAACAGAGATGAGCCTCAAGAATATTATGCTACATTAAATAAGCCAGTCATAGAAGGACAAATACTTCATGATTCCACTTACATGAAGTATCTAAAGTAGTCAGACTCACAGAAACAGTAGAATGGTAGTTGCCAGGAGCTGGGGGGAGAGGGAAATGGGGAGTTCTGTGGGTTTAAAGTTTCAGTTATGCAAGTTGAAAAAATTCTAGAGATCTGCTGTATAACACTGTGTTTAGAGTTAACTCTCTACTGTACACTTAAGAATTTGTTAAGAAGGTAAATTTCATATTATGTGTTTTTGTTATCAAGTCTAAACTCATACTGCTCGCTGCACGACAGACCAATAATCGAGAGACGAGTTGTTGAGGCAAGGAATAACGACTTTATTCGGAAAGCCAGCAAACTGAGAAGATGGTGGGCTCATGCCCCAAAGAACCATCTTGCCTGAGTTAGTATTCAGGCTCATTTTATATTAAAAGGGAGAGAGTAAAGTCAAACACTTCCTGGATTGCATCAGCCTCCAGAGGGGATGTGTTAATTTCTTCCTCCCTGCAGTCATTCACAGGTGGGCCTAATCAGGATGTTTCCTGTGAGCTAAACAAAGGTATTTTAGCTTAATGCTCATTACCTGAGAAGAAGGGTTCCCGGAGATGGGCCATTATGTATAATTTAAGCTTATAGGCAACATCCCTTTAGTGATTAACTTGTAATAGGATACAAAAGCTTCTTCCCTATTACATTTTTATTACAACCACACACACACACACAAATCTTCAGACCATGATCCAAATCTGACTTTGTGAAGGAGATGGAGAGAACATTGGGTGGAAGCATCCTTAGATTAATTTAAGGAAAGTTCTATAAAGCCTCTGGGAGTCCTTGAGCCATAGTCAATGGATTTAAAATATTAGGAGTTGGAGCCCTTAGTCATTTATGTTCCATTGAGTCCAGGATGATCATTCTCATGGCTACCACAGTAAGGAAGGAGAGGGAAGGTGGGATTCTGATGACAGTCCCCAGTGCCTCCCCCAGGTGGGGAACTTCGAAAGCTGGCTGACTTCCTCTTTGCCCCTTTGAAAAATCGTCTTGGGACATGGAGGTAACTCAATCACTAAGGCTGAGACCCAATGGCTTCAGCTGCCCACATCCTCCAGCCTCTGTGAGGCTCTCCTGAGCTTCTTGTTCTTGGGGGCACCCCAAGGCACCCTGGGAGTTAGACTCTAGGGGCAGAGAGAGAGAGGCTCTCAAAGGAGGTGTGGAAGGCTTATTCGGGGTACAATTTCTTGCTGACAATGAAGCTGCTGAAAGCATGTACCACGGTCACATAAGAACAAACCCAGAATCCTGCCATGGGGAGACTACACCTGGCTCTGTTCTGAAAGAGAAGGGAGAGGAAGTCTAGGTTCTGAACAATTGGTTCTGGTATTCTTTTTCTCAGCTCCCTGAGCCAGCCCCATTGGACATATCCCCTTCCGGATCTCAACATTTCCCTGTCTCATCTGCTTTTCCTCTGGATCTCTTCTGATGCCTGGGAACAGGATTATGCATTTATCTTCTCTTCCCTCCCCCCACGGCAGGCCACAGAACCTTCTCCTCCCAACTCAGCCCTCCTTGCCTCCAAGGCTCACTTGAATCCTCTTCCAGGAAGCATCTTTGACTTACTTCAACCAAAGCTTGTCATCCCCATGGCACTTGCAACGTGAACTGACAACACAGGGTCTGGGTTGTCTAATTGTTTCCCTGTTTTGTGGTCAGGCCCCTCAAAGTGGCTGATCTCTTGCTCTCTGTACATCCCCTGCTCTACCCATGGGTGCCAAACTGCTTCACTTATACCCTACTCACTTGACTGACATTCCTACATACTTATCCCAGGCCCCAGCTAGTGGTTATTTTTATCAAGGGGTCAGTGAGGGGCATGCCCCTCTGCTAGTTTCTTTGGTAACCGATGAGCCAACCTAACATCAATTCCCCTGTAACTGGCAATCTCCGTTTTCCTCTGGGAGTGAGGACTGTTGCCATGTCCTACCCGCCATCTGCTGCACACAGTGGGGTGTCGTTCCAGGACGTTGCTTCAGACGTGTAAGCTCCCCGACCCATTAAACCACTGATGTCTCTTGCTGACTCCGGTCTCTTTCTTCCATCTTGAAGCTGGGCAAGCACAGGGTTTGCAGGTCTGCGGGGTGAAGCCCAACACCTGTGTATCTCATCCTTTCACTTTACAGCGCCCCCCCCCCCACAGGAATCTGTTCCTTATATCTGCCAGATCATCCAACACATGAATGACAGGGCCCCATTTAACACATATAAGAAACTTCAAATTAACAATCAACAGGAGTCCAGGGTCAAGATCAAAGCTGATGATTACCTTTGGAGTCTGATTGGGAGAATTACATTGCCTCTGAAGCAAGAGAAATATCTAGAAGAAAGCTAGTTTTAGGGGAATATAGTAGCATTTTCAACATGAGGAGTTTGAGAAGCATGTAGAACATTCAGGTGGACAGTCCTACGCAGGATGGGACCTGGGGCTGCAGCTGGCAGTCATCATCATGGGTGGAGACTGTTATTTTTATCAAGACATCGTTGCTCATTGTGGCCATTGAAACACTCTCAAAACAGCTGGGAGCATGTATCAGACATAAAAGCTCTCCTCAGAGGTAACTAATCTCTGCAGAAGAAGAAAATTGATGTGCTAAACAATAACCTAAGATTATTTAAATAAACATCCAAAGTAACAGAAGTGATGTGCAACCCAGTGCATAATTAGTTGACAAGTGAGAAATGCAACCAGTAAGTCCTATTTGTTCTATAAAAGGAGAAAACATTTTAGGCTGGAGAAATCCTAGGTACAGACTTAGGCTGAATCTTTAAAAATGGCAGAGAAGAGGAGAAAATCCCAGGTGAGTGCATTTCATTAGCAAAATGGGAAGGTGGGAGTGTGAAGGTCAACTTTGGACATATTCAGAAATGTCCAGGATATTCCAGTCATAAGGAGATTCCAGGATAAGGCTGTAGTTACATCAGGGAACCTCACCTGTCTGACTTTAACAGACCTTTGCAAAACGTGGTGTGACGTAAGGCGAGCGTGCCTGCGTTAGAAGCCATGGGTCTGCCCTCTAATCCTACTTCACCACTTACCTGTGGTATGACCATGGACAAGACATTTAATCTTCTGAGTCCCTTCTGTAAAATCAATCCCTGTCTATGTTAAAGGGCTTTTGTGAAGATCCAAAGAGAAAACATTTGTGAAACTCCCCCAAACACAGCCGTTAATAGATATTGGTTACTATCAAGATTTCTGACCTCTTTAATACACACAGCACCTTCTCTGAATTCCCGAAGCCACTTAATACTTGTGTCATTAATTTTGACCTCCCTGTACCACTTGTTATTATCTCTTAATTGCTTCACAAGTTTATAGGACTTTCTTAATTAGAGAAAATACTCACTGTGGGTAAATACCTTATCTTAGATATTCACTAAATGCTCAGAATATTGTGGGCACGTACTAAGTGCTCAAAATGTTGTTGCCATGATTTATTTCTATGTCCAGGAAGACCAAAATAATCCCCAAAGATTTCTCAGAGGAAGTAGATCTCGGGGTTGACATTGACAGATGGGTAAGTAATGACAGGTAATGTTCAAGGGGCAGGATACCCAGTGAGGGGAATGATGTGAGCAGAGTGGCAGATTTTGTTTTTTTTTTTTTACTTTTCCGGATGCCTGATTTCTCTAGAACATTCTACCAGGTTTGGAGTCATTTATCACCCTGGTGCTTTGTGAGGAAAGCAAATGAAACAAAACCAAAAGAGAAAATATCCATCCAGCAGCTGGACAGCTCAGTTATTTTTAGGGACAGGGGAAGAAGCCAGCGTTTGAGACTCAGCAAAACATCCCACTCTGTTTGGGGTTGACCAGTCCCTGGGAATGCATGGATCTAAGCATTTTCTCAGCTGTAACTCTCCAGCACATGTGTATTTGAAGGGAAACTTAGCTCATCTGTTTCTAATTCATTTACATTGAACTCATCAAAAGAGCTGTTGACATGTCC
This sequence comes from Lipotes vexillifer, assembly GCF_000442215.2. Taxonomy (NCBI): domain Eukaryota; kingdom Metazoa; phylum Chordata; class Mammalia; order Artiodactyla; family Lipotidae; genus Lipotes; species Lipotes vexillifer. The sequence continues at coordinate 6,417,209 of NW_006782310.1, forward strand.
TTTGCCTGGCCAAGTTCTCCATGGGTTTTTGGGAAATCCCAATATATTATTGAATTCTTTTCGGTGTACTGGGATTGTTGGGTTTTGTCTTTACTGGGAGCCCAGGAAGAGTGGAGAATGCTATGAACTGGAGTCCTTCCAAACCTGCTGAGCTCTGCTCTTCCCTCACTGAGTCTCAGTGGCTCTCAGTCTGATCAGCTTGGAAAGAGAACAAAGTACCAGGCATCCCCAAGGTCTCAGGTCTCCTCTCCTTGCTCCTAGCAGAGCCTGAGGGTTGGCTCAGGAGAGGGAGAAAAGTGCTTTAGAGGCAATTTGGCCAGTAGACTAATTACAGAATGAAGAGAGTTTTAATTCTAGATACTGTGTGACCTTGGGCAAAAGAAGTTCCTTTTCTGTTCTTCAATTACTCAAAATACAGTAAGAGAAATAGTATTGAAAATTTTGATCGATCTACAAGAGATGGCTTGTGTGGTTGGTGTGGTTTGTAACCTTGGAAACAAAAATATCACAGTAAGAAATTATGATTTTCCAGATCCCCAGATGGCAGTCCTGACCCCTTTGAGTAGAGTGTGTTCTCCCATCTCTAGCACTGGGCATGGACAATGCTGAATGGTCCATCCTTATTTTCTCTTAGGCTTGGTGAGGGGTCCAACCTGGGTGTGTAGCTCAAGTCCTGAGTGATGCTGACTGATCCACAAAGGGTTGGGTTGTTGATATCGGATTCCCCCAGCCTCTCCATTCAATATGCATACTTGGGCAAGCACGGAAGGAGATTTGTGTTCCTGCCAGCATAGGCATAGCAAACACCCCTATCAGAGGAGATAAATGTGCACATTCTAGAGAATTGAAAGCTGAAAAGGAACTTGGGAGCTCAAAACTCTCCTTTTTATTTTACATATGAGGGAAACTAGGGCTCCAAGAGGCAAAATACTGTTCCCAGTACTTACGGGACATTGATTTTGTGCCAGTCCTGTGCTAAGTTCTTTCATATTTGGCAGCACTGGATGGAAGATATTATTATCCCCATTTTGCAGGTGAAGCAACTGGAGTACAAAGAGGCTGATAACTGGTCAAAGTCACTCAGTGAGCAAGTTACGAACTTGAATCTGAATATAGCTTTGCTAACTTCAAACGTCAATCGACACAGAGATAGCAAGTGAGGGACCAGAACAAAGAATCCTGGATCTCCCAGCCAAAGAATGTTCTGAAATGTAAAAAGTTGGGTTCTTCCTTCAGTGTTCATGCCCTCCCCTTTACAGCACCTCCCTGGTCCATCCACAAGGGGTTGGCTGCCTGGGGAGAGGAGCCCAGTGGCAGAGGTGTAGAGGGTGATGAGAGGGTAAATAGGTGGAGGGGAATCTGAATCTCCCCCCTGAGGGCACTGTGCAGGGGCAGGCCCTGCGAGTGCCCTCCAGAGATGCTGCTATGGTCACCACGATTGAGCAAGTGAAGTTTAGAAGCCAACAGGTAGCAATGGCCTGTCAATTCAAAGGACTACCATAGCACCACTCCTGTAAAAGACACTTGTCACTTTCCATCTTTTCTATCCTTTTTGCCCCATCACATGAGAGGTGGCAGGGGTGGGGGTGGAGAGCAGGAGATGTCTTAAGAGTAGAGCAAGCTCCCTTTATCATCTCTTTGTCCTTTAGGCAAGAGCCTGGCCAGTGTTGGAGGAAGGGAGGAGATGATGCCTTATTGGATGTATGATGGAGTTCCGAAAAAGGCTCAGTTCATTTGTGCTTTTTTAATCATTGGAAGTGATTAGCCAGCAATGAAATATGCCTGGGTTATCACTGAGGATTGGAAAAGGGATTTGACAGGGACCGTCTGAAAACAGGGGTTGGGAAAAAGGCAAATGATTTCATGTCTGTGCCCTATGAGTTCCAACTGTTCAATGGGCTGATTATCTTCTCTTTTCCCATCCATCTAGCAAATGGAGGGAGTATGAGAATGGAATGTGTCCTTAGATGAGACAACGTGTTCTTAGATGAAATTTCTCCTCTTCTCTTGTACACATTTTGCTTGTGTCTGCACTCCTGGTTTTGGCCAAAAGAAAAAGACCCAGACACTGCCAGATCGGCTGTTATTCCCATAGGAACTACTCAGCACTAGAAAGTCCAGACGTGGAGGGAGGGGAGGAGAGAGGGAGAGAAAGAGGGAGGGAGGGAGAGAGAGAGAGAGAACAAATGCCAAGGAGGGAAAGGGGAAAGGGACAAGGTGTAAGGGACAGAGTAGGTGAGAAATGCAGCAACGGGGAGGAAAGGAGGTGGGAAGAGTAGGAAGAGGGAAGGGAGTAGGAGATAGGAAAGAGAGGAAGAAGAGTGGACAGAAGTGTTGAGAAGGGGGTTGGGGAAGAGGCATGGATTTGGGGGTCAGCGCTGGAGCAGTTTCCTGCCAGGCCTGCTGCCCAGCCAGCTGCTGGAACATCTGCATCCTGGTAGGGGTGTTTCCAAATGGAGCTACCTCTTCCCAGACTTCTTGCCCCACACATTGGCGTGCCTGCCCCCTTAGGCCCCTCCCACCATGCTTGCTTTTCCTCTTATTAATCAGCCACTGTGTCCAAAGAGCTAAATCAGCTCTGGACATAGGTAATGGGTGAGCAGTTGGGGCAACCAGGGAAAGAAGCGTTTGCTCTTGGACATCACAGTTCCAGGCACAAGAGGAGCTGACTGGCTGTGCCAAAGCTGCCCTAACCTCCGATTGAATGAGTTTATGGAAAGAACATGGAAATGGGACTCAGGGTCTGGGGCGACAGAGTCACTGCATGTTCTTGGCGAGTCTTCTTGAGTGGCAAATCATCATCTGTAAAATAAGGACCTAAAGTCCCATCCTGATGACTTTGGGGAAAAAAATATTTCATAAATCTCATTTTAACATCTTTTGCTACCTGATACCTGAGTTTGGATAGACAGGGTTCAGATAAAAGTTGAAAGCTCTCAGCCTCTCCTCAGTGCCTTTCATCTTGCTGCAGCACCTCGGGCCTGGTGGGGTCTGACCGGAGGGGTCCCTGCAGCGGCGCCCTTCCTGGGGGATTACCAGATGGTTTCAGGTGTCAGGGCCAACCTTCAGCCCCTGAAGGAGGGGAAGCTTGTCTCCCAGGCCTCCATGGCTTCTGTGGTGTCCTCTTAGTCTTTTCCAGAGTCCCCCAACCCCTGGTGTCACCCTGGGGCATCCACCCGACTGTGCCTCTCAGCTGACAGATAATCTCTGCGAAGCTGCCACAAGACCTGGAAGGGTCTAACTGCTAATTTGATGAAAAAAGGTTCTGGTTTAGCTCTTCCCCAGGAAATCTCACTTTTAAAGGCGGTCCTGCTCTTTCTCCAGATGGCTGCTTTCCTGGCCCTTCCTTTTCCTCTTCTGCCTCCTTCTTTTCCCAAATCCCATGAAGATGTCCTCGGGGCAGCCAGGTCAGGCTAGGCCGCTTCCATGGCCTTACTTCTGTGAGAGTGGGAGGTGATTTCAGGGGACCCACTAGACCTGGCTAGTGGAGAGAGGCTGGAGGAGGGGGTGGACAATGCCCAAACCTCAGCTCCTGTTGTCCTGGCCCTAGAGGGGCCCCTGTAATTTACCTTCCAGAGCTGTCACAGCCAGACTGCTGGTGAAGTCATCCTGGGAACCGCAGGCTTTCCCAACCCCTCCTGCCCTGGGGAGCCCTCCCACCTTTGGGCTCTCTGCTCTCACCCACCCTGCCAAGACACTTTTGGGGTCAGTGATGGTAGAGTTAGGATGGCACTCTCCCTGCATGCTTGCATGTTTGTGGGGGATCTAAACTAAATTGAGGAAGATCCCCTCTGATATTTCTGGCCTCTTTCAGGGTTAGGTTCACATGGCGCCTTGAAATCACCTTTTCAGTCTCTTTAATTTTGGCCTCTTCAAAGCTCTGCACAGACCCAGAGAGTTTATATGTGTCCTCTGATGAGCAGTGGTACTTGGGGGCAGACACTGGAAAGGTGTGTCTGAACATCAAGGGAACTCCACAGATGGTACCTGGAGAGGGGATTGACTTTGGGATTCACTACCCCCTGGGGAGGGGTATGCAGTGAAGGTTGAAATGTAATTAGATGCCACAGGTGTGTTTACATGAGTTCACGGGACATAAATCCCAAACACCAAAGTGGACCTACAGGCAGGAAGAGGCTTGCCATTTGTTGAACACCTACTGTGTGGCCCTTGATAACTCATGTACCCCTCACAACAGTCCTGCTAGGTAAGCGTTGTTATGCCCTTTTACAGATGAGGGCACTGGGGCTTGGAAAGATTGTGAAAATAGCCTAAGATCACAATGTAGCAAATGGCAGAGCTGGGGTTTCTTGGCTGGGATTTTTTTTTTTTTCCATTTACATTCTTTTTTTTTTTAACATCTTTATTGGAGTATAATTGCTTTACAATGCTGTGTTAGTTTCTGGTTTATAACAAAGTGAATCAGTTATACATATACATATGTTCCCATATCTCTTCCCTCTTGCGTCTCCCTCCCTCCCACCCTCCCTATCCCACCCCTCTAGGTGGTCACAAAGCACCGAGCTGATCTCCCTGTGCCATGTGGCTGCTTCCCACTAGCTATCTATTTTACGTTTGGTAGTGTATATATGTCCATGCCACTCTCTCACTTTGTCACAGCTTACCCTTCCCCCTCCCCATATCCTCAAGTCCATTCTCTAGTAGGTCTGTGTCTTTATTCCCATTGTACCCCTAGGTTCTTGGCTGGGATTTTAAGGGGAATTTGACATGTTTGGATCCTGACTGCCTTGGGGAAGTGTGATGAGGGGGCACCAGGCACTGCTTGTCCTCTGCTCCCAGTGGACCCCCTCTTACTCCCAAGTCAAATTCTTTTTGCTTCTCAAAGCCAGTTCCAGACTCAGCCCTGTTGGGAAGGTCCCTGCTTCCTGCTTCTCAACCCCTCTCCTCTCCCACAACTGTTTTGAGCTCCTGCAGTGAGCACAGGGAGACCAGAGGAAGTTCATTCTCCCTGTGGGGCTCCTTCCTCTATTGGGACCAGGCACTCCTGGTTTGCTCAGATGAGGCCTTCATGGTGTCACCCCCTGACCACTCTTGCCGTGGTAGTCCACGCTGATGGAGAAACCAAGTGCTGAGCGTAGCTAAGCCACAGGGACTTCTCCCGGGCTCCCGTTTGCCAGCTCTGACCTGAACTAGCTTTGTCTGGAGGCAGGGTAGGGAGGGTCCCTCTGCCTGGAGGTGCTTAGCTGAATCCTGACTGAAGACAGTGGACTATACAGAGGATGGCCAGTCACACACATGGTTTCATGCTGCCACGGGCAGGCCTGCTTTCAGTCCCACATCCCTATCCTCAGTACCAGCCAACTTCCAGTGTTCCTTCCTTTCCCCTCACCTGTGTGTGTCAAGCTTCCTAGGGCATGGTGCTGGTGCGTAAATGGAGTCACATTCACTATAGCCACTTGCTGATGCTCACAAACATCTTTCTACCAAGACACTTAGCTTCCCAGATTACATTTCATAATATGTACTTTCCTGTAAACCTGGGTAGTGGCTCCACCCACCGGGCACTGCTGTCGCTACTGTTGGGCACTGCTTCCTCTGGGCGTGGCTGCCTTCTCTGCTCTGCGTCCATGCCCACCTTCACTCTCCTGTCCCGTGCACCCCTGCAATCTGCCGCTGGGCACCACTGCTGCTGTGGCCACCTCATCCATTGCCCAGGTGACACTAGGGACTAAAGCTGTGTGCAGTCAACATGTCAGAGGATGTCTCCCTACCCCTCTGTGTCTTTTTGATGGGGGTCACAAACAGAAGCCTGTGCTGTGATGCCTGGCAACACTTTTGGTGAAGTGGCATTTTCTGGTTTTGCCTTGTAGCTGAAACTGTGCACCTCAGATTGGGACTTGAACCAACGTGCCGGGACTCAAACCCAGCCTAAACCCAGATTGGGGCTTGAACCCATGTGGCCGGGACTTGAGCCCGGCCAAAATCCTGATTGGGACTTGAACCTACGCAACTGGGACTCAAACCCGGCCAAAACCCAGTCTTCCAACTGAGATCACACACCTGGTTTCAGGGCTCAATGAAGCTCAGGTTCTTGATGTCTCATCACAGAAAAAATTCAGTGAGAGACAAAGTGATAGGTGAGAAGTAGCTTTATTTAGAAACACACTCCACAGACAGAGTGTGGGCCATCTCAGAAGGTGAAAAAGGCACCAGGGTATGTGGTTGTCAGTTTTTAGAAGAGTAGGTAATTTCGTAGACTAATGAGTGGGATGAGTATTCCAGCTATTTTAGGAAGGGGTGGGGATTTCCAGGAATTGGGCCACAACCCACTTTTTGATCCTTATGGTCAGTCTTGGAACTGTCATGGCGCCTGTGGGTGTGTCATTTAGCTTGCTTATGTGAGCATATACTGAGGCTCAAGGTCTAGTGGAAGTCGACTTGTCTACCATCTTGGATCCATTTGGTTCTAATCAGTTTATGTCACGTCCTTGGACTATGTCATTCTTTCAAAGGTTGTGCCCTGTCTCCTTCCTTCCTGTTTCATAGCCACTTTTCCCCTTGGACCTGAGAGATGGCTGGACTGGGAGGGGTGTGTGAGGAATGAGGATCATGCTGCTCTTAGTGTGATCACAAACTACTTCTCTGTTCCTGGGCCAAGTTTGGCTTCCTGACTTCTGCTTATTTTAAGAGAGTTCTCTGCCGGGAAGCTTAGCCCCTTGTGAAACAGATGCTGGATGGGTTCGCCTCACCTGGTTCCTAGACCTCTCTTGATCCAAGTAAGCTTAAATGGGGAAGTGCCACCCTGACCCCATCTGCTTCTTTATCATCTTCTCTGTTCTTTCTGCCCCCAGACCTCCACTGTGCCCTTTCCTCTGCCTGGAACAAGTACAGATGTGTGCCTGTGTTGTGATGGCTTGTGCAACTTCCCTCCTCTCCATCTAGCTAAATCCTACTTCTCCTTCTGGGCCCAGTTGAGACCCCACCACCTCGGGAAGCTTCCCTTGATTAGCCAGCCCTGCACCACAGCTTCTTCTGTTCAACCCCTACAGCCCTTAGTCAGAACCATCCATACTGTCACGTGACCACTTTACCCCTGCTATAGGTGGGATGTTTGTGTCCCCACCCCCGCAAATTCCTATATTGAAACCTAATCTCCCATGTGATGGTATATGGAGGTGGAGCCTTTGGGAGGAGATTAGGTCATGAGGGTGGAGCCCTTGTGAATGGGATTAGTGCCCTTATAAAAGAGGCCCCAGAGGAACTGGTGAAATGTTGGTCAAAGGTAATGAACTTTCAGTTGTAAGATGGTGCAGTACTGGAGATCTAATGTAGAGTATGGTGACCACTTAATAATAATGTATAGTTGAAATTCGCTGAGAGTTGATCCTGAGTGTTCTTACCACTCCCCCCACTGTCCCCCCACCCCACATAAAAGGTAACTATGTGAAGTGAGAGAAGTGTTAACTAGCTGATTGTGGTAATCATTCCATAATATATGTATGTCAAAACATCTTGTGGGCTTCCCTCGTGGCACAGTGGTTAAGAATCTGCCTGCCAATGCAGGGAGCATGGGTCAGAGCCCTGGTCCAGGAAGATCCCACATGCCACAGAGCAGCTAAGCCTGTGTGCCACAACTACTGAGGCTGTGCTCTAGAGCCCGTGAGCCACAACTACTGAGCCCGCGTGCCACAACTACTGAAGCCCACACTCCTAGAACCTGTGCTATACAACAAGAGAAGCCACCGCAATGAGAAGCCTGTGCACCACAGTAAGGAGTAGCCCTCACTTGCTGCAACTAGAGAAAGCCCATGCGCAGCAATGAAGACCCAATGCAGCCAAAAGTAAAAAATAAAAAAAAACAAAAAAGCATCTTGTACATCTTAAATATATACAATTTTTATTTGTCAGTTATACTTCAATAAACCTGGTGGGGAAAAGAAAGAGAAAAAACAAATAAAAGAGGCCTCAGAGAACTTCTTGCCCTTCCACCATGTGAAAACACAACAAGGAGATGGCTGTCTATGAACCAGGAAGCAGGCTCTTAGCAGACACTGAATTTTCCAGTGCCTTGATCTTGGACTTCTAGCCTCCAGACTGTGGGCAATACATTTCTGTTGTTCATAAGCCACTCAGTTAATGGTACTTTGTTACAGCAGCATGAACAGACTAAGACAACCCTCAAGCAGTTCTCTACCTGGTGTCACTTCTCTCCGTCTAGACTGGGTGCCCCTTGAGGTCTTGGAGTACATGAAATTTGCTTCTCTTGCTTCTTGCAAAGTACTCACCACTTGGCTAGGGCTCAGCAAACCTTTGATGCCTGATTGAGTAAAATCGGGGACATAGTTGATGAGGGCTTGGGAGGTCCCGGTAGCCCCTTTCTTTGTGCTGCCCTAAAATCCTGACTTGGTTAATTAAGATGCATTAAGAAGTCTGGGGAACTGTCATCTTCTGTTTGCAAATCACACTCTGTTCTGTTCTGCCCTCATTCCTCAAGCCACCTGGTTGGCAGCCCTGAAAGCAAAAGTGTCTGCAGGTCCCTTCCAGGTGTTGCCTCTCCACCTCTAAGGAGAAAGATTTAGTTGTATGGATTTTGGCAAAGCTTTAAAGCCCTCAATAAATAACAAAAAATTCAGCCTACCATTCTGCATATTTTATAACTCAGTCTAATAAAGAAATAATCCAAGATGGCACCTGCTAAGAAAACTTAGTTTATTGAAATATGACTGTAATATAGAAAAGATGGCTAATGCACTAGGCTGCAAGATATTAATGCTCTACACTTCTGCTGGTGTGTTTAAAAGAAGTCTCTCCTGTATTTTATTTTATTTTATTAGGAGCCATAGCATTAGCTTTTAAAGACATTGTGAATGAGAGAGAGAAGAAAAGAGATTTGAACTATTAAAAAAAAACACAACACTCAGCAACTCAGCCTGCCTTTCTCTACAGATGAAACAAACAAACCCCCCCACCAAAAAAAAAAAAAAAAGTTTTTTTTCATAAACATTTTTTTTTTCCTGGCTGGGATATTAGGACAGTATATTAAATTCCCCCAAAACGAGGCCCTAGAACTATTTACATAATAATATCTCCACTGTGGTTGTGACAGATGGGCTCCACTGACGCAGACATACTGTTAGGGGCTTAGCAATAGATTAAAAAAAACCCACCACAATACTGTGTAACATAATAAAAGCGTATTGTAATGTACATCATAACTTGTGGCCAAGGTTAAATTTGTAGTCGGAGTATGAAAGTCGTATTCCATTTTACAAAATAGATGTTACAGAGAAAAGCATTAAAGATGAGTTGACTCAACCATTTATTTTTAGTTTATATTTTATTCTATTTTCCTTGGCCCTACTTATGCAATATTCTTTTAATCATATGAAATGACATTGTTATGTACCCCCTACCTACCCCCTCCTCAGTGTGAGGGGCAGCCTGGGATCTACAGACTTTCTTAGTTTTGTGGATTCATGTTTCGGGGGGCCCTTTGCTCTACTGGAAAATGGCTGCTTGTGGTTTCTTTTTTGTTTTATTCAAAGCTTCTTGCTGGAGCTGAGACAGGCAGTGGCCTCTGAGGGTGGCCTCCTTTGGCTTATGTGGAATCTTTGGAGACAAGCTATAGTTCCAGGGCAATGTGGCCATCAAGAGGTGACATGGATATGAAAGCAGAGACCAGTGGGCGCCATCCCATGGAATATGGACTGTGAACACCTTCCTAGGCAACCCCGTCTTTCTTGTCAAGAAATTGACCATTGACTTCATCCCCAAAGTCCTACCCTCCTGAACCTACCCTCTCTCCACCAGCATGCACACTAAGGTGTTGAGTGAAGGGGGAGGCACTCTGTTTACCTCAAGAAATATTTATGGGGTGGGATATCTGCCAAAGACATTTCATCCTCATCTACTGTCCTAAATCTCCAGGTGCCTTTCAGTGCCAACCGAACAAAGATTTTTTTTATGGATCACAAGATAATAGAATTTGGAGCTAGAACAAACATTCGTGCAAAAAAAAAAATCCTCCATGTGCCTCGTTATTTAATCTGTAAAATGGAAAATACTTAGTTCCTATTTCATGGGGGTGGTTATGAATTTTTAATGAAATAAAAGTGCTTAGTGCCGAGTAAGTACTCAATAAATGTTAGATGCTTCATTTAATGGTTATAAATATTATTATCTCACTTAGAGATGATCTTCTGCAGACTAAAAAGAGCAATTGAAAACCTGTGTATTTCCCTTTTCTGAACCATCTCTCTGCCTGGGTCTCTCTTTCAGGCTAGAAGTTAATTCACCCTCCCTTCGTTCCTTCCTTTCTTTTTGCATTGGTTTATTCTATACTCTTGCTTTCTGCAGGTCCAATATTATCCATTATTCAAGGCTGCACTGAAATCTCCTCCCCTCCTGGATTAGCTGATCACTCCTCCATCTTGACAAGCCCTGGCCTCCTCTGAAACCTAGAGCAACTAGAATCTACTCATCCATTTGGTACCACTTTACAGGTGGAAGTTAGAGAGAGTATAATGGCAGCTCCTGAGAGGAAGGTCTCTGAAAAACCGTAGATATTTTTCAAGGAGGGAGCTCTATGTTACCAAAAGTTTGAAACAGTGCCTGTGTACCTTTGTGGGGATGCTAAAGGTTAGATTGCAGCATTTAAGGAGGACAGAATTACAAGTAGTTAAAGAGATCAACTAGTCCACACCTCACCTTTAAAATATAATAGAGGAAACTGAGGCTCAGGTGGACAGGAGGCTGTTCTGCTAAGGGTCCCACAGCCAGTAAATCTGGTTCCAAGCTTCAGCTGGTGTTCAATTCCCCTTCCCACCACCATGCCACAGAGGCTGTGTTGAGTGTGGAAATTAACTGGAAGACTTCTAAACTCTAAGATAAAAAGCTGTCCACTGTAGTCTTGAGGTTTTATTTTTGTCTTGAGTTGCGATTATTTAAGTTTTTGCTTATCAATGAGTGGTCTTCTAACTGTTATATATTTGATGAGGGCAAGACTATATTAACTGCTTCTATGTGCACAGTACATGTACTACACAGGAAGACAAATTTTACCAACAGGTGGTCAGTTACTCTTTGTTGATCCAACTTAATTTGTTCTAAACCAGCCTGAGTTAGTATCTTCACTTTGGTCAAAGCCAGCAACCTCTTAAAAGACATTGGAGATTAGGTAGAGAGCATGCATAGCCTCTCAGTACTCCATGGCAGCGTGCAGAATGTTAAGGCATGACTTTAACTAGGGGTCCTCCCTCTGGGGCTGGGCCAGAGTATGCAGGAAGACAAAGGGACTAGAGGGGTGCCCGGCTCAGGCAGTGAGCCTGGCTTAGGGAAGTCAGTCAGGGCTTACTCAGCTGGGAATGCTGAGTGTTTCCGTGGTGGGGCTGACCATCAACCCTGGAAGGTCAGGGAAGCTGACTGCTAGGGGCAACTTTTGGGAGGAAACAAATACCATCTTCTCAAAAGACGCTGTTCTGAATTCTTATTGCTGCATCTAATGGGACCTCAAACACAATCTGAGCGTATGGCTACCTTCATGGAGTTATTTGAAGGGTCCTAGAAATTTGAAGTGCATGATCCACACAAGCACTTTTGAAGAGAAATATAATGTGAGCCACAAATATAATGTAAAATTTACTAGTAGACATATTATAAAAGTAAAAAGAAGCAGGTGAAGTTAATGTTATGAATGCATTTTAATTCACTACATCTAAAATATTCTAATTTCAACATATCATCATAAGAAATTATTAATAAGATGTTTTATGTTCTTTTCTTCAAAATAAGTTTTTGAAATTTTGTGTTTATTTACATTTAAATTATATATCAATTGGATGGGAAGTTGTCTAATAGGTACAGAGCTTCAGTTTTGCAAGATCAACACGTTCTAGAGATTGGTTACACAACAAAGTGAATATATTTAAGGATAAACTATACAATAAAATGGTTAAGATGGTAATTTTTGTGTGCTTTACCATAATTTTGAAAAGTGAAGCAGATTTATTTACATTTATATGGAAAAAAGTTTAAAACGTGGTTAGGTAAATGTTAAATAAAAAATAATAATAGTGTTAAAAATAAAGTATGTATCAATTGGAATCAGCTATTTCTCAAATACTCAATAACCACCATATTGGATGGAATGAGTCTAAACCATCTTTTTCTTCTGAAATCCTGCTGGTTAGGCCAGGAGAGGGGAGAGGATTAAGGGATCATTACTGTTCTAACTCACATCCCCTTTGAAATGTTCATATTTTAACACTAGTTTTAATAGTGTTAACAATAGTGATCAAGTTTCTAAACCTCTTTCCAATGTGGCTGGAGTAGAAATATGACCAAGGATTTAGCATCACTGGCGGGGTTTTGGAGATCAAGGGAAGTTAGAAGGTAGACAGAGGGACATCACCTAGAGGGTACTGGGTGAGAGCAAACAGTTGAGTTGAGGATGTGAGTGGCATCAGGGTAATGCCCAGGCCTCACTCAGTGGTGAAAAGAGTGTAGGATCTGTAGGATCAGGACTAGCTGTCTGGTTGCCCTTGCCTGACTACATGACCTTAGAGTAAATCACGAATCTCCCCGAATCTCACCTTCCTTAATCTGTAACGTGGCGGTAATAAGCCCTTTCCTGGTTTCCTCGAAGAGGAATTGTCAGTCTCCAATTATAAGATTCACAGAAGTGGCTTGGTGCAAACACTAGAGTCCTCAGCTTGGGTAAATTTTTTTTTTTTTTTTTTTTTTTTTGCGTTATGCGGGCCTCTCACTGTTGTGGCCTCTCCCGTTGCGGAGCACAGGCTCCGGACGCGCAGGCCCAGCGGCCATGGCTCACGGGCCCAGCCGCTCTGCGGCATGTGGGATCTTCCCGGACCGGGGCACGAACCTGCGTCCCCTGCATCGGCAGGCGGACTCTCAATCACTGTGCCACCAGGGAAGCCCCTTGGGTAAATTTTGAGCCATCCAGCTGTGAGTCTTCCAGCAGGGATGCTTTGCCTAATTCAACAGAAGCAGGATTTATTAAGGGCCTGGCCTAAGGCAAAGACCGTAGCAAGGGAGGAGGTGTCAAAGACGGAAGCACATTTGCAACCTCCTGCCTCAGTTGGAGAGAAAAAATCCAGCTAGAAATGATTAGAAGACAGAATATAATTTGTCTGTGCAAACCAAAGTGGTTTGCACAGACAGTCTGAGGGGAGACAGTAGAGAGGCTGCTGTGTGGGCAAGGGATCTGGGGGGTGTCAGTTGTGGGGTGGGGAGATGCCCCAGGCAGGATGCAGAGTCTGAAGGGGCAGAGCAGGAGAGGAGAGAGTGCTCCTTGTGGAGGGCACAGCACAGACAAAGGCCAGGAGTGGGAATGAAAGGCCACACCCTGGGGGCAATGAGAAACCTCCTGGTTGGGACAGAAGTGAGGGGCAGAAAGGGGTGGCCATGGGTCTCTTCCCTGCCAGCACCTTCCCCAATGCACAAGGCGTCAGGCAGAGACCAAACGTCTGACGCTTAAGTCTTCTGTCTTGCCCTGAAAGTGGGTCACCCACTGCAGAGGAGACCAGCCCACTTTAGATAAATATGAAATACAACCACAGCCATGGTGGGGATGCTCAAATAATCATCGGGAAGGCCTTGGGCAGCTCAGAGAAAAGGGGCTCTGATCTCAGACCATCTCTCTGCTGCACATGCTGGTACCAGGAATAAAACTGAACAGAGGCCCCACAGGAAACAAAATTGTCAGATATTTCCAAAGATTCCAGGGACCCCTGGCTTTCGAGCCAGTTCTTTATTATCAGTTTACTATTTAATATCAGTTTTTTTATATGAGTGTTTTCCATCATGAATCCACACGGTTTTATACACACACACAATTCAGATTCCACCTTCATGCACTGTAGGTGCCCCTCAATTCCTCAGCAGGCACGCTGATGTTCTTTCCCAACACTCACATGTGCACACACAGACACATGTGCACGCACAGACATACATGCACACACAGGCCTTGGGAACATGGAGGACAAAACAGCTTTAATTGGAGAGCAGTGAATGGATGAAGACTCAGGGCTGAGCTGATGTTTAAGACTGTTAATCAGACACCCAATGGGTAGCTGCAGAAATGACACTGGGGGCACCCTTGTCCCTTATTCTTTCCTCTCCTGTCAATTTCCTATCAACTCTAGTATCTTTCAAGCTTTGGGGTCCTTACTTGCCTGTCACTTTTCTCTCCATTCTTAGGTACACCTTTTTCCAGAGTTTGGGTGGGCTAAGAATGTGGATATTGGAAAAGGTCAAATTAGCTTCGTAATTTGCTTTGGTAGTTTGTGTGGAGATAGGATGCTTCAAAAAGTTCCCTCTGCCCCAGGAGCCCTCTCTCCCTCACCATACTATTTCCAACTCCACCTCTGAACTATGCTTGCCCTAAGAAGAGGAACCGCTCTATCTGGATTTGAACGATGGGCTATTTTCTAGTATTCTTTTATTAGGCAGAAAATTCAGGCTGGGGCCATTTTCTTCTTTCTTATGTATTCCTTATATTTAGTGCAGAATTGGGTCCAACTTAGTAAGTGCAGGATGGATAGAAGGATGGATAAACCCAAGATTATTAGTTTACAAAATCATTTCATTTGCCAGCCAAATCTTGACCTTAAATCCTGCTCCAAGGGTCTGAAATGAAGCTTTGTTTTTGTCTAGAGGTCTAACACCAGGCAAAGAATGGCAAACCCAATTTCAGACAAATTCTTAGTCCCAGCCTTGACTCCCACTGCACCGTGATGATAGGTAGGCTAAGCTGTAAGTACCACCATAGGTTAACTGAAATGACCCATCAAAGGCAGCCAGGTGCAAGAATGGCTCCAAAAGGCTGGAAAAATAAAGCCGACAGAATACCTGATTAATTCAGGAGCAAAACCTTGTGCCATCGTCTGTTGTTCTCTGACTCCTCGCTGTTGGGACTCTGCTTTGCCCACTGGGTGATGTGTTCCCCAAGAGTAAGGATTGAAGTCTCCCAGCTTTAAAGTCAGAATTAGGTTCCGGGGATTTCTCCAGCCTTGGAGCTAAATTTTACCTCCAAAATTAGAGTCTGGCTAGTTTGCACCACAGTAGAAGGGCTACATGGACTGCAAGCGTCCCAGTGACCATGGCATTGTGACCAATCTTCAGGAAGGGAAACTAGCATATATGTGTACTAAGTGCCAAATATTGTTCCAGTTAGTCTCAAATGCATTATTTTTCCTAACTTGGACAACAATCTCATGGTTGAAGATTATTTTAGAAAAGACTGAGGCTCCACGAGGTAAGCAGCTCACTGAGTGCCCCACAGATTTGGCTGTCAAACATCCAAACCTGACATCTTTGCCCTGCACCTGCGGACAGACTTTGGATGGAGAAGAGTGGAATGGACTGAATTAATATCAAATGTGGTGGGAAGCACAGGGCAGATTAGGATGTGATTAGACTTCATGTCCACATTTCCCCTTTCCTTCTCCCCAAGAGCGTCTGATAAGTTCCTCCCATGGTCAAGTGGGACAGTGCAGTGGGCAGAGCCTCTCTAGAGGATTTGCAGTTCAAGGGAGATTAGTGGATTGAAAGAGAAATATCTCCAGTGGTAGAATGTCAGGCACCTAATGGCCAGTGAGAGAACAGCTGGAGGTGGGTGGATCAGTCCTAAGGACTAGAGAGCCTGGGCCTAAGGCAGTTTGCTCCTGGTATCTCCTCCCTCTTCCAGACCCACTTCCCTCTGCCCTTTCCTGTCTGGCTCCTTTGCTTTCTCTCTTTCTTTTCAGGACTCTGAGTTGCTAGGCAACCCTGGTGTGGAGCTGGTATGGCGAGCAGTCTCCACACAGGGACGGGGAGTCGATGGAACCCATGATTACAGGTATCTGTGCAGAAAGGAAGACGACAGCACCCCCCTCATAGCCTCCCAGAGATACAGGAAATGACAGATCTGGGTGAGAGAAGGAAAGCTTTGCTCAGGCCACTTGCCACCTCCCCTCCCTGTTCTCCTGCTCCCTTCTCCCACCAGCAGGACTTCCTTCCATGCAGGCCCCAGAATCCTGGTGCTCTTGGCCTCCTAGTGCCCCACTCAGACTACAGTGATCTGGACCACCCAGGCCCTAAACACCTCACCTGGAGCTCCCTCAGCTGTTCCCCCTTTGTGGGCGTGTACTCACTTAGGTGGACCTCCATGGCTTAACTTTTCCAAGTGTGAGTAGGCCCTGGAAGGGGAAGGGGAGAGCAGGACCCCTCTGTACCTGCAATCTGGAGAGGTGAGAGCTATGTCAGTCTCTGTTGTGCTCCGGTGATACAGGGGAAGGGATTTGTCTGTTCATGGTCAGCCTAAGCTGCTCCTGGAATCTAGAGGGGCAGTGGCAGTGCCTGAACTGAGTAGGGGTGAAGCTCAGAGGACAGCCTAAAGACACACTGTTGCTTCAGTGGTACAAGCTTAAACGTTTACTGAGTTTGTATCCTGGGCCAGGTACTACCCATTCTGGGTGCTGGGGATTCCACAAGCAAGGAAACATTCAGTCTCTGACCTCACAGAGCTAATATTTCTACCCGACAAGAACGCCAGCAAACAATAGACAATTAAACGAATAATGCTACTTCGGATAGTGGTTTTAACAGTTCCCTTCCCGAGGAACTGTCCTGCTCAGAACTGGAGGGGGCCCTGGGTTTCTTTCCAGCAGTTTGCACCCTGGGGCATCTGGATCCCATCAATGTGACATTTCCCAGAAGAGTGCTGGGTAGTCCTGGTGGCAGAGGTGCTCCTAAGTGTGTATGTGTGTGTGTATGTGTGTCCTCCAGAGACCCCCATCGTGTGGCATAGGCTTGAGGACGTGAGGGGCAGGGCTGATGGCACTGCCCAGGCTGAATCGGCCTCCTGAATGAAAGTTGAGGCTATCAGTCCAACACAGCTCTGGGGAAGCACGTGATCTAGACATGGCTAATCAGAGCTCAATGATTAGTTAAGGAGGGGCACATGGTCTAAGGTAGCCAATCAGAGTCCACTTCTGCACTCTGGGTTGGTGGAGTTCTTTTTCTGCAGGGGTTGCGGAGCCGCAGGGGGCCATGGGCATTCTTTGCTGTCCTGGAGGAGGTCTCAGCCCACCCAGAGGAAATCAGAGCCAGGCAAAGAAGTGAGACAGCTGAGCCTCAGGCCATTGCACCTTTGGACCTTTGGGTTTCATAAGCCAGTATATTCCATTTTATTTTATTTAAAAATTTTGTTATTTTATTAATGCTTAAGCCAGTTTGCGTGGGTTTTTTACTACTTGGCCCAGTTAAGATTTCTCTACCCACATAAGGTCATCACTGCTCCCCTGCCCTGCATCCCTTTGCTGCCCAAGTATCCAGGGCTGTCCTCCAGACTGAGGAGTTTCCTTAGTCCAAACTCCAAGTTTCAGGCCAGGGACCTCTTATTCCCTCTTTTTTCTGGCAAAACACACCTGTGCTGTGCTCCATCTCTTCAGGGCCCTGCCCTCTGCCAAGGTTTATTTGATTAAGTTATAGTAGGCTACTGGTGGCTAAAAATTGCTCTGGCCATCAATAATCCTGTGTGGCACATTCACAATTGCACTGCAGTCCTTTGTGCCA
Organism: Lipotes vexillifer; assembly: GCF_000442215.2. Classification (NCBI taxonomy): domain Eukaryota; kingdom Metazoa; phylum Chordata; class Mammalia; order Artiodactyla; family Lipotidae; genus Lipotes; species Lipotes vexillifer. The sequence continues at coordinate 6,434,744 of NW_006782310.1, forward strand.
TAATCCATGGACCTGGATACCTGATGTTGGAAGTTCAGGCGCTGTGGCAGGCTGCAGGGAGGTGGCTTCATAGGATGCTCCACCTATTGACTCTGAAGTTCCTTGGCTGAATGTTCAGTTTCTCTGCCTGTGTCCATGGCTGAGGGCCAACTACCTTGGCTTGCAGTGGAATGCCAGAGCCTCTACCACTGTGAGGAGGTCACGTCCTTCTCATAGAAGGAGGGAGAAATGTTCTGAAGGGAAGGGTTATGGAAACAGGCATTGGATGAACTTCTGAGTCCTGGAGTGGCCTGGACTAGTCAGTGGCCTTGCAGGGCATCACTCTTCTCCTTTATAAAATGTACGCTGACCCCCAAGTCCTCTTCTAGCACTCACATCTGGCCTGTAACTCTAAGTGGCCCATAGGCCTTTGTGTTTTAGTGTGACAAGTGTCCCCACAGGAGTGTGAGCTATATTTAAATGGATACTTTTCACAGTTCACTCACATTTCACAATCCACTCAGTTTTCTTGCTCCCTTCCGCTGGTTTCAGGCTCATTTTGTGACTTACTCGTGTTCATTCCATACAGGGCAGTGAGGGGGAAGTGTAAGGAGTTTAGCTCCAGCAATTAGGACATCTGGGTTCCAGTCCCAAAGTGGCCAAGTGGCCGTTATCCAGATAGCCGAGACCTTGAAAGAGGTACCTACTACTCTTGATCTGTGTTCTTATTTGTAAAATGGGAATAAGACCATTTTGCTTTGCTTACAGGTTATGGCTTATGTGACACATTAAATGCAAATGCAATGAAGAGATAGAGGCTGTGTAAAAATACCAGGGAGCTCTTGGCTCTTGACTTGGAGGAGGCCAAGGTGCAACTTTCTTCGGTTATCCTGCGTCTGAGTTCATCCTACCCCAGCTGCCTCTGACACGCTGCCCAGGTTTGACCTTGAGGAGATTATCGCATACCTGAGCTGTATCTGTGGGGAAGCCAGTGCTATGTCTGTCATTGGCCCCCTGAACTTGTCTCCAGAAAAGGTTGATGATGATGTCACCAAGGCAGCAGGTGGCTGGATGGGTCTAAGGTTACAGTGGAACCAACTATTCAGAAGAGACAGAACTATATGGAGGTGGTACCATTGCCTCTGCCCTGATCATCATCAAGAAAAATATTAAGCTCAGTGGAAATACCACTTTTGATGACACTGTCAGCATTGCCTGACAGATGCAGCACTAATTTTTAGCCAGAGAACTCTCTGGAGCCATTGGAGATGACTGCACAGTCTGTGGGTTGCAGTGTTGATGGCTGCCTTCATGACATCATACATGACATGAATAGTGTTACAGCAGAATGCCCACCTAGTTAAGAACTACAAAGGAAAATGTTTCAATAAAGAATCATTTGACAATTAGAGAAAAGAAAAAGAAAAAAGAAAAAAATACCAGGGGAAAGTGTTACAGTTTGGTAATATGCATTGGAAAACAGAGTTTGTCTTCTGGCACATCCAGGAAGTGGTGGTGCAAAACACTCTCTGACAATGGGTAGTGAGATGGGGGCTCAGAGGGGGAAGGATATCAGCCCAGCATCACACAGCAAGTCCCTGGACTGAGGTGCAGTCTGCGGGCAGAGCAGGAGGCCCTCCTACTGGTGTCCTGTTGGCTTACTCTCCCAATTTCCAGGTTAGAGATTTGAATCAGATACAAGGCAAATGCTTAGGCAAGGAAAAAGTGTTTCGCTAGCTTGCTCCACAGGGAGAGTCTGTGATATGATATGAAGCCGAAAATAGAGTGCCTCAGGAAAGAATGATCAGCCACTGACTGTCTTGTGGTGGGTGTGGGGGGCCTCCTCCAGGAAGACAGGAGTTGAAATGAGAATAGAACGCGGTCGCTGCCATGTTGTACTGCTGAGTGCAGACGCTCTGGGCTGGGATTTGGAATCCGTGTCAAAAGAAAGGGGTCCCGCTGGAAACGCTCGTTTAGCAATGCTGTCCTGCTGCGGTCTGTGGAACATCCTGACACAGTCCAGGGCTTGAACAAGGGCCAAGGATTTATCCAGAAACAGCAAGCCCTGTACAAAGACGATCCTGGATTTAGAACAGATGAAAGGTACTTTGAGGGAGTTCAAAGAACGGGCACATGCTCCCCGATGGCTTCTTGCTGGATATTTTGAGAGGTGACTGGGGCATGCTTTCCCTCAGCTTCTCCCAGGGGTCTTTTCCAATACGGTTTCTCTCTATTAGTATATTCCAGAGCTCATGGGCTCAGAAGTCTTAATATGGAAATTCCTGCAGTGGTGGGAAAGGGCCTCTCCCAGTTGGGGTTTGCTAAGGCCATTATTCTGATGATGTTAATGATGATGATTAATTGGCACTAATGATGGAGATGGGGAAAGTAATGAGACCAACCTGATTGGGTGACGGGAAAGATAGAGCTTGTGGGCACATGGTGAGGATGATGATAGTGACAGTGGTGACAATAGCAGGGAGCTAGGTTTTAGAAATTTGTTGGGAAATCTAGGGGACAAACCTTAACTTGAACTTTACTTTCTTGTCTGGGAAAGTAGATTATTGGCAAAAAAAAAAAAAAAAAAAAAAAATCTACCTCTGGGAAAGGGGAAAAGAAAACACCTTTTTCTGTGGTCAATTCTGTCTAACCAAATACTTGGTGTCAGTTCTACCAAGTATATTACAACATGGCACCAGCTTTCTGGTGGGCCCAGAGCAGTGTGCACTGAGATACTAACTCAAGCTGATATTAGTGGCCGAACAAACCACTGACCTCCCAAATGTAAGATTAATACAAGAAGGCACCAATCCTCCTCATTTTCCTTCTCTGAAGTGTGTCTAGAGAGGAAGGATGTGAAAAGTCAATCATCAACCTCTTCTTCAACATCTGAGACAATCCCACTGCCTTTGGAGAGCATTTCATGTGAGGTTATGTTTGCAATAAGTCCTCTACCCCCTATTTCCACCCTTGAGTCCCAACATCCTTGATTTTCCTAGTAATTGGGTCCAACTGGTAAGATGGCAGCATTAAGGCAAAGGAACTCTGAGGTCTGACTCCTCATGTCACTGACAGCATCCTCAACAGCAAGGGCCAAGTTAAGGTCTCTGAGGGCTAGTGAAAGAGGGGGCAACATGAGTTCCAGGTAATCCCAATTTCACTGATTCCCAAAAGCATTAAAGAAAAATGATTAACCAAATTTAATCAGTTACCATCAAGTAAAGAGAGGCACTGGTAGCGTCACTCAATTTTGGTGAGATTGTAAAACGTGAGAAGCTTGATTTCAGAGTTCTTAGCCATATTTTCCTTTAATTTTTTCTTCTCTGTGGATGTCCTCACCCATGAACCCCTGCCTCAGTTGTGCACAGTTATCCCTCCAGTCCAGGGACAAAATCCCAGGAACACATTCTGTGATGTTAGGACAGAATAACAATAGTGCTGTTGCTGGTTCTGTCACACCATGAACATGTGCTCCCTTCCCAGGGAGCTTTCTCTTTAATGAAAGAGGCTGGAGAGGAAAGTGCTTACCCCTTGAAGGGATCTGAAATGATAGATTAGCACAGAGAAGGCCCTTTGCCCTACAAACCTCACCACGAAGGTGGTGCCATGTGCTAGGGCTGTGGCAATGGTGGCTTAATGGGATTGAGGGCTCTGCCCTTTGGGATTCCTCCTAGTGGCTCTGAAGTCAATAGCTTGCCTCCCTATTGACTGGGGGAATGAAGATAGCAATATCCTGCTCACATGTTGGTTGATAAAGAGGGTCCACCTTTTTCTAGAAAGTGGCTTCTTCCTGAGAAAAGTGTGAACTCAGTGCTGTCAGTTTCTTCATTGGTCCTCTTGTTTTATTAGCTCTTGTTTTTTAGTGAGTGAAACTTTTGTGCATGCTGGGTAGCTAGAGGAGTAACTGAAAGGAATTATGCAGAAGGAAACAAAGTTCAGACTCTAAAAGGATAAAAAGTATTTGCTTTGCTGGTTCTCTTAGGTGAGGAAGTTCTTAAGAATTGACTCATCAGCATGCATAAGTTTGAAACTAAGGAATACAGTGGCATTTAGAACTCCCATTCATTCACTCATTCATCTATATAATAAATATACATGGATTAATTTTTATAGGGCCAAAGGATTTAGGACTGAAGTGTTCTGGAGAGGAGAGCTGTGAGGCAGCGAAGGAGAAGAGGAAGTATAAGTAAGTTCCAGTTATCAATTGTTGTGAGACAAATCTCCCCCAAACTTAATGACTTAAAATACAGCAATCATTTTATTGTTTTCATCTCTACAAGTTCAAGGATTGACTAGGCTCAGCCAGGCAGTTGTTGTTCAGGGTATCTCCGGTATTTGTAGGCAGATAGTTGGTGGCAAGGGGCTGGAGTCATTGTAAAGGCTTTCTCACTTGCATACTGGTGGTTGTTGCTGGCTGTTGACTGGGACTTCAGCTGAGGCTCTTAGCCAGCTGATCACCTATGCTTGGACTCTCCATGTGGCTTAGGCTTCCTCACAGAATGGCAGCTGGTTTCCAAAAAAAGGGCATCTCAAGGAAACTGGGTGGAAGCACTATCCTCTTGTATGTTCTGCCTTCAGGAGTCACCTAGTATCACTTCTGCTGTCATCACAGGCTGGCTCAGGTGCCAGGGCAGGGGACATAACTTGCCTCTTCACTGGAGGAATGTCAATGCCAATTGTAAGAAGAGAACATGGGATGGAAGAACTTGTTGCAGCCATCTTGAAAAAGGTAGGTAGATCCAGGTGTGAGTGGTCTTGAGTGAAATCTTGCTGAAAAACTAATACTAATTAATGAAGACTAATCTGGAATAATTAGTCAGCAATACTAGGAAGTGTAAGATCAAATGGGTGATTGTATCACATGGATAATTATGGCTGAAAGAGGGAGTCAGGACAGACCTCATGGAAGAAGTAAGACTTTGAGCTGACTTTGAAGCCTGTGTAGGGTCCATTTGCTTATGTTTAGTTTATATTCATTTTTCACCAACACAGAAAAGAAATGAGAATAAGAAAATTATAATTATTGGTAATTCCTCCCATTACCAATGAGATAATAATTACTTAGCCTTTCCAGGTCCATCTCCTCCAGTTTTTTGCCCTGGGAATGTATTACAAATTTGCAATCCTACTTAACTTTTTTTACTTAAAATATTTTGTGAATGTTTTCCTAAACTTTTAAATATTTTTCTAAAATATAATGCTGAAAGGCTACAGAACATTCTATCATGTGACTATGCTATGATTTACTTTTAAATCACTTACTGTTAGAAATTTAAGCTGTTGTGTTTTTTTTTTCTATTGCAAAAAACACTGATGAAAACCTTTATGCAGAGATCTTGGTGCTCATCTATGATTATTCTCTTAGGATTAATTGCTAAAGGTAGAATTATTGGTCAAAAGTTATCCATATTTTAAAAACCTTTTACATATCTTGTCATAATGGCTTCTAGGACAGGTCATGCTGGCTGCCCATTCTGCCAGGGTGAGTCCCTGTTTATTTGCAGGTTTGCCAGTATTGATTGTTACTGGGTGCAAAGGACAGTTTCCTATCTGAGAGACCAAAGTGGAAGTTTGGGCTTTACTCCGATTTTATCTTATTATTAGAAAGGTAGCATTTTCCCATATATCTCTTTAGCGTCTGAGTTTTGTTTTTTTTTAAGTGATTTGCTAGTTTAAATTTGTTGCCTATTTTTTTCCATTGGTATTTTCCTCCTATTGATTAGTAACAGCTGTTTATAAATTATTAGTCTTTTGTTTAGCATATATGGTGCTTTTTTCTCATTTGATCTTTCTGTTTTCCAGGTTTGTTTGTGATGTGTTTTTTAGATGTAGGGAGGTTTTGAAGCTTTCGTGTGGTCAAATCTAGTAATCTTTTTATTTATGTATTTTTCTTTTGCTCTTATGTATGAAAGGCCTTATTACAATAACAGAATAATTTTACCTTGTTTTTCCTTTGTGTGCACACACGTACCCACGTCCATACTCATACATAAAATACTGAATTCTCAAATCAATCTGGGCTATATCTTAAGATACATTCTGAGGAGGGGGTCTCCTAATAATCATTTCCCAAATATTTACCCAGATGTAGGATGACAGGATTTAGATCAGTAGTAGAGGGAAAAGCCAGCACACTTAAATGGAGAAATTGTGTCATTCTGGCTGAAGCAGAGGTGGGGCTTGCAGGGGTTGTGTAGGGGGCAGAGCTGCAGGGGTGATTGCACTTACCTTCTGGAGGTCCTGGGATGCCAAGCAAAGGGAGGTGCCTTGTAGGCATTAAGAACCATTTCAGGTTAGGGAATAGGGAAATTATTTTTTTCTGTTCCTGAACATCTCTTGAGGGCTTGTGAGGAGTCAGGTACTCTGGAAAATATACATAATATTTCATTTAATTCTCACCACTGCCTATGAGGCAGGTACTATTATTATCATCGTTTTATAGACGAGATGATTGAGGCTTAGTAAATGGTAGGGCTGGGACTGAGTCCAAATCTGGCTATTTCTAAAGCTCTGTGTCCAACCACCGAGTTTATTCATTTCTCAATATAATTAACGTTAAGAGTTTCAGAAAGTTCATCTGGAAACATTATACAGGTTAGAAGCAAGCGGGGAGTGATTGAGGTCAGAAGCTTCTGAAATACTGGAGGATGCAGTGATGAGGGCCTATACTGAGGCGAGGTTGGGGATGGACCATGATGATGCAGAGGGAGGAGGAGAAGCTGGGAGCAAGCAAGGCAGGGAGGGGAAGGGGAGCTTGCTGGGTTTAGTATCCTTCAGTTTTAGCTTTTATTCTAAATATTTGATGAGGGTCTTGCCCAGGGTCTTCATCAATTGATCTTAGCAGTTACCACTCTTCTGAGACTTAAACAGACATTTCCAAGGACCAGACAGACATTCTTGTGTAGAAATTGAGAACAGGACCCAAATTCTTTTTTCCCATTCATCCAGATCTTCAAAGGAAGCCAGTGTGATTAAAGCAAGTTTTTCCCCAAGGGATGGAGCTGTATCTTCATTCTTACAAGGAACATTAATGAAGCACACAGTCTGCTGTGAGGGACCCAAATACATGTTAAAACAGAGCCTGCCTGCATGGAGGTGAGAGCTGAGCAGAAGTAGTAACTTGCACTTGTACATAAACATCACACAAAATGGAAAGTTCCAAATTGTCCCAAAGAAGCATAGTTAATGGGTTATGGGAGGTCTGAAAAGAGCTGGGAGCTCTTTTGGGAAGGCTGGGAGCAGATAGAATCATGAACTAATAACTACTTCCTAAGTCAGGGTCATGCTGGGCTTGCTACAAGGAACAGATAAGAATCTTGTGTAATGAGAACTTTATTTCTTTGTTTGCAAGCCCTGCGACCTGCCCTCCTACAGGCACGGGTGACTGCCTTGGCATTTGTCCCTCCTTCCCCAGCCCCTGAGGTGGTTTACTCTTCAATTACGGTCCTATCATGCTGTAATTACAGTAATAGAAGCAGCTCAGTTGTTTTCTTTCTTTATGCATCTAAGATCTTCTAAGAAAGAGGACAGAAACAGATGAATAAGAAATAAACTGCAGCTCAGTACACAGAACATGCATCTTTATCAAAAGAATTACAGAACGGATGTTGCTTTTCTTCTCCACCCAGGGACAAACTGAAGTCCTAAGTGTATTTCAAAGTCTTCTCAAGTAACTCAAACTGCATAGATCACGCACAGCCCTTATATTTATAACCCCAATTTGATCTTGTAGTTCTTGGTAAGGGAGCAATCATAAGTAGGCTTAGGTCTGCAAGAGCTCCCTACAAGAGGCTCCTTTGCCCCACCAGACAGGCCCATGAAGAGAGACGAAAGGACCCTCACTGCTTAGGAGGTCCTGGGTTTGAGTTGCAGTCCTGTAAGTTCCTAACTATCAATTCCAAGTTTTACTAAATGTCTCTAAGCACCAGTTCATTCATCTGTGAAAAGGGGTTAAATATCAGCACTCACTTCATGAAAATGTTGTGAGAATTATGTGAGGTCGTGGAATAAGCATTCAATACATAGGCAGGATTAATGAGGACAAGCAGACATCCCAGTTGGATGCCATTCCGTCTGTTTCATTGAGTTTTCATAGTGCTAGACCATTTCATTTTGGGCTGGAAGTCCTCATTCCATGGTTGTGTCATCAGGGTACTTGGAATGTGTCTTTCCTATCTTGTGACAGGGTGAGTACACCCTGATGAATATGTTCTTTGTGTTATCATTTGAAATCTCTTCTGAGATTTTTACAAGTGCCCTAGGTTTGGCAACTGTAAGTTTGAAAATGGAAACTGGCCAGTGTTCCCTTTTACATAACCCACCAGGGCAAGTGACTCACTCTGTTGGATCTGCCAGTTTTACTTATCTGTACCCTTTACTAGACAGTGAGTCCAGAAGGGAAGGGATGGGTCCATGTTGTGTATCTTGGCATTCCCAGGACATCACATAGAACCTGGCATGTGGTGGACATTCACTGAATATTTTTTGTTTTGTTTTGTTTTGTTTTGTATTTTTTGTTTTTTTGGCAGTATGCAGGCCTCTCACTGTTGTGGCCTCTCCTGCCGTGGAGCACAGGCTCCGGACGTGCAGGCCCAGTGGCCATGGCTCACGGGCCCAGCTGCTCCGCGGCATGTGGGATCCCCCCGGACCGGGGCACAAACCCGCGTCCCCTGCATCAGCAGGCAGACTCTCAACCACTGCGCCACCAGGGAAGCCCCACTGAATATTTATTGAATGGATGGCATGATGCTGCATCAGTGCCCAAGGGTTAGTGACAAACACCTCTTGGGCCCTTTATTTTTTAACTTTTCTAAACTTCACGACAACCTTATGAACTAGGTACTTTCATTTCCAATTTATTAATAGAGAAACAGAGATTCAGAAAGGTTTACCAACTCACCCAAGGTCAAAGAGTGACGTGCTTCCTCTCTATATACACTGTCTCGTTCATCCTTAAATACTCATTATCATTATACCACTTATTAGCCATATGGCACTTGGCAAGTCACAAATCTTAGAAAGAATCACATGTTCTTACGATGAGAGCTGCCTTGCTGTCTTGGGAACGTTTTAATATTTTCTGGATATTCACAATTCTGAAAAATAAGTGACTCATCATGATATTGTTTTGATGAAGCCTGAAAATGGCTTGTCTATTTTTAACATTGAGTGACAATAACTAATAATATTAGGTTCTTTTATCGTATTCAGAGAGGAGAGAGAAGTGAAAGGTCATGGGGGTTAAGGAGTATCTGTAAGGAAGGAGGGCTGGGTCTACACAGCACCCAGGAGAGAAATAGTCTCGTTATCTCAAGCACCTTGTCCCAAAGCTGGGTGCTCTAGGCCACATCAGGGTCTGCTTTCTGGGAACCTTCACAACAATTGTCCCCAGCACTGTCTACTTTGTGATTGTTCTCAGTTTCATCTCAGTTTCATCAGCACATCTCTCTCTAGCTATACTCTTTCTGTGTTTTCTCCCTTTCTGGTACATTTCTGTTTACATAGCTCAGGTTCTTTTTCAGCATTTCCAGCAACTTTCAAATTATTGGCACTGTGTGATAATCAACTTTTATTTTTTGAAAGTATGAATGATTGAACAAATGAATGAATAAGTAAATATATTTGGAGAAGAATTCAGAATATGTCCAAGCAATGTGTAGTGCAGAACAGAGAAGGCAAGAAGTGGGTTGGTGGTGTTTCCTGGTGGTTAGCATGTAGGCTCTGGGATCAGAAGGCCTGAGATGAACCCTGGCTTTACTACCCACCATCCCTGAGATCTTGGGTGGATTACTCACCTTTGCAAAGCCAGTGTGAAACATAACAATAGCTCTATCACTTATCTATTGCTGTGTAACAAACCACCCCAAAGATCGGTGGCTTAAAACAACCATTTTTACTGATCATGTAGCTGGGGGTCAAGGAAGGCTGTTTGATATAGGCTGGGTTTCACTGAAGTGGCTCCATGTCTCTTATTTTTCTCTAGTACCAGTGGGCCAGCCCGGGCACGATTCTCTGGGGATTACAGAATTGCAGGAAGACAAGAGGAAACATACAAGGTTTTCTAGGGCCTAGACTTGGAACTTGTTGCTGTCATTTTCACTCATATATCATTGGTCAAAACAAGTCACATGGCCACACTCAAAGTTAAGGGGAGAGGGAATACACTGGGCTCATAAGGGCACCTCAGTGGTATGGATGCTGCAGGTGGGGTGGGGATGAAACACTGGATCCAGTAATGCATTTTATCATACTACCTTTCTGAACCATGGGAAAAATTGAAAGGGATTGTCCTTGTCATGGTCCTTGCCTGGTGTATTGTAAGCACTTCACATGTGATTGGTTAGGTTACATATCTTGTAAGCAATACATAAGCCATAGCTACTGTAGCTGTTTTAACTGTTATTGTCAGAAATGCAGGCATGTTATCCCAAAGATCAAGAGTCATCAAGAACTAAGCTGGAAGGAACCAGTGAAGCAGGCTGTGTTTGGGCAGAAAAAGGAAAATTTACTCACTTAACAAACATTTATTGAACACCTGTGTGCCACACACTGCACTTGGCGTACATTTGAGGACAAAGCAAACCAAGATTTTTGGCCATGTGGAGATTACATTTCAGCAGAGGAAGATATAGGCATAAAACAACAGGAAAATAAGTAAATGATACAGTACGTTGATGCTATGGGAGAATGTAGAGGAGAGTAAGGGGATGGGGCATGATGCTATGCGGGCAGGTTGCAGGATTAAATAGGTTGGTCGGGTGGGCCTTCTCGAGCAAGTGAGAGCAAAGACTTGAAAGAAGGAGATGGAGGGAGCCAAGCAGACACTTGGGGGGAAGAAAGTTCTTGTCAGGGGACCCTAGAGCAAAGGGCCTAAGGGATGCAGAGTGTGCTTGAGGAACAGCATGGAGTTCAGTGCGACTGGAGACCATGAACGAGGGGAAGAGCAAAGGGGTTGAAGTTGGAGAGGTCATAGGGAGGAGGGCCTTGCTGGTCATCACAAGGGCTTCAGTTTAGTCTTAGTGGAGTGAGGGGCTCATGGAAGGTTTTGAACACATGACGTGGTTCTTATGTCCAATGCCATGAAACATGTTTTAAAGCACATGGCTGCTGTGTTAAGAATACTTTCAAGAAAGTAAGGGAGGCTGTGAGAATACTCAAGGAAGGATGTAATAGTTAATTGGGGTTGGGTGATGACAACAGAGGGGGTGAACATCTTGAATTTGCATGTGTTTTGAAAGACAAGCCCACAGAATCCACTGGCAGATTAGATATAGGGTGTGACAGAAAAAGAAGAGCCAAGGGTGACTTCACAGCCTGAGTAACTGAGACAAGAAATGGTGTGGGAAGAATAGGATTTGGGTGGGAAGAAATTGGGTGTTCAATTTTGGACATGTTGACTTTGAGAGGGTTCTTAGACATTCAAGTGGAGATTGTCACGTAGGCAGTCAGAGACACACGTCTAGAAATCAGGAGCAAAATCTAGAAGAGAGATGAATTTGGGATTCATGAGCTCACATCAGTACTTGAAGTCATGGGCCTGGTCATATCAGCTAGGGGGTGAGCGTTGTTAGAAAAGAGGACCAAGGTGATGCTCCAAAGCCCTCCACATGCAGAGAGAGTATGGAGTCCCAGGAGGTGGACAGCGTTGTCCAATGCTGCTGGAAGGGCAAGTGTGATGAAGATTGGGAGTTGATGGGTGGACACAGCAATGTGGAGGTCACTAGGGATCATGATAAGAAAAGTTTTGGTTGAGAGGTGTTTGTGAAGAGCGGGTTTAAGAGAAAATGAGGAGAGGAATTTGAGAGAGGATAATCCTTTGAGGAGGCCTGTTGCAGAGACAAAGAAATGGGTCAGTAGTCAGAGAAAAGCTGGGTCAAAAGAGTTTTGTTTTAATGGAAGACATGTGGCATAATGACATGTTTATATGCGATGGTAATCATCCAGTAGAGAGTGAAAAACTGATAATGCAGGAGAGAATAGGAGAAAGGATAGTGACATGGAAACCACCAAAGGAACTGCTCCAGCTTTTCCGGCTTTTTACTCCTGGTATTCTTTACCCCAGTAGGGATATTCATTACACTGTTATGATTCTCTCCTGTCAAATGATTGCATCAAGTCCCATTGGTAGTCTCAGTCCCATCATTAGCATCAGTGTTTCCTCTGTTGTTGTCTATTATCCTTCCACTCAAGGCACAGCAGCACCAGGGCATTTATTTTCTAAATATGGAACCCTGAACCATTTCCTGTGCTTCCCTTTGTGGCACAGAGAGGACCATGAGAAAGCAGAATTGGGCTCTGTGACCTTAGTCCATGAGGTGATACAGACAGACTATTTTAAGACACCAAGGTCATGTTGAGACAAACTGGGACTGACCATGAAAGAAAGGCATAGGTAGGGTCGATGACTTTGGAGATTGTAATGAGAAATGGGTCAGGTGAGGGCTGTCCTGTTCAGAAGCAAGGTGGGGACAGTGGTGTTGGGAGGGGTGGGGTCTCCAGTGTCTGTGACTTCCAACTAAGGGATCTTACTTTTTTCCTTGACTTTACTGAACTCGCATCCACATCCTGCCCTACAGCGTGTTCCCCCACCCCAACTGAAATCACTCTGTGTCCTAGGAGCAGTTTCTCTCTCAGCCCCACATGGGCTGTGAGATTTCTGAAGCCAAGGACTGTACTTCTCATATGCTCCAGGGCACTAAGTCCCTGTCTGGAGGACAGTGGACTGATAATACTTAGCAATTCTCAGATGAGGGATGGCAGGGGTCAGTTATGAGCAAAGCCTACAAACTGGAAGGGGTTTCAGCCCCATCTTCAAGTCAGCTGGGAAAAGGACAGGGTGAGTTTGACGGGGAGATTTCATCCTAACCGTTTATATCAAATTTATAGTGAGACTGGATTCTGATCTTTCTGATCTATTGACGTATCAAGGGTCAGTATTTTCTTCCCTGTCTCATCATTCCACACCAGGAGCATGGTGGTCAGCCTCTCTGAGAGGTAGTGAGATCTCTCTCCCTGGGGATAATCTATTGGAGGTTGGTAGTTACCAGTCATGGATGCTGGGGTTTGCTACATTGCTGTAGATGTTCTCTTAGGACCCTGTTGTTTTTCTGTGATGAACCCAGTTCCACCTGGATGGGTGAGTGATGGGTTCTGTGTTGCTTACTCCACCCCAGACTATATCCCTCAGCCTCACCTACTCTCTAACCCTGTAACCCTATGGCTGTTGCTTAGTTCTCCCAAGTCTGCAGTTGACTTCTGCATCCCAAGCTACACACTCCCATGACCCCTATCTGAGGCCGGGGGCACAGGAGAGGGATATGGAGGTTAGTGTCAGGAACAAGATAGACTGAAGCCATTTTTCGGCCATGTCCATGGGCAACACGTCCGTGGGTATCTGTGTTCTAATGACCAAACTGATCCCAGGTGTCACATGACTGAGATGCCACCAGTGAGCGTTTGTGTCTGGATCTGGGTCTGGGAAGTGGGTCTCCTGGTCTGTCTCCACTCCCAGTATCATCTCTAAATGTTGGTTGATGCCTGCATTCCTACTACGAGAACATAAGATTTGAACATCATTAAAATGCACACACCCGAGAAAGAAGTTGAGATTTGTTTTATTATTAGATGTCACTCCTGAGTGTGAATAAATATGTCAGTATCCTGAAGGTGTTACTATGGAGGGGAGGGATCCTGAAAGGTAGAGGGTCCTGCTACAGGAGAGCAGAAACAGGGGAGGGTCCAGAAAGTGGTGATTGGGGTACCCTGGAAGGAATTTTCCACCTCCACCATTCTGTGGAGGGTGAGTTCTGTACACCTGTCGCTCCTCCCAGCCCCTGCCCCTCCTCACACAGAGACTTCCAAAAGGCCTTCAGACTCCAAATGCCACCCTCGTCAATAAGCTTGCATTGCAAAAACACATTTTGACAACACATTTCCCAAATTTAGTCCCCTAATCCACTCCCAGAATATATTATGCTTTGCACCCAACAGATGGATTAGAAGCTTAAATCTTCTGCTTGTTCAGAAACCAACCAGACACCAAAAATACAAATACTCACACCCCTGCAGGTGTGAGTGCCATGGTGGGGGTGGGGGGAGAAGCATGGGTGTGTGTGTGAGGATGTGTGCACGTCGGGGAGGGGAGGTGAGAACCACTGCAGGTGGGCAAACCGGGGTGTCATCTGGGCCTGAGCTGGCTGAGGGGCAACCAGCTGCTTTCTATAAATCCTTCTCAGCTCCCCTGGTTTAGGCCTCTGTGTACCAGGCGGGTGTGTAGGGTAGCATGAGGTCCAAAACACAAGTCTGAATCCTTGAGTATGGGGACTGACAGGGGTCTCTCCCCTACATAACTGCAGAGTCAGAGGCCTAAGCAGGGGGACCGAACACACAGCCCCCGCTCAGCACCAGATTCAGGACCAGATGCTGGACTCCAGCCCAGGGCTTGCTCCTTTCTGCCAGCTTCTATTGGAGCCTTGGGGACTTTGAGGGTTTCCCTCTCTCCAGTTTTTGGGGGTCCCAAGTTATGTCAGAGACCACAGCTCATCTCCCCTCTGTGCATAAAATCTGCTGTAATCTCTGCAAATGAAGGCAGCTGGGGGAGGGGATGAGTGGGAAGAGGGGGTGCCAGGGGCACTTATGGGGAATGCAGGGGAGCACTCCAGGAGCTGGTTCATTAAGGGAAGCAGAGAAGATCTCTGGGGGTCCCTGAGAGATTTCAGAATCCCTTCCTCACTATCTTATTTTTCTCTTCATCGTGGAAAAATTGCCCAGAAGGCAATAAAAGCAAGGTGTTCTAATTAAACAGATTTGTTTACATGCTGTGGCAAGAAAAACTAATTCAATCTGATATACTTTACATTTCTGCTGTACTTTTTCTCCTTTCCTTTATATAAAACTGCCCATTTTTAACTAGTATTGTACTTAAGCATCTTAAAAAGTGTCCTTGATTAAAAGAAGATGAGCATTTTCCTAATTCCCACAGCTTTCAAACAGTGGGTGGTGGGTGAGGCTCTGAGATTTCACTTGCCATTTCTCATGACAGTTCTTGCCACATGATGCCCAGAAACATAGGCTCTCCTGCTCGGCTGGAGCCTTCGATGGATTTCCCAATGTGACCAAGGCACAGAGGACAAGGGTGCTGGGAGCAGGGGCTTCCCTGATCTGAAGTCCCTGCACCCGAGAAAGAGTAGGGCCATCAGAGTAGTTCCTGCCCAGGAGGACAGTGGCCCCAACATTCTTGCAGAGTCTGCTGGTGTCCTGGGAGTGTCCACAGAGAGAAGCGGGCATGGAGAAACTAATATTCGTAATAATAATCATGTCATAATCATGATGATGATTGTGACAACAAAAACAACATTATGTGGGAGCAACTGGGATGTTTAAGTTATTATAGAATAAACTTTCTATCAATTAAAGCTGTCCAAGAGAGAATCAAGATGACCCTATGTCCACCCCTATCTGGGGATGTCTGAGCAGAAGCCAGGCTACCAGCCTTCCAGTGTTCCCTGAAAAGAATCTTTGGGGTAAGAGGCCTGGCTAGTTTCTCACCACTCCTAGATTCTCAGAACTGGTAACAATCTGGCAGCTTCTGGAGAGTAGGGACTCTGTCTTTCTAATCTTCAATCCCTTGTACCTTGGCCAATCCTGGGGTGTGTGTGTGTGTGTGTGTGTGTGTGTGTGTGTGTGTGTGTGTGTGAATATTTGTAGATATGAATTGAGAGCATCTGCTCTGGACACAGCCCTCCTTTGTTCTGACCTCCTTGCCTTCATCCAGGCTGTACCCTTCACCTGGGAAACCTTCCTCTATTCGCTCATACTATCAAAATAGAATGCAATCCTTTGAGCCACTCAGTCTCACACTCCCCTGACCTGTACTTTTCATGCATTCATTTTTTACATTTATGACCAGTTCCGTGTTACTCAGCCTGCTGTTTAATGGTGGTAGTTGGCGAATGCCTTTTAACACAGTCTTGTCCCCCAACTGAACTAAGCCTTCTTTTCCTGTCTTCTCAACAGCACCCTGTGTTGTCCTGGAGAGACATGAGTGGTACTTAGGATATACTCACTGATGGGCTTGGTGTGGGTAACCATTCGAGAACCCCTCCTCCCTTCCGGCCTGCCTTCTTCCCTTCTACTCTGTTCATTCCATGAATATTTAATGGACACAACGGCACAAGGTCGCATGGAGACTCAAACACAAAGGAAGTAGGATTTCTCTGTGTTATTACACTGATGGTGGAGAGTCCCAACCCTGAGTGTTAATTTGGAGCAGGGAGAGAGGAAGCCCTTAGGTCTGAGGTCGGGGCAGGATCCTGCCGGCACAGTCCACCTTCAGACTGTGGTCCAGAGAGCCTGCCTCTTTCTTTTGCTCCCTCCTTGCTCTTTTCTGCCCTGTTGTGCCCTCTACCACCCAGAAACCCTCCTTCCAGTAATCCCAATGTAAGTGTCCTGGGCTACCGCTCAAGATAAAAGTGGGGTGAAAACACTCTGCTGGGCTCATTAGGCTATATCTGCCCTGATGGGGTATATGCCATAAAGTTCTGTAGTAGGGCAGTGATTCCACAAAGACAGGCCAGGAAGAGGAAAAGGCACGAAGCCTGTTCTCCCTGTTTGTCTGCACTGGCTCCCCTTCCCATGTAGGATCTAGGGAGGGCTTTCCTTTGCTGCACCCCACATTCTCATAGCCACGTATTTAATGGTTGTGCTGCTTTATTTCTTCAAAAAGATTTATTGAGATCCTACTATGTGCTGGGCATCATGCTGGATGATCTGATGATCTAATCCGTGATTCGGAACATTTGGCCTAACCTCAAATCCCACTCTTCCCCTACCAAGCCCACCCAGCCCAACGAAGCCAGTTTTCTCACCATCCACTGCCTTCTACTGGTCTCACATCTTCATTCTGCCTTCAAATGCTGGCTCCCTCAACTTTCTTCTCCTGATCTAATGAGTCTCCAATCACAATTCAGAGCCCTCTACACTGTATATCTCCCATTGGCCCTCCAGATCCACTGCTCACTTGTCCTCTGCCCTGCAGGCTGCCCTGTACATCAACAGGCACGTGAGCCCTCTGGCTTCTGGTTGGCTGGGCCAATAAGGAAGGACTTAATGTGGAGTCAAGGTGTTTCCTCTCCTCCTTCTCTCCCTTGGGACCACATTGCCTGTCACTGTAAGGTCCTACCCCTGTCAGTGCTCTACACAAGCCTCTCTCCCTTTCAGTGCCCCTGACCCCTGCCTCTCCTCACCCCTTTAGCCTGAGGCCCGTCATAGCTCCGCTGCTGCTCTTCCTGGCCCCCCTTTTGATTCCTCGTCACCTTACCTGCCCCATTGTAATAAATGCTCTGCAAAGAAACCCTCTAATTTGAGTGTCCCATCCTTTCCTGGAATGGCCCTGACATACATCCCCAATATCTATCTTCCAGGTCTTACTCTCTCTTCTTATTTTGGAACTGCTATAGGCCTTCTTAAACTTGGAACACATCTAAAAATGTTCTCTGTATTCATTAAAGCAATCATTATAATGCTGACATTTCCCTTGTCTCTCCTCCATCAACTGTTCAGAAGAGGGCCTGGGAATTTTTTTCTCATACCTTTTCTAGGACTGGGTAGAAAGTAGGTGCTCCAACAAGTGCCTGTTGGTGGAGAGGTGACTTGTTACATTAGTGAGGTCAGGGTGGAGGGTCATGGGTTTGGAGTCAAATTTCAAATTCAAAGATAGGATTCAAACCTTTCTTCTCTTTTCAGGGGGGCTAGGCCACCTTGGCCACATCCTTGTTCTTAGATCCTTAACTTGCAAAATTGAGATGATAATACAAGTTACTGCACCTCTCCAAATCTCACTTTCATCATTAAGAGAAGTGTAGTTGTGGTAGTGATTTTATGAGGATTCAATAAAATCTGATATGAGAACTTTTTTACTCTATGCATTTGAATTAAATCTGGAGATACAATTTATGGCCAAATATTGAACACTTACAAGTTGATTCAAAACTATGAAAACTGCGCATATATGCTACAATTGCTAACAGATACCATTTAATGTTTTGTGTAAGAGTTTTATTAATATTTGCTCATTTAATTTTATGCAGTAAGCACTACTAACCCTATTTTATGGAGGAGGAAACTAGTCTTAGACATTAAAGAACTTGCTTGAAGCTGCAGAGTATGGAAGTAACAGAGTCCAAGTTTATACTCAGGGTGTCACCTCCAGATCACGGCTCCTGACCCTGGCTGTGTGATTTGCCTCAGTGGGACTTAGCCAGAGCCTTCAGCCAGTGATGTCTCCAGGAAGTCACCTTCCACATTCCAGGTGTACTGTGTACTTGCTTGTCGCATGCATCTTCAGGAGGGAGGTTTTTAATCTGGAGCTTTCTTTTAGAGCCCTCTGGGCTGGGAGGTGTGGACAGCTGAGAGGAAGCGGGAGGGAGATGTTAAAGACATCCTTCTTTTGTTACAGCCTCATCCTCCAGTTGAACTCCTGGTTTTGTTCTAAGCTATAGAAAGGAATCCCAGTAAAATCTTGGAGATGTAGACAGTCACCAGAGATCAATCCATTGGTATATGTACACAGAGGAAGTGACCTGGTGGGATGTCCAGGGATTTTGAAAAGAGATTCATCAAAGTATCTAGACCATAATGTACAGATGTCAGGAATTTTATAATAGGAGCTTCATTGTATTAGTAATAGACTGACTCTGACAATATGCACTTTCCTTGGGGGCAGCCAAGGCAGTATAACATTTTGAGCTGTTGTCATTATTTGTCCACCTTAATGTACATGGGTCTCAGCCTCTGGTTGGTGCTGTTAGGGCCAGCAGACCCCAAAGCCAGAATAGGCCACAATACAAAGCTTTATTTAGCAAAGACACATTTTTGTTGGAGGGTTGACCAATATAGACCAAAGTCCAGGGATTGGTCAGACTCTGTATAAATTCATCTGAGTTCAGAGTGACACCTGCCTAGTTCTAAAGCAAATTTAAGTACCAGCCGACTCAGTAGCCTAACCCCCATGGATCCAGTGGGGTAACGGGGTATTAGGGAGAGGGGAGTATGAACTTAAAAGTAGGGACCAGAGGGCTTCCCTGGTGGCGCAGTGGTTGAGAGTCCGCCTGCCAATTCAGGGGACACGGGGTTCGTGCCCCGCTCCGGGAAGATCCCACGTGCCGCGGAGTGGCTGGGCCCATGAGCCATGGCTGCTGAGCCTGCACGTCCGGAGCCTGTGCTCCGCCACGGGAGAGGCCACAACAGTGAGAGGCCCGCGTACC
>NW_006782310.1:6454476-6474045 GCF_000442215.2 Lipotes vexillifer
AAAAAAAAAAGTAGGGACCAGGGTATGGGGCTCAGACCAGAGAGATGTAAGTCAGAGTAGGGTACTCAGGACAGACTCTCACAGCAGCTGCAAGGAGGGCATTAAAATGGGTTTTAGGACAGGTGCAGTTGCCCTCTGCCATGTATTTTAGTACCTGTGTCACGGGTGCTGATCCACAGAAGCTGAGTGGGGTTACTGTGTCTCTGAAGCACGCTCACAGACTGAATACCATTCTTAGAGGACAGGAATCTGAATGTAGGAGCAGGCCTGCTTGGGATTCTCCAAACTAAGGGATAAGGTGGACAGACACATGCAATTATCACACAGTGGTTTATGATACTGAACTGCTGGTCTGGAATGGTGGTTACGCTTTGTAACTCTGGAATTATACTGCTGTCATTCAAATTTTACCAACTGGTTCTGGTTATCTATTGCAGAGAATCATAAGGGAAAACCCCCATATTTTATTGGTTCTCTGGATTGGCTGGGCTCAACTGGGTGGTTCTTGGTTGGGGTCTCTTTTGTGGTTGTAGTCATATGGTGGCTGGTGCTGGCATTAACTGAAGGCTAAATTGGGCTCTGTTTCCAAGGTGGAGCCTTTAATTACATGTCTGGGACCTTAGTGGGCATGGCTACAATAGCTGAGGACCTCCTAAGCATCTTTCTTTTCCTACATAGCCTCTCCATGTGGCTAGCTCGGGCTTCCTCACAGCATGTCAGTCTCAGGGTAGTTGGACTTGTTACATAGTGGCTGGCTTCTCCTAGAGGAAGTGTTTGCAGAGGCCTGGGCAGACTGTGTAAGGCTTCTTATGATCTAGCTGCAGAAGTCACAAGCCATTTCTGCAAGACTCTTATTGGTCAAAAGTGAGTCACAGAACAAGCCCTGTTTCAAGAGGATGAGTCCACACAGTGGTGTGAATGCCAGTGGGTATGGTTCATTGTGGGGCCATTTCTGAGGACTAGTTATAACATATCTTATCAGTTGTCTGAATGTAGACAAGGTATAGAGCACTCAGTACTTCAGTTTCTTCCTCTGTGGACTGGGAAAGGAAACTATAATGCCTACCTCCCAGGGCTGCTTACATATTAACATACACATGTCAAGGGATTCTTACAGGGACTAGCACAACTAAGGGGTTCAACCACTTTTGGAACTTCTTACTCATTACTTATTACTCATGCTTTGATCAAGCATTTGGATTTCCCCCTAATATTTTAGTATGTCTGTGTCTTGTCTTCCCAGCCAAGCTGTAAGCTCCTTGAGGTCAAAGATTATCCTATACTTTTCTCTTTAAATTTCTTTTAGTAGCCCTCAATAAATGCCAACTGAGAGAAACTGAGAAGGAAAAAGAGATAAGGGAGTTGGGGGTCATGAAAACAAGCTCGGGCATTTTTTATAATTTTCTCTGGGTTCAGCATAGCCCCCAAGCTCCCGAAGAGCTGACCTTTGCCTTTTCTGGAAAAAACTAATAAGTTTTCTGAGATTGTAAAGGGGCATTATTAATCTAGTTAATAGATTGCACTGTTTTTATGAGGACTTTAGCCATTAATTGTTTCCATGCAAATGGATGCCGTTAATTACAAATTAATCTTATCTTTTTGTTAAGGCAGGACCATCAGGACCTCCACTTGGCAATACTTGTTGGCACTTGATATGAATCAATGCTTATACTTGAAAGTAATAAAACTGCATTTCTTTAAAGATGGTTAATAAATCAGATCTTCATTAGTGCAGATAGACCAGACCCCCTACTTGTCTAGTTTAAAGAGGTTCTAATTCATTACTGTGATTCATGTGTCGCCCTGGGGATGGTGGTCAGTGGGGCAGGGCACATAGTAGGAAGTTAATAAATCCTGTATTTTTCAGTTTCTCCCACAGTGGGAGGCTGTCCACTAGTCTTTCTCCTCATCATAAAGCATCATTTAGATACTCTCCAGCCTTAGTACCACTTTTCTCATGGTCATACAGGACCTTGAAGAGGAAGCATAACCTTCTAGCAAAGCCTGTTGCTTTTATGGTACGTTTAAGCTGGGAGATCGTGTCCTCAGTTGAGAAACTAAGGGTGGGGGACATCAGAAGCACTGTTGGGGTCAGAGCGATGGCTTGTTTAGCAGGTGCTTGTTACTGGTGGAGGCAGTTGGATGGGGACTGTCTGTCCTCCCTGTGTCATCTGCCGGTGCATGTTATACAAACAAATGGGCGATGTGAACCAACTTTTCCCCAGCACCCATTCGTTATCCATTTTCTGGTGATACCTCTAAACCATTTCTCAGCCCGTTATTCTTCACTCTTCACAGGCACGTTTGTTTCCCTTTGCAGGAGAGCTGGTGCCTCCTCATCATATTTATTGCCAGCCTGGGACTGGGCTTCCACCCACCTCCCTCCAGACACTGGGATCTCAAGAGCCAAGCCCTGGCTTCCTCTGTGTGAGGAATAAGTGCAGGCCAGCAGAAGCAGGGGACTTGCCTGTGCCTCTCCATCTGACACACCAGCCCTTTGAAACAGGGGGTGGTCCAGATGCACCACCAAAATGTAGGGTGAGGTGTGCAAACGTGGGTGGGAGAGAGGAAACATGGCTTCTGTTTTGGATATGCGGAGCCAGCAGCATGATGAAATGCTTGCCTCTGTTCCACCAAATTCATTTCTCTAAAGTTCCACTGTGCACAGAACCATTTGTTTCCACATTGTTTTTATTAAACAAGAAAGGCGAGCTTTATTACTGCGCAAATGAAAGCAGCCGGCAAAGAAAGATACTTCCCAGATTCTTATTAATCTCCAAGAGTTATGGGGCCTCTGAAGTCCCACAGAAATTAACATACTCCACAGAATTCTCTTAGCAAGTCACCTGGAGTAGCTCCTCTCCCCTGTGGGCATTGATCACTGTCCTGCCCAACCACCTCAAGGAGGGCTCTCTGTGCCTTTCCAGGACCCCTACCATCTCACTCTGTCCCATGACCCCATCCTCTCTTGAGTTGCATGTGTGCTAAACTCATGCTTCAATGCACAATCCTGGATTTATTTGTACACCAATTCTGGGCATTGTCTGGAAATGTGGATTTAGGTGTCATTCACTTCACTTCCATATACAATTAAATACGTATGGATTATTTACTATTGTAGTATGGGAAAGTCTTGACGTCTGTGAGATTATATCCCGAGGCTTTTGTGAATCTCAAACACATGAAAAACACAGTCATGTATAATTCCCTCTTTCTACAAATGCAGTAGCGATCAGTTATTAATTCTACCAATATTTACTCAGTACCATCCAGGAGCTGTCCGCAGCACTCTGTACGCTCAGACAGCCCTGGACATGATGGGGAGGCTGGGGAGACATGGGAGAGTTTGAATGAAGGGATGACAGAATCTGTCTTATGATTTTCAAGAATACCAGCCACTGTGTTAAGAACAGACCATCAGGGATGGAGACTAAAAGTAAGACAACTAGTTAGGAGGGTGTTGCAACAGCCCAAGGGTGATTAATTAGACCAGGGTGGGCAGGTGGAGGAATTCAAGACATGTTATGAAGACAGAGGTGACACACATAGAAACTGCCATTGCTCCTTCAGATTTCTAAAGAGAGGTGTGGGGTGCACTTGGGAAGGATGAATGCTGGGCAGTCAGCTAGGCTCACCCACTAGGAGCACAGATGCCTCAATTTTTTTGGCCCCTGAAGGAATTCAGATCCCAGCAAAATGGTTAATTCTTGTCATACCATGGGATTTGGCGGTCTCTTGCAAGCAGTCAAAGATGGAGCATAGAATGTGTGAATGCCAAGTCTGTAGTACCTAAGATTTGAATAGTATATTTTAATTTAAAGCATTTTCAAGCTGATTTTCCATTAAAGAAGTAAAGTAGCTCAAGTGTCACTTTATAGGTGAGAAAGGAAAGGCTCAGAGAATTTAGGTGACTTTCCCAAAGTCACAGGATAATTAGGTCCGGGGTTAAAGCCCAGGTTTCTTGCAAGCCTGCATCTCTGAGCCTGGCTTTTCCCACAGTTACAGCATGTGACCTCCTTACTGCACACGCAGTGCTGCCCTGGGATGGAGGGGGTGGTGAGAAGGAAGAGCAATGCCAGGGGAGATCTAGTCCTTGTCCTAGAGGAGCTAATAGTTTCTTTGCAGATAAGACTCATATATACACACAACTCTTAAGAAGATGTGTGTTCTAGAATGGCCCTGCTTAAAGTTTAAAGCAGTGTTTGATCAGGTACAAGGGTTGGGGTTCTTACTACAAATGCTCCAGCCATTAAGCTCATCCCCATGGAATGCTCATGGGGTGAGGGCTCCACAGCAAAGCATACAGGGCTAAGTTGTGTCTAAATAGTTGAGGATCAATGTGTTTTGATAATTTCTATTCTCTCATGATGCCTCCTTCCCGCCTGAACCCTTTGGCTCCAGTGAGCCCAGTGGCCCTGGGCCCTTTTCACAATAAACTCAATTCTGCCATCAGTGCTTTTGCTTACCCTGGTTCCCTTTAGAGGGAGGGCCTTGTCCTCCCACTCCTCTTTCCAGAAAGAGACCAGCCCCACTGTCCTAACAAGTCATCCTCTGATAAGCACCAAGTAGTCTCCCAGAGGCACAGAGGAGAAAAGTGAGGAAAAGCTTGGAAGGGATGTTTGGGGGTAAGAAACACATTTGGAGAAGCTTGGACCTGGAAGGGGGAAGGGATGTGAGAAGAAGAATGTCTTGTTTCTTAAACGCCTAGACTTGGGCATTTCTGTATGCTCAAAAGAGGTTACAGCAGGGTGAAACCACAAAGCAATTTAGATCTCCTAAGAGAGAGATAGAAACCAAAACAAAGGGTTCTTAATGGACTTCTCAGAGGGGCTTCTCAGAGGGGCTCTGAGGGATTCCACTTGCAGGGATTGGTGAGGGTGCCAGGAGCAGCTGAGTGAGAAAGGATAAGTCTTGGCCCTTCCAGGGGCAAGGCCTCCCAGGAGCCAGGCTCTGCAGTCCCAGAGCAGAGGAGTGAGGCCTCTCAGAGCTCTTATTCTTTCTTTCTTCCCTTTTTTTTTTTCATTTTTTGCTTTTGTGTTTTTTAATTGTTGAATTTATTAATTTTTTATTGCAGTATAATTGCTTTACAATGTTGTGTTAGGTTCTGCTGTAGAACAAAGTGAATCAGCTATATGTATACATATATCCCCTACCTCTTGAGCCTCTCTCCACCCCCCATTCCACTCCTCTAGGTCATCACAGAGCACTGAGCTGAGCTCCCTGTGCTATACAGCAGCTTCCCGCTAGCTATCTATTTCACACATGGTAGTGTTTATATGTCAATGTACCCCAATGTTCATTGAAGCACTATTTACAATAACCAGGACATGGAAGCAACCTAGATGTCCATTGACAAATGAATGGATAAAGAAGATGTGGCACATATATATATATAATGGAATATTACTCAGCCATAAAAAGGAACGAAATTGGGTCATTTGTAGTGATGTGGATGAACCTAGAGTCTGTCATACAGAGTGAAGTAAGTCAGAAAGAGAAAAGCAAATATGATATATTAATGCGTGTATATGGAATCTAGAAAAATGGTACTGATGAATCTATTTGCAGGGCAGGAAAAGAGATGCAGTTGTAGAGAATGGACTTGTGGACACACGGGGGAATGGGAGGGTGGGATGAACTGAGAGCTCTTATTTCTCTGGGAATGGTTCACCTCTCTGGAGAGCACATCACGCCCTGAGCTCTCTGAAGTGCAAATTGGAGTGGGAATCAAGGAGGCCAGGACCCTCTGTCCCTGTCCCTAGCGCTCTGAATGGAGGTTGAGCCAAGGCTAAAGTTTCTAAGAGTTTCCACTTCCCTGTGCCTGGGGACCAGAGGGAAATGAGGTGTGTGTCCTGTGCAGCACTTTTGTCCTTTTCTTTGGCCTAAGGCATGGCTCTCCATCAATTCATATATGACCCAGGACAAAGACTTGGAAGTCCCTTTCTTACACATTGTCACCTTATTGGAATGAGATTGTCAGCCTTTCCAAGTGGGGCATCGTGGAGGAGGAGATGAGGGTCTGGGGTGAAGAGAGGTTCCCAGCACAGGGTCCTGTCCCTGTGTCCTGTCCCAGTACAGGGTCCTGTCCCACAGGTGAGTGGGATGGGATACGTGATGTGTGCATGCGTGTGTGTGTATGTCTGAGACATGGTGTCTGTGGCAGCATCTAGGATTCCTATGGGGTCCTCCAAGCCATGGAAGATTCTAGAGATCACTGCACGAGGGAAGACCTCAGAGACCAGGTTCTCTCTTTCTACATTGAGCACATGCCCAAGGTCTCTGAGCCTTGAGCTGTGTCTGGTCCCTGGGCTAAGTGAGTGGCCAGGAATGACTATCTGACAGTGACATTTACATATACAGCCTGCCATTTTCCTCCTCAGGGATTCAGTTCTTTTTCTGTTTATTTTTATTTATTGTTACAGCCCTCTATGTGCATTTAGATCCGTGAATGCAGGTGACCTAGCTGCCATACTGGCACTTCCTCTTTCTCGTGCCCGTTATTTCCCAGGGCTCCCCTTTCTCTCTTCCTTTTCCTGTCTT
Organism: Lipotes vexillifer; assembly: GCF_000442215.2. Lineage (NCBI taxonomy): Eukaryota > Metazoa > Chordata > Mammalia > Artiodactyla > Lipotidae > Lipotes > Lipotes vexillifer. The sequence continues at coordinate 6,461,017 of NW_006782310.1, forward strand.
CATGTCCTTGACTCAGCAGATGGGTCTTCTGCGAAGGACTCCCCTCTGCCTCAGGTACACACTAATCCCCAGTGGTAAGAGAATGTGTACATGCAGGTTCCATCCCTTGAGCAGGAAGGAGATGGCACACGGGGAAAGGTTAGAGTGACTGGGGCCCAGACCTCCTGAGAGAGACTGAAGGGAGGTATAGGCTCAGAGGGCACATAGGAGCCCTATCCTAGATGCCTGACCAACCTCTGTACAAACAGGACTGCCAGAGAGAGAGGGAGAGAGAGAAGGAGAGAGAGAGGGGGGGGGAAAGAGATAAGGATAGAGGTGGAGATAAAGATGGAGGTAACCATACTGATAAGGAGAAGGCAAATGGAGGGGGAGGGGGAAAAAGGAGGAAAAGAAGAAGAAAATGAAGAGGAAAGAGGAGCAGGAGAGGTTGAGGTAGGGGAAGAGGGGATCCGGAAAATGCATTGAGCCTAGAATCAGAACTTGTGGCTTGAAATCCAAATTCCATATTTACTAATCTTATGAACTAAACAAACTACTTCTCTCTCTCTGCTTGAATTTCTCCCCTGTGACATGAAGAATCATATCATATCTTGCTAATCCAACAGATCAGTTGTGAAAATCAAATGAGGTAATTTGTGTAGATGCATTTTGTAGTATGAAATGTCCTCTAATATAAATAAACATGTATGTATGTGCCCCACCCCCGGCCGATTTGCATGTCATGTCATTATGATTGTAGCACTACATCCTCTACAGGTGCCACATTGATTTCTCTTGCACCTTTGCCTTTGCCAATTCCCACATCTGGGATCCTCTTGCCATTTCTAACTGTTGCCTTGCGTGTTAATTGGAAGCACTTCTTAAGCATCTCTAAACTCCTCTGGGCTTTGGGAAGCATTTCTTGTTGCCCGACCACCTCTGATACCTCCTTTCTCTGAATTGTGAGCCTGTAACGGGAGAAAATGAATCAAGAAGGACTCCTTCCTCAACCCCACCTTGTTCCTGCATCTGGCTATCTGGTTATCAGCTGGAATTGTGAGTTGTTTTACATGTGAGCACAGGTGGGATGGTGTTTTTGAAATGTTTAGGAACTATCATATTTTTACACAATTCTGGGGTGAGAGATTATGTGTGGAAAGAAAACAAAGACAGAGTGCATTCTTGTTGGGCTAAGATGAAGAGGCTGTGAGTTTCTAATAAAGGATGGCAGACAAAATGGTGCGTGGTTCTTCCCACCTCCATCCTGGGCTCTGATGGGGAGTGGCCCTGTTGTGCAGGCTGTTGCCCTCCCTCTAGAGAGAAGCAGTGGCAGATTGGAAGCCCAAAGCCACCTTAGCAAGTTAGGCTATTTTAAGAGGTGTTTCTTGACTGTTTAATACTCAAGCTCGAAGAACTTTTATAAGGGAGCACCTCTCAACCCATTTTCTGCATGGCTGGGTCTATAGGCCATAGTGGGAAGCCTCAGGCTTCGGGACAGAGGAGTGTGGGAGGGAAATGTGTGGTGAAGTCTAGTTTCCCCTGGAGATCATGACACCCTGATATATGTGGACTTTGCTTCCATGGTTGCCCTACTGCATTCAGGCAAGGAGGGAGTCATACAGGAAGGAAGGAAAGAGCTGAGCACATGTGTGGAGTCCAACTACTCAGGGCCAGGAGCTGCGCCCTCTGATCTGACCCTCAAGCACACCCTAGAATCCTCTCTAGTTAGTCTCTCTCTCTCAGTCTTGTACTCCCAACCAGATTATCACAACCTCAAGGGTGGAGACTCTATGAAATACTCTCTGTAGTTCGTAGCACTAGCATACTGCAGGGATTCTTCTAACCACCCACTGAATTGACAGGGACACAGTAAGAACCATAACTGAAACATAAGACACAGGTTCCAGCCAGGTACTGTTCTGAGTATGTTCCACACATCACTCCATCCAATCCCTGTAAGAGCCTTATGTGGTAAGTACCATGACTGGCCCTATTATACAAATGAAAACATCACGGCAAAGGGAGATGGAGTAACTTGACTAAGGTCACAAATCTAAAGAATCAGAATGCTGAGTTTGAACCCAGGGAGGCTGGTTCCAGCATCCAAGCTCCTAACCGCTGAGCTGAACTATGCTTTCATGCTGTGTGTGTGTGTGTATGTGTGTGTGTGTGTGTGTGTGTGTGTGTGTGTGTGTATGCATGTGCGCAGGGCAGAAGTTCTATATCAGTATAGGAGGAGAAGTTAGAAATGACTGGAAGAATGGAAGCTCCATAAGGCAGAAATCCTGGTGGGCTTCGAGAGAACAATACTCTTTTTCAAAGGGTACATCCCTCCAACACTTATGCAATTCCCACGAATAGGAATATTCCTAAAATAGACCATTTCTTCATGTGCTATGTTTGTATCAGTCTCCTCCCAGTCTCATTTTTAGAACTTTAGGTAATCTTTACTCCTATTAGTTGTCTGTGTTTTCAATTCTCTCAGGAAGTTCTTTCTAAGATGGCTCCTCTTTTTGGCCGTCAAAAGCACCTGGGCAAGTAGGCTGTCATGCTGAGGCAGCAGGAAGGGAGCCTGAATAACATGGCTGTTCTCAAGGTACTGTTAGCCTCCTTTCCATGAGAATTAATTATGTGTCCTCAGATAGTGTTGTGAGGAATGTGGGGGCAGACCCTCTTCTGCTTACACATTCCCTGGTTCCCAGCAGAGGTCCTAGTTGATCCCCATTGTTTATTTATTATAGATCCACAATGAAAAGAAATGGCCTCAGCCTGGAGCCCTCTGCAAGTTTGGTTTGGTTCATGGGCAAGCCTGAGGTTTGCTCAGACTTAGTGAACCAGACTTAGTGAACTCCAAAGTGAAATTCTTAGCGTAAGCTTTTTGTGGAATTTTCCTTATTGAGGATGATGCCATTTCCAGAGGACAAATGTTCTTTTGGCCTATTACATTTGTTATCAGACATCCTTTCACTTGAAACACTGAGAGAAGATGTGTTTTCTCAGCTGTAGGGATGTTGTCTTAGGGGAGAAATTCCATGCAATAGAAATTCAGCAAACCGCAGTGATATGATTTAGAAGCAATTCACTAGGTCAGAGACACTTTTAAATCAGAAATGTGGCAAGGGGAGAGGAGAGAAATCTGGAGCAGTTAGTTATTTTGTCTACAAATCAAGAGCAGTAAACGTTCTCACTTTTAACTTCTATTGAAACAATGACCATAAACAATATGCAATGCTAAAAACTAATTAAACAGCCATCCTAAATCAACAAAAAAGGGTAAATTGAATTTTAAGTAACATTTGCTCCTGTGAAATGTACGTGGGGGCGATGGGAGGGGAAATGTTCTTTTCTTTGCTGGGCTTGTCCTGATGCTGATACCTCTGTGAGTCAGGCTTATTAATTAGTGAGTTGATCAGCCTGTCCCTATTACCTCAGCTGTCTTTGTTTTTCATGAACACTCCCATCAATGCCCCCCCCCACCCCCGCCCGTACTGTTATCATCATCATCATCATGCCTTCCTTCAAGCCATTTGTGCAACTAAAACGTTCTCATTTTTTTTTCCTTCTTATCTAAATACGACTCATCCTTACCATGCTCTCAGTTCTTTCATTCAATCTACCCAGTAGCACTCCAACATTCCTGCCTCTTCATGGACACCTCAGTGATCGTCTGGACCACTTACTGACCACTTGTTACATCCAGCTTCATGAAAGCTATTTACTCAGTTCTTATCATTCTTATGTTTTGTAGTCCCCCTGCACCCCATGATAATCAGGAAGGGCTAGGTTGTGCAGGAACAAAAGATTCCCAAATGTCAGTGGCTCAACACTAGAAAGTTTTCTTGTTTTGTTCAAGGATCCAAACTTAGTGGGTCTTCTCCAGCTAGTAACTGTATCTTGGGGTACAGGGCCACTTTAGTCACTGTCCAGGGGTAGCTGATCTTTATCACTGACTCATCCTGGATGTGGCCAATATCATTCTTGCTCAAATTTCATTGGCCAATTAGTCACACAACTGCCCATCTTCAAGGCAGTTGAAAAGTACAGTTTTCCAGGTGTCTGGGAGGGGAGGACTGGGTATTGGGGAACACATCTCTAGCTACATAATAACTTTGTAAGAGTAGCTTGGATATCTTATATTTCTTAGTGTCTCCCATCATGTTTTAGGTAAAATAGGCTCTCAATAAATGTTTGTTGACTAAATGACATCATCAATTACCCTTTATGAAGCATTAATTTGTGACAAGAATTATGCTAGGAACAAGCAGAGTGGAATAAAGACTCATAATTAAGGTCTGACACATGGTAGAGCATTTATTCATTCATTCAACAAATGCCTACTTAGTGCCTATATATTCCAGGCACTGTTCTAAGCATTTGTGAACAATGTATGGATCATTGTCCTTGCAGAGCTTTCATGGTAGTGAAGAAAACAGACAACAAACAATAAGTACAACAAATAAGGAAACTAAATAGTATGATTGAATGTGATGTGTAGTGGAAATAAAAGAGGGAAAAGTAGATAAAGGGAAAGGATATAGAGACTGAGAGGGTTGGGGTGAAGGTTATTTTAATGAGAGTGGTCAAGGCAGGCTTCATTGAAATGATTTTGGAAAAGAAGTAGGTGAGCACGTATTTGGAGGAAGAGCAACTAGGAAGAGGGAACAGCCTATTATGCTAAAGCCTTAGGCTGTGGCATGTTGGAGGAATAGCACGGAGTTCAGTGTGGCTGGAGTGAGATTGTGCGAGCAGCTGGAGAAGAGTTTAGGGGGATGATGGGGGCCACATCATCAGGGCTTGTAGGCCATTGTAAGGCTTTGGCTTTTCCTCTGAGTCAAATGAGAAGTGCCATTGAAGGGTTCTGATGCTTAATAATACATAATTGCATGTGTGGCTGTGTAGGTATATTTTGATCCAAAGAGGAAAATTTCATTTTATGTCTCATTTGCATATGAAGTTACATTTCTTGGCTCTTATAATACCTTATATTTATTTACCTTTTCAGGGCACCCTTTCATGAATTATATCACAAAATAATAATTATAAAGGTAAGAGGGTCTGATACTATTCTCATCTCCCCTCCCATTTATGTGACCTTTATGGGTGACCTAGTTGGAAACTTTGCCTTGTGGCCCAGCTACTCAAGGGATGAGGCTTTTAGGGACTGACTTCTCCCTTACCAGCCTCCCAATACTCATTTCATAAGGTCTTAGAGAAAGAAACTTCATCAGCAGAGTCAAATGGGTGGTGAGATCAGTTCCACATAATCCCCACTCTCATAGAATCTGAGCATCTCTTAATAAAACTCACAGTTGTTGTGGGGAAGGGATATGGGGCTCTAGTCTCTTCAGCCTGCTGAATCACCACCTGCTCCTGGCAGGGGCTGCACTGCTAATCCCCGGAGCATCATTGCTTATTTCCCAGCCTGATTTCCCTTCCAGGAAGAAAATAACCACTGGGCTGTGAGTTTCATCAGAGTCTCTCCCCAGTTCCATCAGGGCCTCTGTGGTCACCGCCTACATCATGCTACCAGTGACCCCAGCGTGACGACCTCTCTCCCCTGGAATTCCTAGGGGCTTTTCTTTTTAACTGACTGACACCCACTTGCTCATGTTTCATTGTCTCAGGTCTGGTGAAGGTAGGGCTGCTTCCCTTCCTCAGGCCAGGCTTCAGTTTATTTTTAGTTATTTATTCCATTGCTGCATGGTAGTGATTGCTGGCTATGAGGCTAAGACTGGAAAAGAAGGTTTCATGATCATCCCTAAATTTGCTATTGGACACAGAGTCATGAAATTCCACATCAGGCTAGCACTGCTCCTACTCTGCCTGAATGGGCACTGCTTGGTTTTCCTAGTGTGTCTCCAACAGCTATTAAGCAAACACTTAGTCAATGATAGTCATTACCTCCTGTCAATCAGGTGTCCAGCCCTTTCAGAGAATATTAACTCTTTGATGAATATGTGGTCCACATTCCCTCATCTGGCTCTTGGTCTTTGCTAATTGTGATGATTACACTCCACCTTTTTCTGCCCTTTACTGTCCTGCTCGCTGTCCTGGATGCTGAGCCCTGCACACTACCACCTCCAAGCTCCCTTGCAGCCTCTGTCTGTCTTCCTGTTGAGTTCAGCAATGGGACACAAGCAAGATGCTGGAGGTGACAAGGAGAGTGTGGTCGGGGTGTTTCTGTCCTGTTCTCTTATACTTGGGAAAACAGTTCTGGCTGTAGCTGTTTCTCTACACCTGCAGCTCCTGCTATGTGGGCCCTCTTCCAGTACTGTAGCTCTCCCTGGGTTCTGGTAATGTCAATTCCTCCCTCCCCTGGTTCCTCAGGCCCCTGCTATTTGAATCTTTGGATGCCTTGACATCTACTGTTGGCTTCCTGAAACCTGCCCCTAGTCCCATCATCAAATTCTTTTCAAAACCCCAGTTTGGGTACCTTCCATTTCCTGATGGCCCTCAGTGATACACTGAGTTTGTCTTCAGAGAGAAGACGAACACTTCTCTCTGAAGGTAGGGACAGGATTTGGCTGTAGGTACTGGGGCTCCCTGTTGTCTCCTCTCCCAGAGTTTCTATCCTCACACTTTTCTTCTGGACAGTTTGGTTAGGTGACTTCAACCATGGTCACCCTCAGGGTTGGGAGTAAACTGAAGGTCATCTACCACTGCAGGCAAAGTGCCACGGGCAGGAGCAGGGGTGTGGGGATGTTGAAATGAGAAGGTGTGTTCATTGCCTCTGGGGAGTCCACAGGCTGGCTGGGGATATAAGAAATCACATACCATTGAAACAACACTAATCATGATGGTGAAAAAATGGTCGTTATTATTTATAGAGCACTTAATATGTGTCAGGCCTTGGGGCATGAGAAATTTCATTAAGGAGGCATGATTTGACCTGTACTTTGAAGGAAAGAAATTAGGATATGTGGAGAAAGAGAAAAAGGGGAATGAGGACACAGTGCCAGTGCTACATTCAGAAGTAATGGCTCCCCAACTTAATGGACTCGGGAAGAGCCTGCCTATGCCACGTGATTCTCCCTAAGACCCTGGGCTCAGTGGGCTGCCCTGCGCTGCGATCTAGGGCATGGCTCTAGAGGTGAGTTTTCCTAGGGCACAGCTGCCTGCACTAAAGGGTTTTCACAACCTTTCAATAACTCATTCTTGGATTCCCTGTGAGAATGTGGGCTGTGAACTCCTGCTTTGCCTTCTTCCTTGCTTCATCATGGTCGGATGGGGACATGTACTCCGGAGGCCACATTCAGGAATGTAATCCACCTATCCAGCCACCCATCTCTTTACTATTTACTTACTCAGATCAAAACACCCATCTACTTTATTCTTATCCCATCTAACTGTATATCCAGACAAAACCTTCCTGCAAATCCTCAGCTGCAGACCCAGCCATACACCTAGACTCAAGCTGAGGGGTGAAGCTGGAGAAAACCCCACCGCAACCAGGCCAGTGGTGGAGCCACAGCTCACTAGGTCCTCAGCATTCCCCAGCAACCGCTTTGTGGGTCCATGATATCCTCTTATCCCTAAAGATTGTCATTTCAGACCCTCATCACTCTGACTTTTGCCTCATTCACCTCAAATATCCTTACTGCCTTCTCTGTTCCTCCTTAACAGCCTCTTCAAGGCCTTGCTGCCTCATAAGCTCAGTGTGAGAATAATTCATCTGTCTTCCTTGACATCACCTTTCGCTGTGAGGATTGTCACCTCTCTCATCACTTTTCTTTTGCCTAAGTCCCTGCCATCTCCCCATTCCATTTCATGGACCTAAGTGTGAATATTCCAGTGGCCTCCAGGTGGCTGAACCTGAAGGACATTTTTGGTTCTTATCTTGCTTTCTGCAACATATGGCATTAATGTCCTTCTTCCTGCAGGATCTTGGTAGATATTTTCCTCTTGTGATTTCCAGGATTCCACTTCCTCTGTAGTCTCCTCCTCTCTCTCTGTCCACTCTCTACATCTCTTTCACTCTCTGTTCTTCCTCTCCTCCTTTCCTAACTCAGCTCCTAAACTCACAGTCATTGTCTTTCTCATCTCCATCTCCATCTAGAAGCATGAGCTCTAGACCCAGTTGATGTGGGTTTTAGCATTTGAATCTTGGATCCACCACTTCCAAATTGAGCAACTTTTCATATCCTGCTGTGCCTTCACACTGGAATAGAGCCTAGCTCATAGTTGGCACTTAATAAACATCCATCATTATCCACCCAGTTGTCCAAGCACAAACCTAGAAGTCATTCCTGAGTTCTCCTTCTCCATCCCTTCATCTTGTCCATCAGCAAGGATCTTGATCTTCTGATTGCTTCTTGGAGCTGCTCATTTTTTTGTTTCCTTCAGAGCCGACCCAGTTCAGGGACTCAGGTAGAGTTTGATTCTTAACTGTTCTATTTGTTTCCAGCTTTACCTGCCTGATCCAATTTTTACTTTGCAACCAAAGTAATCTTTTTAATAAATAATTATGGCCCCATCCATGCTTAACATCCTATTAGGATTGCTACTGCTTTTAAGATGGAGTCCAAATGCCTTGTCATGCAGTAGAAGGCCCTCATAGATCTGCTTCCTGCTTCTTTCAAGTCATATTTCCTGCCTCTTGCAAGTTTCCCAATATCCATTCCATGACCTAACAACCTAATTTCCTAAAGATGTTCATTAAACATGGTTCCAGACCTGCTGGATGAGACTCACTGGCATTGAATGTCCCAGGAATCTGTGTATTTGACAAGTGTCTTCCATCTCATATGTGTCTGAGCACTACAAAAATTGGAAACCACTGCTTTAGAAAATATAACAAAAGCATGCACAGTCCTTACCCTTAACAAGAGGTCAAAATGAAACTAATCAATGGATAGATGATTTAGTTCTGGCGATAAATGCCATAGGAAGGAGGTTATAGATAGGTGCTATGACTTTCTGCCTCTTTGCCTACATTTTGCCCATTGTTTCTTCATTCTATCACTCATGGTGCCTATTTTTTCCTAGCTTTTGGAGAGGTATGTGCTCTTGTGAAATGTGGAAGAAAGAATTACTCCATCCACTATCCATGGACACTCAGATCTTCCCTCCTCATCATGCCTGAAACAAGACCCATGTCCTCATAAAACGAACAAGTATTATTTAAGTCCTGGGTTTCTTTTGCAAGCATCTCAACTGGATCAGGATGTGAGCTTTGTGGAAGGAAACACAGGAACCCCACCCTAAAGTCTGAGGAGAAAATGAGAAGAAACAATGATTAGTTTTGGAGTCAGAACTCCTAAGATGGAACTTAAGTGAATCCCTTGGACAAGTCATAGCTTCTCGGGGCATCACATCTGACAACTTTAAAATGGGTTGGAAAAGGTGATTATCAAATTAGTATCATTAGGTACCTTCTTGATGGGATCAATATGAGAATCTAACAGGATAAGAGCTGTGAAAACACCTATAAATCTTAAAATGCCATGATGCAAAAATGGATTAAGAAGGCTTGAAAACAACATTTGACCCTCGGATTGTTAGTATAATTGGTATTTTTCTTCCAAATGTGAGGTGGATCTGAGGTGTGGGTGGCAGCTAGGGTCAGGGGGTTAGGTGTCTGAGGAGGGATTACAAAGGGCTTATCTTCTTAAGTGAATGTTAAGAGTAGGAGGAGCCTATTCTATGAACCATTTTCATTATGTTCCTTCTTCATAAAAGGACCATGTCCTTGCCTGCATTTTGCTCTTTCTTTTGGAGCAAATCGAGCTCTGTGAATCTTAGAATTAATCTTCTTGGAACAATACATTTAACATGTTAATACTTGCTGGAAAGTCTCCAGTGGAGATGGTTCCCACCTTTGTCCCCATCCACCTCTCAAACTTAAGCTCCCACTGGTTCCTAAAATCCATCTCCATTATAGCCCAACTGGTTTGGTCTCAACTCCGAGCATTGCCTATTGTGTTTAAGACAGGCTGACATATGGTAGGAAACGTCCCGTACATGTTTCTTTGGAGGTGAAGTATATCACTTTGTTAGGCTCAAAGAATTCCTTTTGAGAGAATTCTCAGTACCACTTAGGAGGGTTGAGTCCAAAGTGGTCAAGTTAGGTAGCAACTGGGAGGGAATCAGAGCTCTGCTCTTAGTCGACAAAATCCGTACAATGTCGGCCATTTTTTACTGATTATCTTTGATAATCCTCTGTTTTCTCTCTCCTCTCCTTCCTCCTCCCTTCTGGCCCCACACACCCAGGAAGGCAAGGTTTTATTCTAGCAAACTTGGGTAACAATAGATATGATTGTCAGCCTCCCTGGGGCTGTCCAGGTTTTTATGAAATTAGACATATTTGTCTTGATGTTTAGGAGTGAGCATGAAATTCAAATCTCTGTGTTGGCATTCCACGGGCTGGCCCTTTAATATTCCATGACATGACTTCATTGCGGTTTTGACAACACTGTATAGAAGCTGTGCTTACCATTGAAAAATTAAAGCCACTGAAAGCGTTGACAACAGCAAAATTGTGAATGCTTCCCAGCTCCTGAAGTGATTGCTATTCCAGTTTGTCTAGAAGTGCTTATTGTGTTTGTAATGCCGTCAGTTCCACTTAAAGACGACTTGAAGTCGATGCCATACAGGTAAGTACCAAAGAAATCTCCATCTTCCTTCCTCTCTCCACTTTTCCATCACCTCCCACACAATTTTTCCACCCAGGGCCTATTTGCATTTGGTTATAGAGCTGCTGATTCCCTCAGCTTCGGAGCCGGTTGATTGCATTTCTCTTTCAAGTTCCTAGGTTAACCAGACTTTCATTTTTCCTTTTGTTCATTTGCCTTTTCTTCTTCTTTTCCTTCCATGTGAGTATCAGGGAAATTGAGTTTTAGTGACTTACTGTACAAATCCCCTGAGCATCTGACTCATCTCCTCTTGTGTGTAAAGCACATCTTAGGTGGGAGATGAGGAGGATTTGGTATCTGAGGAAGGATTATAAAAGAAACTCTCCTTTGAAACCAATGCTAAGTGTAAGGAGAGACTACTCTATTAACTGTGACTTTAGTTTGGGTCTTTATAATGTTGAAAATGGTAAAAAGAAAACTTAAAAATAACTATTTAATACTGGTCAGCTCTGCTGTTGTTGTTGGTGGTGGCCTTGAAGCAGATGAACTAGCAGAGAATTTTGACAGCCTCCTTCCTAGGTTGGATGCTTGGCTTGGTCTTTGAAGGAGATCTCCTCCCCTGTCACAAGTTGACACAGGATGATTTTGTCAGAAAAAATTCTTTATACAAGCCTTTCATCCTCAAGCAAGCTGAGATTCTTGGAATGTAAAACTAAGATGCAAATAAGAGAGCTAAGAGGACTGTCTGGGGTGCTGAAAGCAGTGATCCTGGAGGGACCCTGTGGCAGATGGAGGGGCAACATCTGTAGGAAGGGTCCGGGGTGAGAGAACAGCTGTATGGATGCCCACATCAGTGGTTTTGGGGAGTCAGTGAGGGGGCAACTACCAGGCTTCACCATCCTGCTTTCCTCAACACACTCCTTGTTGTAATCCACTTTTCCAGACCCTGATGGATAAAAAGAGGTTTCTGATGATGGATGATGAGCATTCCTTTCCATTTCCAAACAACCTCCTTGGATTTTGGAAAATAAGAACCCCATTGCTAAAGCGAAGCTGCTATGGGGGCAATTTGAATGGTGAGGGACCAGGATACAAACATCTGTACCCTGTACTCTTCCTGGACATGTCATAACTCCTGAGAGTTGGCACCGTCTCTCATGGTCCCTGACTTTTCAGAAAGACCATGTCATTAAGGGGAGGCTGGTACTCAGATACCTTCTCAGGAGGCCCTGGTACTTAGAGATACTGTGTTCATTACTTTTCAGCAGCCCTTTGAAGCCTTAGTAAGTTGTTGGTGTCAAAAAGATTCAGTTGAATTAAGGAACACAGCTGGATTTTATAATTTTAAAAATATATTTAAACTAGAGGATTTTTGTTGTTGTTTGGTGTTTCTTAGCTTTCCCAGCCAACCCAAACCCTGGCTTATTGTTTATCTCCTTAAATGACCCACACAGATTTTGGTCTCGTTTGCTATATGTGCCATCCTTCTGTGACCATACACAGGGCAGGTGTTGTGTTCTCTTGGAATGTGGATTGGAGTGGATTGGAAGCTTGGGGTGGGCCCTCATGATTATTTTCTGACTTTTTACTATCAAATTCTTTCTTTGGTGCCTAACTTCTCTTACTTTGGGGGTCATGTTTTTTATTTTAAAAAGTTGGACTTTTGTCCAGAACTTTGAAACATTGGCATTGTTCCATGGCATTTTGAATATGAATGATTTAGACATCATCAACATGAGACTTTATTTTTGTTTTCTGACATTGTTTTAAACTTCCTTAGGGAGGGTAATTTTCCCAATGCTCAATGAGAACTGTGGCAGACACGAGGCACAGTTCTTTGGCTGTCTGCTGTTCCCTGGTTCCTTACTCATATCCTCCCTGACTTGGTCACGAGGCCCTGTAATGAATCTCAGTAGGTTGGAGGCATGGGAGGGAGTGGTGAGTGGATCAGACAGTATCAGCTTGGCTGGGGACATCATAGTCTCTGGTATTGGCCAATGGACAGAACTGATTCTTCCTCTTGAGGGCACTTTCTTGTGATTTTCAGAGATTCCCTGCTGGGTCCCTTTGTTCTGAAGTTTCCCTGACCTGTGTGTGACCCCTGTCTAATTCAGTTGGACACTGTGACATCTTCTTTTGCCATGGACACCCAGAGGTACACCTTGAATCTCTTTCTACTGAGGACCCTGTTTCCTCTAGGCAGTTTCATTGGCTAGGATGCAAAAAGGCCTTAGGTAGCCTCTCTCCACCTGGCCCACATCTGGTCCATGAAAAACACTCATGCATATCTTGCTCTCTTCTCAGAGAGAAGGCCAATCACAGAGAAGCAGCCCTCACCACTGGAGTCATTGGTCAACTCTGTCCTCACCCAGCAGATTTCCAGGTGGGTGTCAGACTCCTGCCTCTAGTCCTCTTAATCTTCTCAGGTGTGAGTCAGGTGGCAGCCCTCTGTGTCTTTTTTTTTTTTTTTTTTTTTTTG
>NW_006782310.1:6474126-6490137 GCF_000442215.2 Lipotes vexillifer
TTTTTGCGGTATGCGGGCCTCTCACTGTTGTGACCTCTCCCGTTGCGGAGCACAGGCTCCATAAGCGCAGGCTCAGTGGCCGTGGCTCACGAGCCCAGCCGCTCTGCGGCATGTGGGATCTTCCCGGACCCGGGGCACAAACCAGCGTTCCCTGCATCGGCAGGCGGACTCTCAACCACTGCGCCACCAGGGAAGCCCCCTCTGTGTCTTTTAAGTGCAGAAATAGTTTCAAATTCCTGCATGTGGCCCTGGTGGAGAACCCTCTGTTAGGTCTGGGGAGAGAAGATAGCCTTTTCCACTTTAAATCCTTGACTGAGCTGAGGGGTGTAAAAATTGCAAAACCATGTTCGATTTCTTTTTCATTTGTAAATTCTGCATAAAGGGGTAGGGTTGAAAAATGAAGCAGGAAGTGTCCTGTTCTATCTTGTTGCACATCCTTGCCCTTCCAAGGGCCTTACAGTCTAGATGAGGGGCCAAAACAAAATGAGAAAAAGGTTAAAAATCAAGAAAAGAGAGGTTACAATCAAGTAGCCTGAAGTCTCAATTGCACGGTACAGACGATTAGCACTGTGGTTCAGGTTAGGGTTTGGGTGGGTGGAGGAAATGGGGACACAGGGTAAAGTCATAACTGTGTGTTTTTTCAGAGCATTCAATTTTAGCCTTAATGGAATCTTACTGCTTTTCTACTTGAAATTTAAGATCTAAGCACTCTGAGGTGATGAGCCAAACTTCAAGGGTTCTCCTGCCTGGGAATGACTGGCTGAGAAAATGCATCCAGGTCCAGGCAGCTTCTGCAGAGAAGCACTGAAAATGATGAAATACACACTTATATTAAGCATCATATGCATGGAAACCTTGTTCTTTTAACCTACATGTGTTTTTGACCAATTCTAGAAACCTCCTGAGAAACTCGGCACATGGGAGAAGGGGTAAACTTGGGTCAACAACAGTCGCTTTGCAAAAACATTTAGACACCCAATTCCTTCAATACATATAGAGACAATGCACCATATTACAAGACTCTATTCCAGGCATTGTGAGATACAGTCAAATCTCTCAGGTAGCTATGAGATGAGAGTCCCATAACCCTCCCGCCCCGCCCCCCGCCAACTAGACTTACTACTGGGGACAGTGTAATGACACATCTGAGTGTGAGGACAGTGAGTACCTGGTCAATTCAGTAGGAAATATGCCTTCCTGCTACTATAGTCCAGGAAAACACCAGAAGATGGGAATTGACTGTGTCTCACTTTGGACTTCACCTCATCAAGGGCTGGCTTTCTGGCTGTGCTCAGTCATGGCCTCTGGGATCCCCAAATGCACAGGTATTAACTGTATTTGATGCTGGCAAGGACTTTGGCAGGGTCTCTGACTCACCATTCCATACACCTGAAGAGTCCAGCACTTCCAGAATTTTTACGCAGTGCTTAATAAGTACCCAGTGCATTTCCTGGCACATAGTAGGTCTTCTCTAAGTATTTGTGGGTTGATTTAGTGAGAACCTGAGTGGGAACATCTGGGGTCTTATGATGCAAGGCATCTCTGGCTTTGACCCTGAGTGGGATGGGGCCCCAGAGGTTGTGCTGAGAAAGACAAAGTCAAGCCTTACAGGGAGGTACCAACAGAACAGAGATGCTCTTCAAGAGCCTTTGTTCTCTGGGCATTTCTCGCCACATTCCTATTCCTTGGCCTGGCATCTCCCTTGGAGGAGTTGCTACACAGACTTTCTCCTTCTGGAGGAAAATGACTGTATTTGTTACAAGACTCTCTGCTAGGGGCACTTTAAATTGAAGTGGCTTTGGGGACAGAGTATCAGAGAAATCCCAGCTTCCCATAGCCTCAGTTATTTATTGCCAGAAGGTTCCTCTTTATGAATATACTAACTTTCTATTCCTGGAATGGAGGGTCATTTTCTTGATTTCTGGTCCTGCTGGGAAAGTTTCCCACAGACCTATTTTCTGGCATGGCTCACCTCCCTGGGGACATGGTCAGGGCTGAATGAGGAAGTTCTTCATCAGCTTTCGACATCCCCTCCCTGTGACCTTCCTCAGGAGGTTGCTCACACTCTCCCCCAACTGTGGAATCAGCAAGTAAAATTCCAGGGTAAATGGAGGATACTTTCCAAGGGGCATCTGCTCACCAATGTTTGTATAAAAAAACCAGAATTTCTACTGTTGAAGGTTGGGAGCCCTGGGTCAGCAGCTGGAGGACCTCCAGGTCTCTGAACTCATGCCACCAAGTGACTTCCTGGTGTGCTCACATTGGAGAGCAGCAGAGCTCAGAACCTCCACACGAGTGGGCTTGGCTTCCCCTCCTCCCTTAGGCAGTCTGGACGTTTCTGAGGTTATTTAATTTCTAACTTCCCATGGCTCCCAATTTAGGGCTCGCCTATGGGGTCCAAACACTCAATTAGGGCAGGCACGCAAGGTGGTGGCTGCTTCGACAGTGTAATGTGGGAGGTGGTAGCACATCCCCCATCCAGGAGCCGTTCATTCCTCCATGACAGCCTCCTTCAGGGTTTCTTTATCTGGTAGAATCTTGGTTGGCCGGTTAATGCCATGGCAAATGTCAGGTACCATTGACCTGAGGGCAACACTGGGACATGGGTTAGGCCTTGAAAAACTGGGGCAGTCAAGGGAGAAGTGCCCCAGAGTGGAGAAAATGGAAGCTAATGGTAGAATTGAAGACAATAAAGAAAAATCTTCCCTAGTTTGGACATTTGCCAAAAGTTAACACTTGTGGTCCATCACTCCCCTCTCTGTAGGGTAGTAAACCACTTGCTCTAATTTTCTAATAATATGAATAGCTAGTCTTTGTGGAGCGCCTACCTTTTAAGACAGGATATTTTCCCCTCCTTCTTTACCAATGAATGAATGGAGACTCAGAGAGGTTAATAATCTTCCCAAGGTGCCACAGCCAGTTGGTGGTGGACCTGGTATGAAATCCAAGTGTGTTCCCAAAGCTGGACTGCCCCACAGTCGCTCTGTCACTGCTGAGCTCTCACTCCTGCTTTCCCTCCCACTCTCTCTCTCCTTCCGGTCTGAACTTGGTACTGACTCGAATTTTAAGGTAGCTGGAGAATACTGATTTATCTGGACCATTCATTTGCCTCAGTTAAGAGCCACGGAGGAAGAGCATGGAGAGGGCTGGGACACAGTCTAGTACGCATTTTGTGAAAGACTCACAAGGTTTGTACACTCTGATTCTGTTGACTCTTCTCTCTCCCTTCTGTTCTTGGCAACTGTCCCTTAAGCCCGTCTGTTCTCTGCCTCTAATATATTATGCTGATATTTTATTACCAAACAATTACATCCACTAATTTGAAAAGGAAACGAGCAGGAAATTGCAATTATAAGAGTAAAAGCAATGTTCTTTTATTTCTCTCCTTTATGCATATGAAATATGGTTTGTCATTGCTGCAAAACAGATTTTCCTCCTCTTCCAGGGCTCTTCACTGCCTTGTCTTTAATAATTGAGCAGAAACAAGAGTCATAATTAGATTACTGATAACAGAGGAGCTATCCATGGGTTTGCAGATGTGGAGGCTCAGCTTGGAGCCAGGGGGCCACCACCACGCTGCTATGGGAGAAAACATACTTCATGCTGTTTCACTTGAGTACCTTCCAAAGCATACTTTACATCCATGGTCTATGCAGATTATTTGTTCACAGTTATTGTTTCTTCTTTGCCCTTGCCATGCTTTCCTACCCCACTGACGTTGGGCCTGGTCAAGACTTGCTTTGGTTAATGGAATATGAGTAGATGAGATGTACACCTTATTAACTGAGCAGAAGTTTTCAATGTGCCTGCACAATTTGACCCTGCTTCCTTTGAGTGACACTCAGCATGGTGGCTGCTCCGTCTTGGTCCCTGAGTGATTACCGTACACAGAAATGTCCTGATGACTCCTGATGGATATGTGGCCAGAGCAAGAAGTAAACATTTGCTATTTTAAGCCTCTGAGATTTGGAGCTGTTTTTTAATCACAGCATAGCCCAGCCCACCCTACTGATATATCTATGGTCTCATTTGGTTCTCCTTATATCCATAGGATTGAGAAAAGGCTGACCACACTGGGTGGTGTGTGGGAAAGAGTGTGTGATGTGAAATCAAAGGGACCTGAGTTAGAATGCTTTTTCCTTCATTGTTGGCTGTGCAGGCTTAGCCAAGCAATCCAGTGTCTCTGAAAACCTGTCCCTTTTAACAGTACTTTCCTTGAAGTTTCCTGAGAATGAGTCAATGCATGGCAGAGGTCCTGGCATAGTGCCCATCACAGAATAAACACCCAATAAAAGAGATAATTAAAAAATATTATCCTTAAAATCCACTTCTGACATTATCTCCATTGAATAGCTGAGAATGTGGAGGCTAAACCAGCTGCAGGGACCTGCCCAGGCAAATTTCATAACAACTGAAACGTGAGCTTCAGCTTCTGGACCCTGGGTCAAGAGCCATCTCCCTGGATTAAAATGTATCCACTGAATTTTATGCCTGGAACTGTGCTAAGGGGTCTGGGATGGGGGTTGGGGCAGGGGACATGTCAAGAGGTGAAAACACTGATCCTTGAAGGAAAGCAGTCTACATAGTGAGATGAGCTAGATTACAGAGTCAGCCCCAAAGGAGCAACCCGTTTATCTGAGGCACACGCTATTCTAAAGTTCCAACTTTGGATGCATAAAAATCACCTGAGCACCTTCTTAGAACACAGATTCCCTGGTTCTACCCTGAGAATTTCTGCCTTAATACTATCCTGCATGATTAGAGCATAACAGGCTCTAGTGTCAGGGTCCCTGTGTTCAAGTCCCTCCTCTGGCACCTTCAAATTAATGACACAACCTTGGGCAACCACTCAATACCTCAGTTTCTTCATCTGTGAGATGGGAGTAATATGAATAGTTATATATTACAGTGAGAGTTAAGTTAGGTAATACACGCAGAGCTTACAGCACTAAGCAAGCGCCCAATAAGTGCTACCCATTAGTACTTCGATGCAAGGGTTCTGTAAACCATTTGTCCAGATATTTCTCTAAGGAATGGCCCAGGGCCTTCCTCTGGTTCCCTAGCTGGGTACACCTCCATGGAGATTTTGGGGGCAATGGCCTCCACCATTGTGGGGTCTGCTGGGGGGTTTCAAGTCATGGGAGCTTTGAGTGTGGGGTGTATTTGATTCGACCAGTTCTTGGTGGCTGTTAAATTGCATGTATGCTGCCTCCTCCTGCTCACTTTTGCAGAGGTTTGCTCCTGGAAGAAGACCCTCGTTAGCAAACTTTGCTTGGGGAACCATCCCTGGCTGGCATGTGGGCAGCAGTCTGGTGAAGTTCCTGGCACTTGGTGGCCCAAGGTTGGAGTCAGGGTTGGATTTGTTTCAAATGAATTGTTTCACTTATTGCTCTTGCCTTGTGCCAAATGCCTCATTTTGCCCCTTGCTAATCATCAGATAAGAGTAAATTTACTAGCTATCGGTTTTACATTTGGTAGTATATATATGTCCATGCCACTCTCTCACCTTGTCCCAGCTTACCCTTCCCCCTCAAAGCAGAAACTAACACACCATTGTAAAGCAATTATACTCCAATAAAGATGTTAAAAAAAATAATCAGTTTACTGCAAGAGTGGTTTTCTTCTTCTTTTTCTTCTTTAATTTCTTTGAATAATTCATGTCCAATTTAGGAGGATTGAATATGGTGTGATCTCCCACTCCATGTGCCTGTACTGGCTCCCCAATTTTTCTTACTCTTCAAGGTCAACCCCTTAGCAAGCCATCCTCTCAGTATGATGTGTCTGGGCTGTGAGAAGGCAGACCGGGTCTTCTTTGGGGAGAGTTAGGCCCTCAGCTGGGAAGGGCTGCACGCTACCTGGGCCCAGGTGGTTGCTGACACAGATGTTCTGCCCTGAGCCAAGAAGGAGCCATAGGGCATGCAGAGCATGGCTACTAACCAGATTGGCTGTCGGTTTGCCAATTCCAGTTGTACAACTACTTTGGGGTGGGAACTGTAGGCAATACTTAATCTTCCTATTGCTACAGTGTCTTTACTTACAGGAAGGATGAGAACAGTGCTTCCTCATCGTGTTGTCCTGAAGATGAAAGTGAAAACATAGAAAATATAGAAACATACAAGAAGAGAAAATGTACATAGAAACCACTTAGAACAAGGTTCGGCATCTGATAACCTCCCATTAACATTAGCTGTTATCATTATGCATCCTTTAGATCAGACTTTGAAGTCTGATCTTGTAAAAATTAAAACATTACAGTGAAAATTATTTCCATGTGACTGCTCTCATTCCTAGCTCCTCCCCAGCATTTATCAGTTTTAAGTTTGGTATGCAGCCTGCTAAAATTTTTAAGAAGGCATCTACGTACATATATGCGATTATGGAAAATCATAGAGTATATGTAAGTATCATCTATCATATATCTAATCTAGTATAAATGGTATCTACCTATATGTCTTTTTCACTCAACGTGTGTCTTAGAGATTATTTCATTCCAGAACATAGAGGTGTACCATATTTATTTTAACAGCTTCATACTATTCCATATTATGGGGTGATCACATTTAACTTAGCCATTGTTTAACATTTCCCCTTACTGTAGACAGTGCTGTACTAAATGTCCTTGTAGATGTCTTATTGTATGCATACATCTTAAAATTTTCTCAAGGGTTGTCATTTTGCTCTCCAAAAGTGGTTGTGCAAACTTACACTTCCCTCAATTGTGTACAAATTATGTGCTTTCATACTACTCATCATCTTTGTATATTACCAAACTTTAATTTTGCCAATCTAAGATGTAAAAAGGATACAGAATTTTGTTGGTGTTTTAATTAGAACTTTCCTTCTTCCTAGTGAAGTGGAGCCACTGTATATAATTATTGGCTGTTTGTACTCTCTTTTGTGGATTACCTGTTGTGTTTGTTGCCTATTGTTTCATTGAGTTAGGTTTCTTTTTCTTATTTATTTGCTTGTTTATTTATTTTAATATACTTTACTTATAATATTATGTTAGCTTCAGGTGTAAAACATAGTGATTTGATATTTTTATAGATTATAACCGTACAAACTTATAATAAAATGTTGACTATAGTCCCTGTGTAGTACATTACATCCCTGTATGACTTATTTATTTTATAACTGCTAGTTTCTACCTCTTAATCCCCTTCATCTGTTTTGCCCCTCCTCTACCTCTCTCCCTTGTGGTAACCACTGGTTTGTTCTCTGCATCTGTGAGCTTGTTTCTGTTTTGTTATATTTGTTTGTTTTGTTTTCTAGAGTCCATATATAAGTGAAATCATTTGTCTTTCTCTGTCCAACTTATTTCGCTAAGCATAATACCCTCCAGGTCCATCCATGTTGTCGCAAATGGCAAGGTTTCATTCTTTTTTTATGGATAAGTAATATTCCATTGTGTGTGTGTATATATATTATATATATATAATATATATATAATATATATATCTCACATCTTCTTTATCCATTCAGATAAACTCAAAATGGACTAAAGACTTAAATATAAGACCTGAAATCATAAAGACTCCTAGAAGAAAGTATAGTACACCCTTTGACATTGGTCTTAGTAATACTTTTATGGAAATGTCTCCTCAGGCAATGGCAACAAAAGCAAAAATATACAAATGAAACCTAATCAAACTAAAAAGCTTTTGCACAGCAAAGGAAACCATCAAGAAAATGAAAAGGCAGCCTGCCAAATGGGAGAAAATATTTGCAAACGATATGTCTAATAAGGGGTTAATATCCAAAATATATAAAGAACTCATACAACTCAATATCAAAGAAAACAAACAACCTGATTAAAAAATGCTCAGAGGACCCGAATAGGCATTTTTCTAAAGAAGACATTCAGATGGCCAATAGGCACATGAAAAGATCTCAACTTTGTTAATCATCAGGGAAATGCAAATGAAAACCACAATAAGATATCACTTCACACCTGTCAGAAAGCTATTATCAAAAAGACAACAAATAACAAATGTTGACGAGGATGTGGAGAAAAGGTAACAATAAAACACTGTTGGTGGGAATGTAAATTGGTGAAGCCACTATGGAAAACAGTATGGAGGTTCCTCAAAAAATTAAAGGTAGAGCTACCTTATAATCCAGCAATTCCACTCCTGAGTATTATCTGAAGAAAATGAAAACACTAATTTGAAAAGATAAATGCACTCCAATGTTCATAGCAACGTTATTTACAATAGCCAAGATATGGAAGCAACCTAAGTGCCTGTTGGCAGATGAATGGATACATATCTTTTTCTTAATTATTTTTGCAGATCTTTTAAAAACATATTTTGTGTTATACTTGGTGACAATATTTTCTCCCATCCATTGTTTGCTTTGCTACCCTGTTCTTTAATGACTTGCTTTTGTATCCTATTTTAAAGTAGATTTTCTGCATCCTCAACATCTGTTGCAGTCCGGGAGCCACACGCCTGGAGTCAAGTTCCCCGGTAAATGTGACCCATGTCCCAACCAAGGACACCCGAGAATCACCAACACCAAGCAGAAAGATTAGCAAAGGATTTATACAAGTATAGAAGCTTACACAAACTGTCCGGACAGGGTCCCACTCGGAGAGAAGTGAGTGAGACCCCGACTAACAGTCGGGGGAGGCCTTTATACCCTTCACAGGACAGGAAGTTCCCAAGGCGGGAGGGAGCTGTTTAATTTTGAATCAGCCAATCAGGAACCCGGTTCTTCCTGCCCCAAGCAAGTAAGCAAAGCAAGTTTCTTACAGAAGTCAAAATGTACTGTTAGCCCTGAAGCTGTTCTTCCGTTTCTTTCATCACACGTCGTAAACACATTTTCTGATATTTTCTTCTATTTTTAAAAAGTATCAAGCTTTTCATCCATCTGGGTTTTATTTTGTAAATGATGTAAAGTAAGATGTAATTTTTTGCACCTAGGTATTGATCTAAGAGCTTTATATGTGTGATCCTGGTCATTCAAGCTACCTGAAAAGTTAGTCATTCTGACACTCATCTGCAGATGAGGAAATAAGCTGAGAGAGATGCAATAATTTGCCCAAAGCTCCCAAAGGCCAATGCAGAGCAGCCATCTGAAATGACACCTATCTGTGGGATTGCGCAGGTCTTTGAATGTCCAAATGCCTCTCTGAGAGCTCCCTGCAGGCTGAGCATTGGCTGATCACACTAAAAGGAGGAATTTGGATCAGATGGAGAAGACCCTCTTTCCTTTAGGACCTGATATCACTGAGCATTCCTGAAGTCCCGAAGACAGGCACTAAAGGGGTGGTGGACTTCTGAAAAGGACGAAGAATCCTATAGTCTCAGCACCACTGCTTATGTGAACCAGCTTTGGGCAGTGCTATTCTCTAGGATATGGGAGGGTCTCAGTGGGCATCCCACACAGGCAGGTCCTGTCCCCTATTACTAGGACGCTGGTCCAGGGTTTGTTCCTCTCTCTCTCTTTTTTTTTTTTTTTTTTTTTTTTTTTTTTTGCGGTACGCGGGCCTCTAACTGTTGTGGCCCCTCCCGCTGCGGAGCACAGGCTCTGGACGCGCAGGCTCAGCGGCCATGGCCCACGGGCCCACAGATCCAGCCGATCCGCGGCATGTGTGATCCTCACAGACAGGGGCACGAACCCGCGTCTCCCCTGCATCGGCAGGCAGACTCTCAACCACTGCGCCACCAGGGAAGCCCTGTTCCTCTCTCTTTACAGCAGAGGAAGGTAGGAGCACAACCTTTTCTTTGTTACCCATTTCTATTGTACCCCTCACGAGGAAGGCTGAGTATGGGGTGGGGTCTCGAGATGGACAACAGAAGGAGGAGGGGAAAATCTCTCTCTGGTTTTACCCTGCAAATCTCACTGCCCCCACTCACTCACCTGCACGGGCTGGAAGCCTGGCTCAGCTCTTCTGTCTCTCCCCAAAGAGCTGTGAACCACACACTTAGCGATGCAGAGAGATGGCTCCAGGCACCCTCAGCATTTATCATAAATCACTGAGACAGGAAAGATATGAGTCCCCACCTGCAGAATCACTGAAGCAACGACTGTGGGCACATCTTACCTGGAAATGATTTTCCTGCTTTCTCCACAGCACATGGGGCTTTGGGGGCCAAACCCAGAGGAACTGTACCCTGGAGCAGCATTCTCAAGTCCTGGGACGGTTTTCTTGTTATGATCCTTACATCGAGACGCTCTTAAATGCTGGCATTTTCTGACCTCCCTTAAACTGTCTCTCCTTGAAAGTACGCCCTCCACGCCCTTCCTCCTGTGCTGTGGCGTTTTCACCTTCAGGCCTGAATTAGGATACATTTTTGTTATCTTCTACCTACTGATAGATTTGAAACCCCTTAAGGGAAGGAGTGGTCTTCTTTGTGTGAGATCAATGGAGAGAAATTTAATTTCTTTTTCTAAAAAGTACAGGGAAAAAAACCCCAATCTTTTTTCTTCTAATGAAAAAGAAGCTGATATTCAAATCAGCTGATTTCTTCTCTGTCCCTAGAACACAACATGATCATTCCCCCCTCAAAAACTTTGTCAAAGTAGTTCTTGCACCTGTGATGCCCTCTCTCCTATGTCTGAGCTGATATTTAGACTCTCAGTTGTGTTGGTCAAGCTGCCCTTGATTCACTTCAACCCCAAAGCACATGCTGTAAAATGGGAGGGGAGGGGAGAAGTGGCCTTCCCTTTGTGGTTTTCCCTGGCACCTCTCCCTTGGCCCTGGAGCTGACCCTGCACGTCCCAGCTGCAGGGGAGGTTGTGCAGAGCTGTTCACCAGACAGGCCTGGCCTGTGGTCCGGACCAGCCGGCGCTGCCCTCTGTTATTCAGATCAAATCCCATCATCACCAGGTGGGGATACCCTCCAGATGGTCCCACACGAGCACAGATGCTGCTGGGAGGGAGCAGGGGAGGCTCCTTGGGCCCAGCCCATTAGCACATCAGCCTGAATCACTTTACCAGACCAACTAGTGCATCCTGTTGGCTCTGTCACTTCTTGGTGGACAGTTTCTTACTCAGATCCCTCATCTTCTCTTTCTCAAACCCAAACTCACATGGTAGAGTTCGTCCTCCAATGCACTGGATTTAGCAGACTTCTCTATTGATGGAGTAGTGGGAGAGAGAGCAGTTTTCCCTGTACTGAAAATGATTGAATGAAGAAAAGACTATCATATGACATCCACCACCTGCCTCAATGAAGGCGGCTTCCTCTCAGATAAACGTTGGGCTTGTTGATTATTGTATTGTTTATGGTGGTCCCTTGAGGTCATAGGGCAAGGTCACACCCTGGATGTCCTTTGTGTCCAGGGCACAATAATTTTCAGAATTGACTGCAGAGAAGTGAAGCATCTACAGGAAATGGGAATCTTGGTGGGAGTTCAGTGGGCAGGGCCTCTCTGGCGTTGCATCTCTGTCTTGGCCGTGGATCACGTGAGGGTCTCACTGCACTTGACTTTGCCCCTGGGTGGAGGGAGTTGCAGGCAGCCTCCCAATCCTGGTCTCTGCTGCCTCCCACCATCTCCATACTGGTCTGACTGATCATCCAGGTGCACAGCAGCTTATTTCCCTTATGTAATCTCTGACTCTAGGAGTGATCCTGCCTGGGCAGGATGCAAACAAGACTTGTGCATGCCCTACCAGGCTGTGGAGATGGTGGTAAGGTGAGTTTCTGGAGGACCAGCTGACTCAGTGGTGGGTGCTGGTGTACAAGAGCTAGCTTCTCCCTGAGCCCTGGGGGAGAGTCTCCAACTTTGCCAACCCTGGAGGATGGGTTTCATGTCAGAGGAGAAGGTGGTTTCCCTATCAGTTCCCTATAGGATGCTTTAGGCAGGGGTCTCCTTTGCTACAATTAGACTCCATTTATTCCCCAAACCTGAAAGAACAATCTTATGGGAAAATGTGGTGTAGACCGTGGTTTTGGAACAAAGTCTGCTGGGGGACTAAAGGGAGACTTTGGGGGCTCTGGGAGGTTTCCTAAGGAGAGAATAGGAAGAACACTTGGCCTTGAGGTCGGGGAGTGGAGATCCCACAGGCTGTCGGTAGTAAAGAGCCCAACAAGGCCAAGAGTGGGCAGTGGGGGAGGCTGGGCTGTCTGGGGCACAGGTGGGAGTTGGGGGAAGTGAAGGGCCAGCAGGCTCCAGTGGCATGTGAAGCCTTGAGTGTGACTATGAATCTGGATTTCTATTTGTCTGTAGAAGGGAGAGCACTTCTGAAGACACTACAGGCTGATTTGATTCAGAAAAGGCGCATTGCACATGGCTTTTGGGCAACAGAGTTACGACATAAAAAGGATCCAGCTTCACAACAAAACGGCTGTTTCAGGTGCCTTTGGTTCAGGTTGAGCCCCTCGCTGAGGGAGGGTGTATGGTCACGGAGAGCCAAGGGCCACTGCTTTCAGATTTCAGAATTGGCCCCCATGAAGAGGCCTCTGGGAAGTGAATTACAGTTATGATTCAAGTTGGGCCAAGCAGAATGTTCAGAGTTCATGGTGAGCCCACACACTCTCCTTTCGAGGATTCAGAAGAGGCAGCAGAGACCGTGAGCCTGCCCTGGCAACGACCCTCTGTTCAGGGGAAATAGCCCCAAATCCCCAGCACTTTAATAATCAGGATGGCAGGGTGTGGTTGGCTCAGACTAGCAGGCAGTGCTGTGGGAGGGCAAAAAAAATGGGTCAGAAGGAGGTTTGGCCTCTCAGTGTGGGGAGAATGGGCTAGGACAGGATGGGTGAGGTATTGAAAGATGGAGAGAACAAAAGTTATCCCTCAAAAGAAAACCGTCCAAATTTTTGCAAGTGCAATCATCCAACATGTGAGTGAACACCTTTATGTGCAGAACCATGCTGGCGACAGGTCAAGACCTAAGTGAAAGGGATGGAGCCGCACTCTTTGAGAGCTGCCTGCCATGAAAGACACATTCATTCATTCATTCACTTATTCATTCAGTCCACAAACACTGAACTCCTGGTATGTGCCAACCCTGTGCTGGTGCTGCGAATATGACCTCATGGGAAGCACACACAGTGAGTCAACTTGAGAAAGGGCCAAACCATCTCAAGACTGCCTATGAGGTTCTAGAGGGCTGGGGTGATGAGACTGAATTGTGTTTGGCCAAGAAGAAGGCCTCCTTGAGGAGAAGAGTGATTGAAGGAAACAAGCAATCAACATTTATTGGCTCATAGGCTTGGAGGTGTCTGCAGGGGGTGCCCAGCAAGTAAATACGTACTTGTGATGTGCCATGATGAGGGTGACTGTCAAGTATGAAAGAGTGCTGAGAAAAAGGGATGAGGGAGGGAGATGTGTAGGGAGGAGTCAGTGGTATGTGTGTAGGAAGGAGCCCCAGGCACCTGGAAGGGACCCTGTGCTCCTGGTGCTGGGCTCTGTGACATTGATGCTGTGAAGACACACAGCTCACAGAAAGGAGGAAGAGCTTCAGCTCTCATTCCTGTGAGTTACTCTGTGTCTCAGAAAAGGCATTAGGAAAGTGGAGAAACTGCTTTCTGAAGCTGATGCTGCAGAAATGGTCTTCCTGGGGACAGACGTGATTTCATGCCCTGTTAATAGATGAAGGGGGGTAAGTTGAAGGTCTGAAGTCTCCAGTCCTCTGCTGGGGCCCAAAACCCACCCTGCAGAAGTAGACCCAGGCAGGGAACCCACCTGACCGCAGCCCCTGAGGGCAGAGCAGCAAGTGGGAAAGGCAGAGAGGAGGAGGGGGTGGAGGGCAGTTTCTGAGATCTGGGAAACCAGCTTCCTGAGGCACACTGGCTACCTCAGGTTCTGCTTTTCATTTGGTTTACACAGACAGCTCACAGGGCTGTCTTAAATATCCTTGGAGTGCACGGTCGCCTGGTGGTAAGATTCCCATCATTCTGTGTGGCTCTCTGCAAGTCTGCCTGAGGTGTTTTTCTCGCTTGGCTTAAACATTATATCATTTGGGTTAAACACTGACCTCTTTGGGGCCCTCTTTGAGTCTAATATACCCATTTGTTTTTCCTGGAAGGTTTCTGGAGCTTCCCCACACTGTGCCTTGGGGCTCCTAGGCCGTGTTCTGGGGAACGTGATTATTGCACTGAATAGACTGTACCGTAAGGGTCTGTTGACTGAAATGTTGCAGCCCTGTGCCTCCCACCTCCATATGTGGTCCCCCTCCCGAGGCACCCAGTGTGCATGCCCACTGGCCCATGAGCACTTTGAAGGCTGGGTACTTCTCACCCCAGGACTGCCAGCAATCCTCGGTTGGTGCTGGCTGAAGGCCCTGGGACAAGAAATACCTTCAGGTCCAGCTCCACAGAGGGGCTAAGTTCATTGCAACACCTTTTATTTCCTGATAGGAAAATAAGCATGAACACCTGTGAACAAGCTGGGTTCCTAAGGACTGGAGTGAGTGGGACAGTGACTGCCTTAGTCCGTTTGGGCTGCTATAATGAAGTACCACAGACTGGGTGGCTTATGAGCAAGAGAAATTTACTCCCCACAGTTCTGAAGCCTGGAAGTCCAAGATCAAGGCACTGACAGATAAAGTGCCTGGCGAGGGCTTGCTTCCTGGTTCATAGATAGCTGTCTTTGCTGTGTCCTCATATGGTGGAAGCGAGTGAGGAATCTTTGGTTCTCTTTTATCAGGTCACTAATCCCACTTAATGAGGGGTCCACCCTTGTAAACTAATCACCTCCAAAGGCCTCACCCCCAAATACCAACACATTAAGAATTGGGGGGAACACAAACATATAGCAGTGCTGGAATGAATCAGAGAAGAAGCAAGGATCACCAATTTCACTAGTTTTCTAATTTTAAAATAAGATTCTGTGTCCCAGTATAGCCTCCATAAACAATCTCTTGCTGGCAACAAGGGCTGTATATGTAGGAACTAGTGACATGCCAATGGGATTTCTCTCCAGGGTACCTTCGCTGTAGACCCATTTACCCTACAACACGGAGAAAGTCAGTCTTTAAACAGGATGCTGGGATAGGTGACCCAATTCTACCCATCTCAGTCGACCCAGAGAGCTCGGCCTTGAAAACTGCAGACATTCAACTTTGGGGGGAATCTAAATGTATACAGTGGGTTCTATTCCAGGGGGAAGCAAGACTCCTTTTTGCTGTAAACTTCCATTGTGATTTTTGAGACATTCTATGAGTGTATCAGACTCCAAGCTCTTTGAGAAGACAAGTTCTTCATTGTGTATCCTCCCATCCGGTATAGTGCTTGGCAGTTGGTACGTGCTCAGTAAATGATTTCTGGATGAGATGCCTTGTATTCAGTGCTGTTTAATCTATAGTGACTTAGGTGAGGTTGTGGCTAGGCTTCGGAATTAGATTGGCCCAGTTGCATGAGGCAGACATGGGGGGTGGGGATGGGGTTCAGTGCAGTAGACAGAAAACTCGTTGCTCAATGGGGGTGGCTGGTCAGCAACAGGAGTGTCCCAGCGAGCAAGAAGCGCAAGGTGGGGAGAAGCCTATGAGGAAGCAAACAGCCGGCTGGTGCTTGCATGTGCCAGGCACTGTTCTCAGCATGCTACATGTGTTAGGTCTTCTTCCTCACAGCCAACCTGTTACCGAGACAGGTAACATTGCTCGTCTTATAGATGAGGAAGTAGTCAGAGTGAAGCAATGACTTTCTCGGGTAACTCGGTTGGTAAATGGTGCCAGGACTCCACCCCAGGCTAGCTCACTGCAGATCCCATTCTTTTTACAACCTCCCTCTGTGACTTCTCTGCAGAGTTGGGACCTTGGGGTGGGCAGCACAAAACTGAGGGACCCAACAGTCAGCCAATTTAGGCAAACTCAGCGAACAAGCATGGGGTTAGTGAACAGCAGGCTAACCTGTGGGGTCTGGAGCAGGGTGAACCACATCCTATAGTGGCCGGATATTGGGTTGATGATCGAGACCAGTGATTCACACACAGGAACAAGGTAAGAAGGCAGTGACCAGAATCAGGTAAGAAATTTCCCTGGCTCAATAGCTCGTCCACCTTAAACAAAAGCCAACAGCCCTGAGTCCCAGGATCTTGTGAAAGACCTCTGAAACACTCTTT
>NW_006782310.1:6490204-6542566 GCF_000442215.2 Lipotes vexillifer
CGCTCTTTCTTCGGGCTTGGTGTTGGCCAAATGTTAGGGCAATGCCAAGCATCCATCTTAGAGAGTTTTCTTAAAGTGAGAATTACCTGACTAGGGGAGGGGAAGAAATCAGAAGCCACCCAGCCTTATCTGATGCACAGACTCCCTTGATTACTTTTTGGTGAATATGTTTCTTTAGGCCCCTCCTGTTTTTTCAGGTCATACAACTAGAGCTGATGTGTATTTCCAAGGTGGTGTTATATGATGGGGAAAAGTTCTCTGGAGAAAAATTATGGGACTCATTACACAGTGGGTAGAAGAGGAGGAGAGAATGACGGAGGGAAGTAAGGAGAAAATTATAGCAGAATTATGTTTTCTTTTCCTGTAGAAAAGGACCTAAAATAATTGCATCTCCTGTTTGGAACTTTTTATTTTCCACATTTCATTCCTGTTTATGCAAAACAGTGTGTAAGGAGAATACATTCTTCGGGGAAATTCTCCCCAGGAAATGCAGTACTTGGTTCACAGGACTTACAGGTCATTGTGGGAATTGTTTAGAAACCAGAATTTACTTACAGTGGAAGATGCACCAGATGTTCCTTCTACCCACCCACCTTTGCTATTTAAACACTTTGTACTTACGATTTTTATTTTGGACAAATCAACTGGCCTCATTTGGAGTGTAACTGGAGAAACTTGGGAATGCCTGTTCAATAAAAGCCCATGCTGGGAAATTTCCCTGTTTATTTGTTTGGGGACTTTTTGTGAAATAAGAAAGGAGATGGTGGCCATTACTTTGGAGCAGCAGCCTCTGTGGGCAGCAGGCCTTCTGCAAGTTCATCTTTTTCTTTTAAGTAGCCAATGCCTTAATTTTCTCCAACAACCATGAATCAAACCAGCTCATAGAACACAACTTCATAGCAAATTGACCCTAAAATATAAACAGCATATAATGGCTTTGTTTTCACATTTCTTTGGCACTGACATTATAACAAAGGCCTTGACTAACACTCAAGGATGTTGTGGATCATTGAATTTCAGGCACTGGCCACAGGCTGGCTTTCCTCAAGCTCTCTGAATAGCACCACTACTCCACATAAAATTAGCTTTCCATATAAATGTCCTCTTACTCATCTCCCTCCATGATTTTACTAAGAATGAGCCCAAGGGGCTGGCTGTTTTGGAAGGACTTTGATCAACTCTGTCTTCACAAATGAACTAGGCAGAAAGGGTAGGAAGATGTCGGGGAACAGATCTGCAGGGTAGGTTTCAATAATTTTTCACAGGGATGGAAGTTTCCTAAGTTCTGTCCTGTGATATCAGTATTTAAACCTGGAGGGAAAGGGAGCCTTTGAGAATGTTTATGAATTCTGATGTTGGAGGAAATGGAGGAATAAATTGGAGAGAGAAATTGAAAGAAGGCAGAAGGATTTGGGGTTGAAGGGTGGCTTAAACAACAGATATTTATTTCCTCCTAGTTCTGGAGATGGGAAGTCTGAGATCAAGGTGTCACTGGGGTTGTTTTCTTTCAAGGCCTCTTTCCTTGGCTTGTAGATGACCATTTTCTCCCTGTGTTGTCACATGGTCTTCCTTCTGTACATGTCTATGTCCTAATCTTCTCTTCTTATAAGGACACCAGTCATATTGGATTAAGGTCCATTTTAATGACCTCACTGTAACTTAATTACCTCTTTAAAGGCCTCATCACCAAATGCAGTCACATTCTGGTACTGGTTAGACTTCAACATATGAACTTTGGGGGAACACAATTTAGTCCACACAAGGGGTGAATTTGGAGGGGCTTCTGCAGCTACGAGTCACTTTGGTTCTTCTATGCACATAGGGGGCCAGCTCTTGGCTACAGAGCATAGACACTGGAAATCTAGTGCATGGATATAAGACATCGGTCCAGAAGGGGCCCCAAGGACCATGTATTATCCTTTGGTTCTCCAGCTCAGCTGCCTGTTAAAATCACCAGGAAGTGTCAGAAAACTCTGATGCCTGGACTCCTACCCTTTGATATGCTTATTCAATTGGTATGAGGTGGGGACTAGAGTTGGATAACTTTGAAAAACTTCCCAGGCTATTTTAGTGAGCAGCTAGTAGTCATAACCACTGATGTATTCCACATCCTGATTTTACAAATAGCTAGAGAGATTTGATGACTTGTCAAAGATCAAAAAACATGTGTGGATTAGCACACAGGGCTCCTGATTTGGGTCCCATAACATTTCTGCTAGTACATTTCTATCTATTCCCTAAATACCAACACTCCATTGAGGATTCTGTGGCAGATGTTGCAGATCCCCTGTTCAGCACTGAAGGACTCCTTCCCCCAGCTGCTGGCAGTGTTGGTACCCTGGGCTAGCCCTCCTGCAGAGACTTGTGGATGATGGTGTATAAAGATGGGATATTAGCTCCAGAACTCCCTGGAGTGACTGTACTGCAGTTCAACTCCTCCTTCTGCCCAGTCCTACTTCTCCCCCTGACTCACAGGTGTGGGTCCCAAGGACATCCCAATAAACCTTCTGTCTGCCAATCTTCGTCTCAGAGTCTGCTTTCTGGGGAACCCAACCTATAAGAAGTTCTTCCTGTATTCATAGTTCTTTTATTAGTACTCATGGAGTGTTTACCACGTTGGGCTCAGTGCTAGGTACTTGGAATATGAAGAGAAATAAGACCCAGCTGCTACTTAAGCTACTTGCCCTCTACCAGAGGTACCAGTGGTCAACAGCCAACTCCAACGCCCTGTGTGAGCTACTGTAATAACAGTGTAGTAAAAGTGCTGCCAGAGCACCCAAGAAGGGGGTGCTGATGCTCTGACTGGAGGAGTGGCTGCTCTTGCTTGCCTCCACAATCTTGCCTCTTCTAGATACTATTTATTACACTTGGGGTGGGTGGTAGAGGGGAAGGTGGTGAGCAGAGGAGAGGTAATAAAGAAAGAGTACAAGAACCAGGAAAGGTAGAACATAGCATGAGGGTCCAGTCTGGGTCTCCCATCTGTTACTCAGTCTTCCTTCCTGGAGGTCATTTCCCCTGCACCATCATCACGATTAGGCTTCCAGAGCTCTTGTACTCATCCCCTCACTCAAAGAGGTGCTGGAATCAGACACTGGCCTGTTAGAGGGAATAATGTCAGAGTCATTGTGTCATCTTCCAAGAGAGACTTGTCCTCTGTGTTTTATCTCCAGTGATGGAAGAAAAAATGGGCATTAACCAGCAGATGGGCAAGGTTTTGGAGCATCCAAAGGGTCTTCCTGGTGCTTCTGAAACTGGACCCATGTCGACAGATGGTTATGTACGCCTGTGTTACCAGACCTGATTGGCACAAACAGGACTGGGCCCTTGTGTGCACTGGCTGAAAAGAGGACTGGAAAGCACACCAATACCTAGGAGGAGGGGGTCTATAACTCCCCTGATGTCAGACAGTCTCATGCCTCTTATAGAGCATCTGCTGTGTGCCCAGCCCTGATGTGGGCCTGATGGAATACCTGGTGAAATAGAATTGAAGGGCCCAGCCTTGGAGCAGCCTCCAGCATAAGGCATGGCATCACCAGGTGTCTCCAGTCTGGTGGAAGACAAACAATCTGCACCCTTGGGGAACCCCAAGCCTCCTGGTCTAATTTGAGACATGTGGTTTCTGCCACAGGCCAGTATTTAGGACACACATGCATATTTAAAAGGCCCAAGAACAGATACAAATAAGACATTAACTTGTACAAATGGTTACACATGACTAGCTAGAGCCAGAGGACAGGACAGAGAGGCAGGCCCAAAGCAGGAGGTCCAGAACACATGGGGTCAGCCCATCAGCCCCCAGTCAAATCAGGTGGTAATGGGGACAGGAAGAGCTCTTGGTAGCACCAAGCACATTGTAGATATCAGTTGGTAGGAAACTTTGTCCTCCCTTATGAAACAAAGGCCAGGTTGAAAATGAACACTGCATAATTGTGTGCTCGTGTATGTGGAAACATGGACATTATCAAGGGGGCATATCTGAGGGGCCTCTAGTAGCATCACTAGAGTGGTTTCTATATACAAGTTCATGATTGTTGAACATGATTTTGTGTGTGTGTGTAATGTGTGCATATTTACGTGTGTGTGCACACACTTGTGGGGGCTTCCCTTACATTGGGGTGAGGTTGAAGTTGCCAGTACACAAATTATCCAATCCACTCTCTCTTTTCATCCAGGAAGCTTTCCCTCTTAACCAAGGTGGTCACCTCCCGGTGTCCTGTGGGAATGAGTCCTCTCCTGAGGAGTCAGATCTCAGGCATAGCTCTAGACTATTTCTTGCTTTCAGGCCTGAAGATGAGAAGTATTTCATCAGCTGACAGGTGTTAGGGGACACTGCAGAAATGGAGTGTGATTTGCCCAGGCTGGAGCCCAGGTTCTTTGTCTGGGTAGGTTGTAAATTTCCTCAAAATAAGTTTAATCTGGAGAAGCTGAGACTGTTGGGCAAACTTTTAGAAGCAGGTGAGCAGGAAAGTTGGAAAGACAAGGCTCCTGCGCTTACAGAGAGACTAGGAAATGAACCTTGATTAAGAAACCCCCTTAATTTGGGGCAGAGAGGGGTTTACAGGAAGTTGGCTGAAGGGAGTAGAGATTAAAGTAGAGCTAATTTCCTGAATTCTTGGGATGAAGACTCCCATGGTGTCCCTCCCATAAAGCAGGCTACAGGTAAAGAGGGGTTTGATCCAGGGCAGCGGATGGCCCAGCTGCACAAATGGGCAAAGGGACCTGCGTCCTGGACAGCCCTTTCTCGGCCCTTTGCTGATGGGGTTGGGGAGGGAGGAGGCAACAGCCCTGGATGCTCAGGCCTGAATCCTAGTGCATCTAGGGTGTCTGAGGCCCGGGGTAGACAGTGAGCTGTAGAAGACATGGTCAGCCCCTTGCTGGTGGCCCCCAACACATGGGCAATGATCCCTCTTCCTGCCTGTCACCACTGATCCTCACTGCCCCGGCCCCACTCCGAGTCTTTGCTCACAATTTTAAATCCACCTGGAATGCCCATAACTGCTTTACACTGATCTAAATTCCACCCCGTTTCCAAGGCTTGGCTTAAATACCACTTGCTTCAGGAAGCCTTTCGTGATTATTTTGGCCCATTGGCGCTCTTATTCCCTACTCTTCTAAGTTTTCACCTGCTTCACTGACCACACCTCGCTCATCTTTGCTGGCTCTTCTGACCCACCCCAATGTTGATATGCCTGGGGCATCACCCTGGGCCCTTTTCTTCTTTAATTACATTATCTCTTTTCAAGGAATTCCTTCACCTTAATTCTAACCCTCTAACAATCACTCCAATATTCAAATGGGTAGGCCTGGCCTTTTCCATCATCTTGAGATACATGTATCCAACTGTCTTTTCGTCACCTGTTCTTGGATGTCTAGTTATGAACCTCAGACCTCAAACACCCAAAAAGGAAACTCTTTTTTATTTTTTAAATTTTATTTATTTTTGGCTGTGTTGGGTCTTCATTGCTGCACACGGGCTTTCTCTAGTTGTGGCGAGCGGGGGCTACTCTTCATTGTGGTGCGCAGACTTCTCATTGCAGTGGCTTCTGTTGTTGTAGAGCACAGGTTCTAGGCACATGGGCTTCGGTAGTTGCAGCACGCGGGCTCAGTAGTTGTGGCTCATGGGCTCTAGAGCACAGGCTCAGTAGTGGTGCATGGGCTTAGTTGCTCCGCAGCATGTGGGATATTCCTGGACCAGGGCTCGAACCCGTATCCCCTGCATTGGCAGGCGGATTCTTCACCACTGCACCACCAGGGAAGCCCCTAAAAGGAAACTCTTGATTTCCTCTGTTAACTTTTCTTTTCCTGAACTCTAAATGGTGTCACCATATATCTAGTTGCTGAAACTAAGCAGAAGCCTCATCCTGATTTACCTTTGCTCTTTTATTTCCTGGATATCTTTCACTGGCAAATCCTACTAACTTTGCTTAAAATAACATTCTACATCCCTCTGAATTTTTCTTTCTCCACCAGGGACAGGTCACAATCTTCATAATGGGGAATATTCCAACAGCCTTCTTACTACTCATCTCCTTGCTTCTACATCTTACCTAAATCCATTCTTCACAAAGCCAATGGCATTTTTAGAATGTAAATCAAAGCATGCACTCTTCTGCCCAAACCCTTCAGTGTCTTTCTATCACATTGAGACAAAGGTCTAAACTCTTTATCCTGGCCTGCAAGGCCATCTCATAGTTGGGCTTCATGGGGTCCGGCCTCTTATTTCACTCCCCTCTTGCTCATCCCACTCTCCCTACAGTGGCCTTTCTGTTTCTCAGAAGCCCCAGGGTTGTTCCTCCCTCTGGATGCTCTTCCCCTGCATCTTCATGGGGCTGCCTCCTTCCTGTCAGGCAGGTCTCAGGTCAGATGTCACCTCCTCTTAGAGAACTTTCCTGACACCAAGTGTAAAGCAGCTCCTCAGTCTTCCTCTGTCATACTGTTTTGTTTTCTTCATCACCGGCACCACAACTTGACACTGTGTTGCTTGTTTATTTTGTATTGTCTATCTACCCCTCACTAGAATGTAGCCTCTGTGAGGACAGAAAGCCTCTTTTGTTAATGACTCAATAAATGAATACACCCCAAAGAGACAGTTTGATTTGCAATACTTTGCTTTTCTTGAGAAAGCATTCTAGCTTTGAGAATGGGCTGTGGTTGACAATAATTTTTATTTGAAAGGATTCTGTCTGGATATTTTATCCAAACTACATACATGGAGGTTCCTGTCTTTTCCCTAATATTTTGAGATGGCTATTACTATTAATTATTTCTTTACTATTGAAGAGATAGGCCATATCTGCTCTCCATGGTTTTGGTGACGGCTCTCAGGCATTTGGAGGTCTGTGTCCCGCATGCCCTTCAAGCCTGATTAGCCTGGTGAAGAGGTGCTGCTGTGCAGGGGAAGCAACACCGAGGCAGGACCAGAGGGTGGGAGGCACCAGGCTGGTGCCATAGATGTGTTACTGCCCACTGGGGAAAGTCATAAATCCAAATCTTGTTTTCTATCTTATAAAATGGGCTTAATAATTGCAGTCCTGCACGGACATAGAGAACAAACTTCTGGTTGCCAAGGAGTAGAGGGGTGGAACAGGGATGGATTGGGAGTTTGGGATTACCAGATGCAAACTAGTGTATGTAGAACGGATAAACAACAAGGTCCTACTGTATAGCACAGGGAGCTATATTCAATATCCTGTGACAAACCATAAAGGAAAAGAATATGAAAAAGAATGTTTATATAAGTATGACTGAATCACTTTGCTCCACAGCAGAAATCAACAGAACATTGTAAATCAACTATACTTCAAATATAATAAATGAAGAAAAAAGAAAAACCAACCAACCAAACAAACAAAAATATAATTGCAGTCCTTCTGTCATTATGAGGCTATTGAAAGATGAAGGAGAGAGTAAATATGCATATTTAAAGGGGAGGTGGCTGTCACTCCTAATTTATTTTTTCACTCATTCATCCATGAAATATTTCAGACAAGGTGCTGTGTGGCTAAAAGGACGGTGGGATGTGCACTTACACTCCATCATGCATCTGGTAGGGTTGATGCACACAGATGGTGGTGGCTGGAAGGGACCAGGTTACATAAGAGATGTGTAGCAGTGCACTGTGGGCTTTAGAGGCAGGGCTGTGATCTTGGCTAGGATGCTCCTGAGACTGGGGAAGATGACATTCTGAAGAAGCTGGACATTATGCAAAACCCTCAGGGTTCAGCAAGAGTGCCAACCAGGGCTCAGCACAGCCCCAGCAGGCTGCTCAGAGTACGGTGACAGCTCCCGGCCCAGGCCACCCGCCACGACCCTTTTACAGTCTCTTCAGTGGTGAAGCTTGAATCATCCTGACCAGCAAGTCCTGAGGCTCTGGAGCAAATATTCCTCCTCTTATAAAGACTTTAAAATTCGCAGAGAGACAGGAGAAAAAAGACACAAGCATTGATTGCCTTGTATTTGCTGATAATTGATTCATTCTGAGCTTTTTCCGCCTTGCCTCAGTGGAGGTTCAGCCTTGTCTTCTCTGGGGGAGCCAAGCTGGAGTCAGACCCTTAGAGTTTCCCAGGGTTCCTTGAGCCTGAGCTCGCCTAGAGCTACTATTTCCAGTTGGCGAAATCTTTTGCTCCAGTTAGCACGGTCTCTGCTGCAACCCAGTTCCCTCTGTGCTTGTTTCCCTGAATTAAGCTCCCCAAGTTTGGGGCAGACAAGAGCCTGAGCCCAGGGCCCTTCTGGAGTCCCTGGGGGAAAAGCAGCAGATGGGAGGTGGCTGAGGGAGTTTCTGCCAGTGACCTCTCAGTTGTACCTTCACACAGTACCCCCAGAAAGGGAAAATCTCCTCATTCCCTCCTTTCCAACTCAGAAGGTCCTGTGACAAGGAGGAAAAGGGCCAGCGTGATATAAGCACCATGTCTCTGGAAGAAAAAGAAAATATGGATAAGCTTGATTTTTTTAATTGTTAATTTTCTTTAAAGTGTAAGTTGTATTTATTGGGCAAATGGAATGAATGTCATCTGAAATAACATGACTGCTTTTCTTCTTTTTTGCATAAACAAACTTTCATGACAAGTGGGAGGCAGTCAGGGTGAATACCCAATCCCCCAGCCCAGCACTGCCAGATCTAGCAAATAAAAATACAGGATGTCTAGTTAAATTTTGAAATTCAGATAAATAAGAAACAATCTCTCAGAGAAGAGTCCCCTTTCTCAGGACCCAGGCCAAAGTCCCTGGCTCCTGGGGTCACCTAGGGGAAGATCACTGGTGGGACTTAGTAACACCAGTGTGCAGGTGTGGTCTTCGACCCAGAAACCCAGTGAACAGTGTTTTCTGTGTTGGTCGCACGTTGGAAATATCTGAGGAGCTTAAAAAAATACTGATTCCTGGGTCTCATCCCTAGGGATTCCAGATTAATAGGTCTAGGGTGTGGTCTACGTACTGGGGTTTTCAAAGTCTCCCCTGGTGATTCTAATGAGCTTGCAAGGTTGAGACCACGGACTTAGATGCAGAAAAGTCCAGGTCCAGCCTGTGATCTTGGTGACAGGGACTTTGAGAGAACCACCTGTTCACTGAGCATGCTTAGTGTTCCAAGAGGAAGGAAAGCCAAGTACACTTCTCAGTAGCACCAGGATCTACTAGTCATTTTTTATCTTTTTGCTTTTCTGGTTGTTTTTCTTCTATGGTTGCAATTTTTTAAAAAATTATTTTAATTTATCTGTTTAATTGAGGTATGGTTGATTTACAATGTTTTGTTAGTTTCGTGCACAGCAAAGTGATTCAGTTTTATGTATATATGTATATCTATGTAATTTATTTATTTATTTATTTATTTTTGGCTGTGTTGGGTCTTCATCACTGCGTGCGGGCTTTCTCTTAGCTGTGGTGAGCAGGGGGACTCTTCATTGCGGTGCTCAGGCCTCACATTGTGGTGCCATATCTTGTTGCAGAGCATGGGCTTCAGTAGTTGCATCATGGGAGCTCAGTAGTTGTGGCTCCCAGGCTCTAGAGCACAGGCTCAGTAGTTGTGGCACATGGGCTTAGTTGCTCCACGGCATGTGGGATCTTCCTGGACCAGGGCTCGAACCCGTGTCCCCTGCATTGGTAGGTGGATTCCTAACCACTGTGCCACCAGGGAAGTCCCTATATATATGTTCCTTTTCATATTCTTTTCCATTATAGCTACTATAAGGTATTGATGTGATCTACTAGTCATTTTTGATGGTCTTGGCCCTCAGACAGTTTTGGGATTTCAGGATGTGAGATCTGAGATATCTGTTCTTTGCTGTCCAAGTGTTCTTGGGGCATCTGGAGAGAGATGCTTCCTCCTCCCTCCCCAGCAGCTCTGAAACATGGCCTAACATGGAGCCCTGGAGTGGGGCCAGCAGAACCGTGTGTGTGTGTGTGTGTGTGTGTGTGTGTGTGTGTGTGTGTGTGTGTGTGTGTGTAGGAGAGGTCAGCATGTGCTGCATTAGCCAAGGAAGATTTGTATGTGAGCAAGACCCGTGGATGGCCTGGCACTCATCCTACTGGCAGTTGTGATTTGCTTCAGTCCCTCCTGAGTTGGGGATGGTGCAAGGAGAAAGTGGGGATCTGAGGGGAAGGAAGAAGAGTGGCGTGTGAACTCTCCACCTTGGCTCACGCTTAGAGGTACATGTTAAAGGGGCAGGGAGTAGGGTGTAATGATAGTAACAAGTGCTATCACATTATGACCTAATCAAATTGTGATCCTCATTATGACATATCCTATATTCGTCTCATGTTTTTGATAGCAACTGCAGAGAGTAATAGGTATACTGGTATGCCATTCCTTATCCAAACCTTTGGGGCCATATTTGTTTCAAAATTCAAGACTTTCCAGATTTCTGAAAGGTAGAGTGATAAATATTGTTTAGAAGTAAAATCCTGGTAGCAACTGGGCAGTATCCTAACTGCCCACACTGAGTTCTGCAGCAAAACCTACTAATACTGATGCCAAGCGAGATGAATAAGCATCATAAAAGCTTCTATAAGTCCAGGCAAGGTTACGAAAATTCTTTTGGTTTTCGGATCTTTTTGGATTCCATGATTAGGAGGGTCTGGGCTTGTAAACCCACCCACCTCATTTATGGAACATTAGCTATTCAGTAGGCAGGGTACCAAGTACTTTAAATCCTTTACCCCATTGAAACCTCACAGCAGCCTTACCCATAATATTACCCCCATTCTGCAGATGAGGAAGTGGAGGCTTATGAGGTTGGGTAACTTGCCCAAGGTCCATGGCTCTTGAGTGGAAATTAGAACAGCAATTCAAATTACATTCCCTCTGACTCTGGGCCTGAACTGCACTGCTCCGGGGAATGCAGGTGGAGGGGCAGGGGAGTGGTGTACCCAGCACTGGGCAGATGTGGGTGGGTGTCCTTTGCTGTTTTGCTGGGAAGGTTGTGTGCGTGTATATCCTGAATGTGTGTGGATGTTATTGTGGGACGCTTGGTGTGCATGTGGGTGTCCCATAATCTGTGTGCTTGTGTGTCTGTGTGTGGGAGGTCTGAATGGTGTAGAAAGTCTCTGGGTGTGTCATCGTGTGCCTTTGTGTGTGTGCTGCTTTATCTCGTCTCTGTATCAGTGGTTCTGGAGCAGGGAGAGTCACCCTTGTCACATCTCTGCTCTCACACAGACTGCAGCCCAGGAGGAGGGGCCAAATTTAGTGAGTTTCTCTCA
Source organism: Lipotes vexillifer (assembly GCF_000442215.2). Classification (NCBI taxonomy): domain Eukaryota; kingdom Metazoa; phylum Chordata; class Mammalia; order Artiodactyla; family Lipotidae; genus Lipotes; species Lipotes vexillifer. The sequence goes on from NW_006782310.1 coordinate 6,501,395, forward strand.
TTCTCAGGAGAGACGGAGCCTTCAGACTGGGACCTGGTGATGGAGACTCTCCCTGCAGGGCCCCAGTGGATGAGTGGATCCGAGTCAGCCCACAGTCACCCAGTGGCCCAGGGAGCCCCCAGGAGCACCTCGGCAGGGTCAGTGAACTTCATCTTGGTTCATTTGTTTTTGAGGAGATGATTCTCTGGTTAAATGAAAGAAATGCAGATTTTCCAAAGGTTCCTAAGGGAAGTTGCCTATTTCTTAGAAGAAGAGATAAAGATGGAAACCTTGATCGACTGTCCTTAGTTTGTATGGTTGGTCCGTGCACTGGCGGCCAGCGGTGCTGCATGCAGTTCGTGGGAAGGCTAGTGGACAACTGTTTGCTCTCCTCCCAGACTAAGCTTTGGGGGTGACTGAGACACGCCCCGTCCAGGCAAGCAGTGTCAAGCAAACGATGACCTTGAGGGCTGGGAATCACAGTTTGGGTCTTGGGGCAGCTGGCCTTCCTGTTGTCAGATATTACTGAGTACCTATAGGATGAGAGAGAATTGATTTTATGGGTGTCTCTACTGAACTGAACTGGGAGAAGGGGGACAGGGAATTATAAATGAGAGAATTGTTAATAACTGTCCCCACTGCACCTCCTCATCACTCTGCCCAAGCTCAATATAAATCTCCTGTACCTATGGTACCTGTGGTCCCCTCATTTTGCCAACACACACACACACACACACACACACACACACACACACATGCACACAGCAACTGCATTCACCTGTGGTTTCCATTTCATTTCTGTTTGGCATTGCAAAATTCTATCAATCTGCTATGACTCAGGACACGTCTGTGAGGCCTTTGATTGTTCATCAAATATGCAAGGAGTTTGTGTGTGATTGTGAAAAGTTGAGGTTAAGGTCAAGATGGTAAATTGGGGAAAGGCCTAACCCTGGGATTCACCCCACTTCCTGCGGGTGAGATGGCCCCAGGGGCAGGTCTGGCTCCATGGAGATTGAATGGAGTGGAAGTCCATCCTGCCCAGGTACCCGGGGATGGGATCGGAATTTGTAGCCCACCACAGGCACCTTCTCCTGCCCCTTCCTCAGCCTTCCTCTTCTCATTTTGCATTCCCCTGGCAATCCCTTTCCCTCATAGCCTCTAGATATCATCATTGTACTGACAGTTGAATATATGCTCCATCTCAGTTGTCCTGAGTTTAGACTGGGTGTCCTGACTTGCAGGCACCTCAAACTCAACTTCTTTCAACCAACCCCTTCTCCCCCCAAAAGAAGATCCTCTCGCATGTCCTCTGTGTCCTTCTTCACACTCACCCACCAATGTCTGAGATAAACTTGGGATCACCTACAGTCACCTTACCTCTTGCTTTAACATCTAATCAATGAAGGGCTAAAAAAGAAAAAAAAAATTAATAGTAACTAAATTTTTAAAAAATTAGTGCATTTTTATAAAATATAACAAAAATGCAAAAGATTTCCATAAGTGTGTAACATGATGGGATTTTTAAAAAAGTGAATATATCTCTACAATTACATGCAGATCAAACAACAGAACTTTACCAGCAGAAGTAGCCTACCCGCCACCTCCCAGTCACAGCTTCCAATGGTAACCATTCTCCTGTCTTCTAACATCAGTGACTAGCCTTGTCTGATTTTGGACTTTATGTAAATCAACTCATACAGTGTGTATCTTGTGATTCTGGCTTCTTTCCCTCAACATTATGCTTGTGGGATGCACCTAGGCTGTGATATGTTATCAGCTTTTTATTTCTCAGTACCATGGAGTATTCTTACTTCATAGTAAGAGAGTTTTGTTATTAAGTTTGTATCTTCATAAGGGCTTTTGAAGACATCCTGAATAAAGTCACGTCATGGGAAGTGTCCTTTTATAATGTATGTCTCTAAAATCAGAACATATCTGTTTGTGATATTTGAAGTAAACCAATAAGGAAAGTGAATTACTCTGGAGAGGACCAGACAGTCAAGGAGCCAGGAAAAGTAAAAGTGAAATTTCTTCCATCTTCCAGAGTTTGTGCACTTTGTTGTAGTTTTGAAAGAAAAGTCATGCTTCAATTAATAACAGACAACGAAGTCAATATGATGGGAGCAGAGACGATGATGTGATCAAATGCCGAGAGATGACTGGCGGCTGAAAAAATATGTGAGCCAAAGCAATTTCTCTTGACTTCTAACTTTATTCATCCAGCGAATAACATTTCACCACAGTTTTATCAATGGAATGCAATTCTACCCAGATCATTCTGTCAACAACAAGAAACAGCATCAAATCATTTTTTCCACACAAATAAATCCATCGCTGATTATTATTTTCTCCCATTTGGGATCCAAGTAGGAGAACCAAATATCTTGAGTAAAAACAAAGGAAAGAAAAAAGTGATTTCTTTGTTGACAAATCAAGTGAGGTAAATGCAATTTAAGCCTTTTGCTTTTTTTTTTTTTTTTTTTTTTACACATGCTGTTGTGAGGAGAGATAAACAGTTTTTAAATTTAGAGCGGAGACAAACTGTAATAATAAACACATGGAAAGAGAATGCAACCACTCATTGCTCCCTTTAGATACAATAGCATTTCCAGTTCTTCCTTTTTGTTTGTGTAGTTCTCTTTACTGTGATTTCTCTCTTGTTCTTTGAATGTATAATCAAGTTTTCAGAAAAATTAAATTACAAGGGCCTACAAAATCCAAAAGGGGGAGGTGTCATCCTTAAATGACAAGCTTGTGTGGGGAGGAGCTCCCACTTTTCCTAGTCCTGCTATTTCTTCTTGCTGCCACATCTTGATGCTCATGAAAGGTCCTCTTTCAGAGTCCTTGTTGGTGGTGCACTACTGGATGGGATGAAATATGTTTTATTTTACAGATTGAAGTTCATATTCATGCTATACATGATAAAGTTATACATCGGGATTTTTTTTAATATAATGGACTGAATGTTTCTTTTTCCCCAATTCGTATGCTGAAATCCTAACTCCCAATGTGATGGTATTAAAAGGTCGGGCCTTTGGGAGACAATTAGCTCATGAGGGTGGAGCCCTCATGCATGGGATTAGTGCCCTTATAAAAGATTCCAGAGAGCTCTCTCACTCTTTCTGCCATGTGAGGATATAAACACAAGTCAGTAGTCAGCAATTGGGAAAAGGGCCCTCACCAGAACATGACATATTGGTGCCCTGATCTTGAACTTCCAGCCTCAGAATTGTAAGCAATAAATTTCTGCTGTTTATAAACATCCAGTCTAAGGTACTTTACTTTAGCAGCCTGAGCTGATTAACACATACATTAGATCATGAACATCTCTGTTAAATTTGCCTGGGCAGGGATGAAGATCTTCACCAGGATCTTGTGTGGAGAAGGATTCGCTCCCTGGGCCAATCAAGTCAAGCTTGCCCCTTGCCATAGTTCCCTGGGCCACAGTTCTCTTACTTTACTGGCTCACCCCCATTTATGACTGTCTCCTAAGGCCCTAGCTGTGGTGTCAGAAAGGGTCCTAGTGTCCGAAATACCGTTCCTTTTTCATCCCCAGGATGACCATGGGGGAAGCACTTTCTCTGTCAGAAGCACAGAAACGAATGGTCTACTTACTGCCCTTGCCTGATGATGAGCCATTTTTTGCCACTGAAAGCAAGTCATCTTTGTTCCTCAACTGTGATTTATCCTCGTAAGGAAGACTAAGATTATTTCTAGAGAATGAAAAATGAATAAAATAAATATAAGTTCAATGGGGCATCATGTTCCACATGCAAGGCCAAACAGGACTTCAAATTCCTCAGTGTTAATGAATTTATTATATATTTGAGTCTCCAGTATATATCACCTGCCTGAAATGAAGAGGGGATTAACAAAGGAGTTTTTGAGCATAAAGATGGTGATGATTATTTGTGGGCACAACATTGAAAGCATAAATAGAGTTCAAGGAGATTTGACACTAATCCAAATACTTCCACCTAAATAAGAGTTCTGATGCAAACAATGACTATTTTTAAAACAACACCCTTTTCCTGATATTAAAAGCAATGTTAACTTATTAAATTAAAAAGCAAACACTCAGGAAGATATTATATAAGAAGAAAACAGAACACATCTATATTCCCACCTCTTAGCTAACATTTGTTATGTTTAGTCTCTTTCTCTCTGTCTCACTGTCTCTGTCTCTGTCTCTCTCATCTACCTTTGCTGTGTTTTACAAATTTAAGTTCACATTCATGCTATACATGATAAAGTTACTCATCAGGATTTTTCACCCAAGCTATTACAAGCACCTTTGTCAAAATTTTGGAAACATATTTTACCAAAGCCCTATTTGGAAGGCATAAAGTTTGTTCTTTATTAATTTTTTTAAGTTAAAAATATAGCATTTGTGGGCACATTTATACACATTTATACATGGGGCAAGTCTCAAATTATTTCCTTGGGAAATATTGCTACAAGTAAATTTTAAAAAAATCAAAATCAAATCTTGAAACTTATTGGTATCCAGAAAGTCTGAACCCGTTTAGACTCCCATTAACAATATTTGGAGGCATATGTTTCCAGTGTAACCTTGTCAGAATTGAAGAATGGAATTTACAAAAAGAAAAAAGTAGTATTTTAGTCTACATAAAATACTAAATACTTTCTTCTTATTATTGCTTATTTTTTATTTCCCTTTTGAAATTACCCACTCATATTCTTTGCTCATTTTCTATTAATCTTATTTCTTTGTAGAACTCTGATATATGGTACAAATATCTTCACCAGATATTTGCTTTTGTTTAAAAATTAAGTAGTGATTCCCCCTTCCTCTCAAAATAAGTTTCTGATTCTTATATATTAAAATTTACTTATCATTTCCTCTAACAGTGTCTTTGTTTTTAGGTTTAGATTACATTTTAAAATAACATACATTTTCTTCTGTTTTATCCCCCTTTTCCCCGTCCCTCCCTTACTTCCCTTCATTTTATAATTAATGGGTCTATACTTATGGGATATGATATATATACAGGACAGAAATCTAACATTTTCTTTTCAAATATGTAATCAGTTGTCTAAGAGCCAATTATTAAATATTCTCTTCTTTCTTCTTGATTTTGAATGTAATCTTGGTCAAATGCTGAACTTTAATTTATATTAGAGTCTATTTCTGGAACTGCTTCCCTGTGCCCTTGATTTACTTGGCAATGAATCCAGCACCACATTGCTTTAGTTACTGAGTTTTATAATATAGTAAGTGTTATTATCTGGTGGTGTTAGTCTTCATTCATTACTCTCTTTTCATGGGGTTTCCTTGTTCATTCTTTGAGATGGATTTTTATATTACATTTTCAAGGGATTTTGGCATTTTGATTAAAAGGAACTGAAACTTATGAGTTGGTTTTGGAGGAAATGATATACTTACAATATTATTTCAAACAAAATATTTCTTCCTGTTCAGAAATACTATTTGTTTCTTATTTATTCAAGACTTTTTTATGGCCCTCAGTAAAGTATAATAGTTTTCTTCATCAAATGCTGCTTATTTCCTACCTTTATTGCTAGATATTTCATATATTTGCTGATATTTTTGTGGAAAGCCATTGTGGAGTGTGTGTGTGTATGTGAGTGTGTGTGTTTTGTATTTGTCCATAAATACTTTGGTTGCTTCTCTTAAGTTTTCCTTTTGCCCTCTTTATTTAAATATAATAATTCATTATTTTTTCTTGTTTTGTTGCATTGGCTACATCTTCCAAAGTATTATGTAAAAGCAGTGATATATGGTATCCTTTGTATTGATGTTCACTCTAATGTGGACTCCTAAAGGGTTTCATCATTTAACCAAATGTCCACTACTATTTTAAGATAGAATTTTTTTTTAAAGGAAGAAAGCTTTATTCTTAGTATCCTTTTATATATCAGGAATATTATGTTTTCTATAAAAGTTGAAATGATATTGATAGATTTTAAAAAATCATCACAATCCTTAAATTTCTGAAGTCACATTTATCTGATCATGTATATTTTCAGTAGTGTACTTACATTTTTGATTTGTGTTAATATTTTATTGAGGATTTTTGCATTTATATTGTCACTAAGTAGTATTTGTAGGTGTGCGTGTGTATGTATGCAGTATGTGAGTATATAAGTGTGTATCTCTACCAAGTTTAGGTATAAGTGTTATGGAAAATAAACTAGAAATATTCCATCAAAAATAAACTCTGGAATAGTTTATAAAGCGTGGAAATTGTCTGTTCCTTGAGGGTTATAAAGAATGCACATATTTTTCTGTGCCATTTGGGAGATAATAAATCTTTACATTTTGAGATTTTTCTCATTGTTTTTGATCAGTTCAGCTCTTTTTTTGCTTCATGATTAAATTTTGATTCACTTATATTTTCCTAGAAAACTGTGCCCATTTCATCATTGTTGTATAATTTTTTTTAAAGTTTATGGATATATTTACTGCCTCATTTCTAACTTTTTGTTGTGTCTTCTTTATTATTTACTTGAACATACTTCCAAGATATTTAGGTATTTGGATTTTCCTTTCAAAGCTTTATTTCTAGGATTTATCAATTTTCTCATTTCTAATTCACTATTTTTCATTAATTTTTAAATTTCTGCTTTTCTTGGGTTTATTTTTCATCTGATAACTAAGTTGGATGTTTTATTCATTTATTTTCATACTTCATTTTAAATTTTATTTAGTAAAATTAATTTTATAGACCTCATAATTATCACTGAAAAATTTTTGGTTGCAACACAGATGTTTTTATATATAATTTTCCATTCATTACAATTTTCTAAATAGTCATTTAAACATTTTAGATGTAGTATGATTTAGACATACTTTTTCATTTTCCAAGTGGTTGTATTTTGTTGTTTCTACTCTTTGTAATTCAGTTGCAAAATGTCACATCTTAGTAATTTTTTCAGATTTTATTATGGTTAATATAGCATGCATTTTCATAGTGCTTCATGCACATTTGTAAAGATATACTCTATTAGTAGTATATAGCGTTAGCTATGTGTCTGTATGGGCAATTTAGTCCTAAAAGTTTTGAAAACATAATAGAAAGGTAAAATGTTTGATTGGTATCACTGGTGGGACCAGAGCACACCCAGGTGTTGAAGGGAGTGATTCCATCTGAAGCTGATTGACTTTCCCATGGTCAGCCTGTGCCTGGAACAGGGGTCAAGCCTGGGGAAGCCAAACATAGCCTAAGGAGATACACTAGAGCACAGCTGGACAGGAAGGTGAATCTCCAGGATAGAGCAAGAGTGGAGCAGGGAGAGCAGCTGGAGGGACCCTGTGGGTAAGCCTGGGGTCACCCTCTGGAGTGGTGCAGCTGTTCGTAAGAATAATCTCTTCTGTCTTTCCCTTTTTATGAGCACTAGGTAAAGCCTTGGTAAAGCCTGGAGTCTGCTCTTGGCCATTAGACTTAAAAGAAAGATCTCTTCCAGTTTTCTTGGTCTTCTGTATTGATGTAGCAACCCTGGGGATGAGGAGCCTTGAGGGGCTGTAAGGAAAAGCAGGGAGGCTCTTCAAGGGTGTTATTGGCTGCCTGGGCTAGTGGGTGCTTAAAATGATCATAACTGGTGCCATCAATTGAATTTTCTGCTTTTTGAGGCCTAGATTAGAGCACTTAGAAGACATTTAAATTATAAATATGTTAAATAAACATTATTAATTATATTATTTTGAACCCTCCACTCTTCACTGGCAATATGTTCAGCCAAAACCTCGTCGATACATGTCCAATTTTTCTGTGATTACTGTATGGCTCTCAGTGTTCTTATTTCAGAGACTGTGCCTTACATTCTATGATGCTATAATATAATGTGAGATGAAGATGTGCATTTGTTGCATCCTAATTGTGGATTACACCAATAATCAATTTAAAATGCCCCTCTTGGCCTATTTAATGCTTTGTTTGCAATTTCTATCCATGTTTCCTTTTGTGTACCTACATCTTGACTAAGCATTTAACCTTTATTTCTAACTTTGTTTGAGTTGTGTATTTTGTATTTTGATCAAACATAAAAAGCCTTTGTCTATTAATGAGAGAGTTAATTAGATTGATAGTTTTTTCTCAAACTGATACCTGTAGTAGACATTGCTGTCCTCTGCCCAGCATCTGTTCCCTCTTGCTTTGTCCTAGTGGAGCCCAGATATTTCCAGGAATTCACCCCAGGTTTGGGGAGAAACTGACTCCACCCCAGCTCTGAGGTGGGCCTGATTGCTCCAAATGTAATCCCACCCTGTGCCAGTGATTGGCTCAGGAATGGGCAGGTAACTCAGTTCTGGTCGAGACACTGAGAAAGGAAATAAGTTTGGGTGTTTTTCTGGAGAAACTGTTTCTAAGGAAGCCACAAGAAAGGGCAGTCTCTTTTCTCCTGTGGGTCTTCATCATGTCTAGACACTGCACCTGGAGCTGCCATAGAGCATGAGTTACCATCTTGCTGTCTGCCTGAAATGGAGTCCTCATAGGATGGCAGAATAAAGAGATGGGAAGAACCTGGATTCTTGGAGATTTCCCTGAGCTTCTGAATCAATGGCCCTGTGGCTGTCCTTACACCTTGCATTCCTGTTACATAAAATTAGGTAGTTCTTTTTTGTGGTTTAAGCCAGTTTACATCAGGGTTTCAATACATGTAGCCAAGAGCACCTTACTGACACAATGTGTTCATTTTTCATCTTTTTACCTTTCATTTCATGCTTCCTATTCATTATTTCTCTTTGTGTTTTGGTTTTCTGTCATTCATATTTAGATTGTACTTTTTGCTTTTGTTTTCTCTTGTGAATTGTTAAGTATGCGTCTGGTTTTTAATTTTACTAAAAATTAAGTAGCTTAACATACTTACACCTGTACTTTACAAGTATCAAACTCAATACAATAATAATTATTATTATGATCTTATTATTGTACGTAATGTTTGCTGAGCTCTTAATATATGCCATGCACTGTGCAAAAATGTATGTGTTTTTAGCCGTTTAGTTTTCACTGCAAGAAACGTAGACAAAGAAAGTTGAAGGAACTTGCCCAGATGAAGCAGAAAGGCCTATTGCCTGCTCTGCAGATGAGGAAATTCGTACTGTTTTACTTCAGCCTATACTTTTAGCTTTCTATTCACTTCCTGCTTTTTTGTGGTTACTGGGAAATTTCAGAACCAGAATATTAATAATTAATTATTTTTGTATTATGTATATTCTTTCAATTAAAATTTTTTTTCATTTTGTTTTGTGTCCACATTTCCTACAACCATTTAGACTCAATTATATATTCAGATGGTTTTGATACTCACCACCATCCCTTTGAACCCCAACTTTTTTATTCTGAATTATTTAACATGGTTTATTACTGAATTAACTGGCATTTTTTGAGCAATTTCATTCAGAAGATATGTCATTTTCATATAGTTTGCACAGAATGACCACTTAGTTGATTGTAGAATTTCCCCAGAAATTCTATGTATTTCTTTGATGTGTCCTCATATTTAGTGCTGAATGGATATTTGAGCCTGTTCTTTCTTTCCCCTTAAAGTCTATCCAGTTCACTTCTATCCACATGCTAGGTGTGTGTGTGTGTGTGTGTGTGTGTGTGTGTTTGTTCTTTTTTCACACAATTAATTTTCATTGCACAAGTAATTCTTGAAAATAGTCTCCTTCCAAATATAAAGATCTTACATTAAAAATAAAATCCTATTTGACCAAACTTTCCTCAACTCAGGCCCTTTCCGCTGAGGTAACTTCTGTTAGCATTTTGTGTGAATCCTTCCAGAAAGTTTTCTATGACTTTGCGTACATATATCCATACAGCCAACACATAGCTTTACTCCAGGGAAACGGTACTCTACAAATGAGAATATATGTTGAATATATGTTGAAGGCACCAGTGAGGGGTTTGTGGTGGGATGAGGTGGGGAGTACAGAGCAACCACGTTACCTAAGAAAGAAGACCCCTCTCTGCAACAGTTGGTGTGTGGCCCAGCATCTGGTGAGGTAGAGCTCAGATCTCCGATTTAAGATTTATTCCACAAGGAAAAGCAAGACCATCCTCTCAAACTTGTGGCCTTGTTTTCCTTTTCAAGCTCACCTGCCAATTATTCTTCACCTCAGCTTCAGACTCATGTGACTAGTGGAGGGACCCCCAGATTCTGACCAGTGTGTATTTATTAGTTAGCACGGTTAATTTTCTCATTTTCTCATGTGGTTTCAATAGGGTTTGGCACAAGCAAAGTCCCAAACTAAGCTTGCGAGAGCTCATCTTGGGAAGAAAGAAGGCCAAATTGCTATGAATGGGCAGGTTGCCTGGAACTCTGGGAGAAAATAAGGTAGATTCTAAGCCCTTTGCCAGTATACCTCTAATCCCTTGATTAGAAAAGAGGGAGGTCTCTGTTTATGAGAAATCACCTTGTCTAATGAAGGGGTGCTCTGAACCCTGAGCTAGAGGAGATCCAGGGAGTGAGTGGGGACTCTCCCTGGCCTGAGCTCTAGGGAAATGATTTCCAGATTCTGCCCACCAACTAAACCTACTGTACCCAGCTCCTTATGGATCCCATAGGATTTGTTTCTCAAGTGAACCAATTTAGTAAAACTATGTTTCCCATTTTAATTATTCCCATAACTTCCAAAGAGCAAGTGTTGCTCCAGATTACCACACAAAGCTGTTGTCATTCCTGGCAACGGCAAAGGAGGCTGATGAGCCCGAGGAGCTTGTGGTGGGTAGACAATCTGTGAGAGCAGGGGTCTTGCCTGTCTCATCCACTGTGTAGCCCAAGTTCAGAAAACTGCTTGCCATAGAGAAGGCTTTCAACAAACATGCATTTAACTTGTTGAATGAACCCATAGGTTAAATTCATAATGGTGGAAATTTAGAAACTGTAGTCCCAGGTGGGGAAAGAAAATGATGTAAGACGATCTCAACTACATGGGGATCCTGCTTATGTTAGAAAAGCTTCTAGATTTTGTGTGTGGTCAAGTCCTGCAGCTCATAGCCAAGGAAGGGTCTTTTCTTTTACACCCATAAAAGATGATACTTATATATTGGACAAATGAGCCAGAAGATAAACATGAATACAGACAAATTCTGAATTTGGATTTGAATTACAAGTTGAAAAAATAGAAAACAGGGGACATGTTTGCTTGATGACAGCTAAAACAAAAATTTGTGTTTTGACTGACTCATCTTTTGTGAATTAACAGCATGAATAGCTGTTAAAAATTTTACACTATTAATGGGATATCATGCCTAATAATGCAAATAACAGCAACATTCATTGTAACCACTGTTTTTTTTCCACTAACCATGTGCCAGGCACTGTGCTTAAGGCTTTTTATACATGACTACACCGGCTGACAATCTTATTATTATGCCCATTTTATGGATGGAGAAACTTAGATTCTGAAAGTTTAACTTGTAGCAGGATACAGAGTTAAGACGTGGTGGAACCAAGGGTATCTCATTGCAAAACTTGCTGTTCTTAACCACTGGTTGCCTCACTGCTCTATGTTATCTGAACATATTTGGGGCATTGAACTCAGTTCTAGGAGATGCATTTTAAGACAGACAATAACCAATGTGGCTTCACGGGGAGGCCACTGGTATGGTAAATGGTATAGAAACCACAGCATGTGGGGGGACGTTCAAAAGGAAGGAAGCTTTTTAGCACAGAGGAGGGATGATGGGAGGTGGGGGTCAGGAATGAAAGGGTATCAAATGGAAGTGAGCAGACCTGCTCTGCCCAGCTCTAAATGGCAGAACTGGAAGAGCAGATGGAAGTTACAGTGAAGCAGATTTCAGCTTGACACAAGAACTAACTTTCTAAAGATTAAAGATGTGGGCTGCAGCTCTTGAACTCACCCTCCTCCACCCTCCAAACCTATATAGCCATCTGTCAACGATGCTGGATTTCAGGAAGGAGTCCCTTCCACCTCTAAGAGTCTGGGATTTTCTAGATAGGTTTAAATTTTATTTAAAAGAGAAGTAAAGATCATCTGAGCTGATTTAAGGTGAATCTTGTCTAGGGGCAGGGGGATTATATGACTATCTGAGTTCCTTTCATCATTTTGAGCATGTAACTCTTCCACTAGGCAATAAATGGGGTACATCTGAAATCAGAAAAGGGGACTTGTATTTGTTCTGAACATAAATCCTCCTTCAAAATAATAATTATTTTATTGCATACTTGTATTCAATTCATTTCAAAGGGTATTTCTTATATATTTGTGTTGAGCTAGATGCTACTTTTTTAACCACACTCCCTCCCTACCCCACTCCTCCTTAATCCCATCCAAGGCCAAGACTATGCCCCATCCTGCCTCTTATAGCCCTCCAACTTCTTCCATCATTAGGTATACACAGAAAACTGCAGATAAAAAGTACCTGTGTCTATAATTCATGAAACCCAAAAAGCAGTGTGAAAAAAAGGAATGAATTCTACATGATTACAAGGAAGGAGAGGGACAAAGCCAGCTCCAGGTGCATTTCTACAAGCCAGTGTGAGTTGAATTTTCTCTTGAGAAAGTATGTTTTTTTGTGGTTCCCCACCAGCCCCTTGGTGCAGAGAGCATCTACAAAGTACTAGATGAAACAGGCTTGTGTGCAATTTCACAAGGTCTAGAAAGGGGAGATAGAATATTGAGGCAAGTTTTGAAGAGCCCCCCCCCTGAAATTGTCATTCTATGGGTCTGAAATCTTACAGAGTATTGCTCTTCTGAGTTAACATTTCTCATGGCATTCTTCACCCGGGAGATGAAATGCCTTGGCTCCTGATGTCATCATCAGGAAGGTAGTCCTACAGGTAGCAGTAGTTTACTGATTACTTGTTTCATACCAGACACTATCCTAAGCCCATGACATATTTATCTAATTTAGTATTCACAGCAGCACTGTGATTATATACTGTTACTATCTGCATTTCACATAAGAGGAAATTGAGCCTTAGAAAAGTTAATATTTTGACAAAATTCACACAGTTAGTAAATGGTTGCTATAAACTGAATGATTGTGTCTGTTCTCAAAATTCATGTGTTGAAACCTAATCTCTAATGTGACAGTATTTGGAGGTGGGGCCTTTGGAAGGTGATTAAATCATGAGGGTGGAGCCATCACTAATGGGATTAGTGCCCTTATAATAAAGACCCAGAGGGACCCTTAGCTCCTTCCACCATGTGGGGACACCATAAGAAGATGGTCATCTATGAACCAGAAGCAGGCCCTCACCAGACAGTGAATCTGTCAGTGCCTTTATCTTGGACTTCTCAGCCTCCAGAACTGAGAAATAAATTCCTGTTGTTTATAAACCACTCACTCTATGGTATTTTTGTTAGAGTAGGCAAGATTCAGACAATGATGGAGACTGTATTTGACTTCAGAACCTACACTCTTAACCAGTATATTATATTGTTGCTAACACTCTAAATATAGTAATTATCTTTCAGAAATAGGAGACAGCCTGCCATAAGGACACTATGTCTGCATGCATGCATGTGGGAGGGTGGTAGGAAGTGTTCATTGTGAATTAACTCTAATCCTAACCTAAGTAAATTACTAATCTAGAATTTATCTGAGATGGTTAACATAATTCTGACTTCTGATTCAGTAAGGTCATTATTAGCATTTTATTATTTGCCTCAAAGTCAATTGAAGGTACATATCAGGAAGTGATTTTCTAACCCAGCTGCATTCTACCTCCCTCCACAACTCCCTCTCTCTCCCCCTCCCTTCCTGCCTCCCTTCCTCCCTTCCTTGCTTCCTCTTCTTTCCTTCCTTCTCAATTACTCAATTATTTCTGAGTATTTTCTCTGTGCCTGGCACTGTGCTATACATTTGTGTTACAAAGATGCGTAAGCCTCGGTCTATATCTTTTGGGACTTCACAGTCTGAAAAGGGAGTTAAAAAATAATTACTATTCAACATCATGGCAATGTTTATAAAGGAGCAGATTTTCTAAACTAGTGTTTTAAAGAACACTCTTTGGCAGAATTTTAAGTAAGAGTATCATGAAAAGGAAGTATTTTGAGTTAAAATAAGTTTAAGAAATGCTGAGTTAAATAAAATTAAGCAAGTTGTTTCTTATTGGGGAATTTTCAGACCCTTTAATTTGCTAATGTGCACTGTGAATCTCCAAGAAGGAAAGAGAACTTATTTTCCAAACCCATTTGACCTCAGATACCTTCTTTTTTCATTGCACACTTAATCATTCATTCATTCTTATCTCCCTCTCACCTTTCTCTCTCTCCATCTATCCATTCATCAGCCATCCATCCATCGTCTAACCATCTATTCATTTATCCATCCCTCCCTCATTCCATCCATCATCAATCCATGCTTTCATCACCCATCTCTCCATCATCCATCCATCCATTCATCTATCTGTCCTTCATCCACCTTGAGTGTCCACTATGTGCCAGACACTGTGCTACATGCTGGGAATCCATCAGTAAACATACCTGTGGAGTTAGCAAGCAAACAAAGTATAAGATTATAAAAGTGTGGTAAGATTCATGTAGGAAATAACCAGTGTTGCAAAATGAAAAAAACAAAAAAACAGAGTGATCCACTTATGTAGGTGGTTAAAAAAGCCCTCTGTGAGCAAAAGCCATTTAAAGCAAGTACCTGGAGAAAGAGAATGAGCCAGCTTTGCAAAGAGTGAGAGGAAGAGCCATCCAGGAAGAGGAAACAGCAAGTGCCAAGATCCTGGAATGCAGAATGGCTTGGCAAGCACCAGGAATTGAGCTTCCTCCAGGATTGCAGGTCTGCTTAAAGGCAGAAGCTGAACCTGACATATTTTTAAGAATTAGAATCTCATCATCATGATATCACAGAGTTGGAGGAGACCCCTGACACCATCTCTTCCAAGTTTCTATCCAAGAGGGTCACATATTTTAAGATATAAGGCTGCCTGCTCTGCTTGGCTCTCTTTAAGGGTTTTCCACTTTAGGTGGGAGGTTAACTTCAGCCCCAGAATGTAGCTAGGGAGGGTGTTCCTTGTGATATTTCTCTTTCATATGAAACGAGGACTGGTGAAGATTCAACAAATTGCTGTGTTTTTATGGAGAAAACTTCTCTCAGGGGTGCAAATCCCGATACAAGGAATCATAGTCACTAAGCTTCATTCCAGTTCAGAAATAGGAGACAACAAGACTGAAGGGGGAATATGACAAAGAAACTAGCTGGTTATTCTTGAGTCAGTGGCCAAGGAGGGGAATGAGGATAACTTTGATTCTTGGAGCCCAAGTGCCCTGCTCCCAAAACTTTCATCTTTCAATTTTCTCTGCAAGATTAAGCATCCCCAAACAGCACTTTTATGGTCTCTGCCCTGGTTCAAGGAGTTACAATGGATCATCTTTACTGTCAAATACACTGAAAACCTCTCTGCTAGACATTCAGGACTATCCATTATTAGCATAATTTTCTTCTGGCTGACCCTCTGCCTTCTTCTTGTCCCCTCATCCCCACCTCCCAATACAACACACACACACACACACACACACGTACGCATGCACAGGCACACCATGCAATGAGGGCCACAAAGGACTAAAGAAGATAATTCAGGCTTTGGTGTCACAACCCTGGTTTGATCTTCTGCCATGTGTTGTCTGCCTGACTGTGTATCTTGTAGACCTTCAGCTTCCTCATTTGCATGAACAAATAGTAATAATAATAATGACATTTTCCAAGTAATAATGGTACTTATACTGGGTTGTTTTAATTTGAAGTCAACTGTCACAGTATCTTCCCTACTATAGGCTAGAAAGTGATCCCACCTCTGGAAATCAATTCTTCCATCTTGCTTGCTCTCTACCAGGGTCCCTGCCCTTTGGTTCTTGCAACCTCATTTAGACTTTATGGCCTTTACTTAACTATTCACAGTTGGTCTTTTTTTTTTTTTTTTTTTAACATCTTTATTGGAGTATAATTGCTTTACAATGGTGTGTTAGTTTCTGCTTTATAACAAAGTGAATCATTTATACATATACATATGTTCCCATATCTCTTCCCTCTTGTGTCTCCCTCCCTCCCACCCTCCCTATCCCACCCCTCTAGGTGGTCACAAACCACCGAGCTGATCTCCCTGTGCTATGCGGCCGCTTCCCACTAGCTACCTATTTTACGTTTTGTAGTGTACATATGTCGATGCCACTCTTTCACTCCGTCACTCTCCACTCTCTTCCCCCTCCCCATATCCCCAAGTCCATTCTCTAGTAGGTGTGTGTCTTTATTCCTGTCTTACCCTTAGGTTCTTCATGACCTTTTTTTTTTTTTAGATTTAGATTTTTTCTTGGATTCCATATATATGTGTTAGTATACATTATTTGTTTTTCTCTTTCTGACTTACTTCACTCTGTATGACAGACTCTATGTCCATTCACCTCACTACAAATAACTCAATTTCATTTCTTCTTATGGATGAATAATATTCCATTAAAACACAGACTTTAGTTCCCATTTGCTGCACCTCTCACAACCTGCTTTCCTCCATTCCTAGTTCTTGTTTGCAAGTAACCTAGCATGGTCAAGAGCCTGCAGCTCCTGCTTGTTTGGGAGGGAAAGTTGGAAAGTTATTCTCTGAGGTCTTATCTTGGTAAACTGAGACAATCAAGATCTAGTCCCATTCTCTTGGCTGGTTTTTGCTCAGCCAAGAACTCCCCTGGTTGACTGTAGAAGGTACACACAGGATTTCTGGTCCGTTTCATGGTCTTGTGACTCTCATAAGTCACTGATGCATACTCTGGCTAGAGATACCTTCTAGTCCCTTGACTTATTGTGACCTAAACTAATTCAAAGTGAAGATGGATGAGTTTTGTTCCAAACCTAGAGCCCAGCATAACTTAGTTCTCACCATGGCCTTCACCACAGCCATTGCCATGCTTAAAGAGACTCTTGCAGATCATCTGTGTATCCTTCCACCTTTCCACTTGTGTAGATGTCACAAGTTCATAGGTGAGTAAGGATAGGGTATGGACAACTCAGATCCTTTTCCTGGTATTGCTAGTGCTTGGGGAAACAGTGAGGTAAGAGGTGCCTCTTCTGTTGTTGCCCAGGCTTCCTGGATGTCCTGGCTAAGTAGATGGCAACTGGACTAGCAGGAGATGGTCATAGCACCATCTCAGGCTGTAGCATACACATAGGTCAGTGGCTTCAGCATAGAAGAGGTCTCTTTCCTTGACAGTAGCTGCAGAAGAATGACCAAGGAGAATTCATTCAATTCTGGGACATGTCTGAGGATGTGCTTTTCCGTGAAATGGTGATTTCAAGCCTCTTTCTCTTGCTGCAAAAAAAAAAAATTGTTTGCAACTTGGAAATAATGAGTAATGGAAGAAGGTATATTTTATGTATATCTCCAGAATAATTTCACTAATATCTCATTGGTTACAACTACATCACATGATTGTCTTAAATAGCAAGATAGGCCAGGAAATGATCTTTGAAACTGGGTACATTGCCTCCATGAATTAAATCATGGTTCTGTTTGTAGGAAGGAAAAGTGATAACATTTGATAGGCAACTATAGTATCTATCACTGCCAACAACTCTGGTCAACCTATCCTGCCTCTCACTTCTCTGGGCTCCTCCTTCAGCGACTTTTGATCCCACACCTGCCTCTTCTGTGTGCTCCCTCATATCACCAGCACTCAGATCAGGACTCTAATGGATGGCAGACCACCCCAAAGGAGCTATAGAACACTTTCTTGTGGTTGCAGGTCTCATATAGGAAGCATTCTGACCAGTTCTGGATACCAGAGACTATCTGATAGGGAAACAGTGACTAGCTCTTCTTCTGGACAGATGACCATTTGGAGCCCTTTAAACTGATAGGAGTCAACCGAGTGGTGGTGTGACCCTGTCATCTCCTTGCAAGCCCACCAAGACATCTCCAATGTCTTCCTTGTCTAGCTGACCCTGAGTCCTTGATGCTAGGTCACAAGCTGCTTCTGAACAGAGCCATGACCCTCATAGGTACAAAGAATAGGTGTACATTAACCATATTGTGGTTTGATTAGTTGGAATCCAGAGCAGAGCAGAATTTCACTTCTTCAAGGAAGTGTTTACTGATTAAGGAAAAGCTAAGAGATGCATCTTCCCTCTCTGCCTTCTTCCAGCATTTAAGTTGAAACACTCTTGCCTTTCTTTCTATTCAACCCCATTGTCATTATATGTTTTACTGTACATAGCATTGTTGGTAAGGTCCTGCTAGACTGGCACATGGATCAACTGAGGCCAATGTCAGTGGCTCAGTTTCCTAATGGACAATTTTTTAAAATTGAAGTGTAGTTGATTTACAATGTGGTATTAATTTCTGGTATACAGCAAAGTGATTCAGTTTTATATATATATATATATGTTTTTTTCACATTCTTTTCTGTCATGGTTTATTACAGAATATTGAATATAGTTCCCTGTGCTACACAGTATGACCTTATTGTTTATCCATTCCACATATAATAGTTTGCATCTGCTAGTCCTAAAGTCCCAATCCATCCCTCCCCCTCCCCCTTGGCACCAGCAAGTTTGTTCTCTATGTCTGTGAGTCTGTTTCTATTTTGTAGATATGTTCATTTGGGTTGTATTTTAGATTCCACATGTAAGTAATATCATATGGTATTTGTCTTTGTCTTTCTGACTTACTTTGCTTAGTATGATAATCTCTAGGTCCTTCCATGTAGCTGCAGATGGCTAATGGACCATTTTATCCATGATCTCTTGAAAGGTCAGAGGCTCCAGACCACTTAGCATCAGGTCTTCTTAGTGGAGAAACCCATTCTTGCTTCAGGTAAAAAGACTCCCACATATGTCATAGAGGTGGATTAGGAGTGCTGTTTTAAATCAAGGCACCATATTGTGTGTATGTGCTTTTGAGTGGCCTGAATCAGGGCCCCTGGGATTAGAACGCTGTGATTATAAAATGAACTTGCATCATTCTGGAGCCCAGATATCTTTTCTCTATTAAGACACCATAGATTTACCCCCTACACTTGCAGCTCCAGTCACAGAACACCCTTAACTCCAGATACAAAGGATTCTTGAGTTCCATCACTCTCTGACACCCTAACCCAGGGTTTTCCACTAAGACCAAGGCTCTGGGATCAGCGGGCTTAGCTGGGATCTAGGCATTGGCATTATTATGTCCCCTCCCCTTGTAGGTAATGCCAACATGCGATGCAGAGTGTGAAACCACCTCCTAACCCTATCAAGAAACTGAACTGTAGGCTCCCTTCACTCCCACTGCAAACTAACCCCCCAAGTCAGCCACAGATGACCCGACCTCAACTACACACTGGCTTTCAAGGGTCAGTCACTGAGCTGACGTCATACTAGATCTAGCACACTGTCCACCCCATGCCATTGCCACAGAGAATACCCACAAATCCCCCTCCATTTGGCCACCGATTTGAATTTTAGCTCTGGAGATATACATTTCCCTAACTGATGGCATAGACCATCTTCAACTCCCGAAAGAATGACTTCTTACTTTGGATCCAGACAGTTTCTTCTTAATTCCAACTTCCTGCTAAGCTGGCCACAGACTAATCCCAAGCTGAGACCCAAAGTTACACCCTAGCCATGCTCATACAGTCTCTTATTCTGACCTCTCCTGCACTCTTTCTTTGGTCATAGATTGCTCCCTACCTGATAAATCATGAATTTACAACCCTTGCCACAAATGGAACTTAGGACTCCAGCCTCAGTGCAACCTCAAACCCTGGCCATAAACTAGCAACCCAGCTACAGAAAGACCTCTGCCATTGGCTGACTGCAAGACATAACCATCACCATTTTTAAAGGAAAAATTTAAATATATACAAGAAACTTGTATATTGAACCCTATGTAGTTATCTCCCAGCTCCAACAATGATCAATACATGGCCATTCTTGTTTCATTCCCATCCTTACATATCTATTTTCTATCCTCTCCTTGGATTACTCTGAAGGAAATACAGACACCATCATATCCTAACATCTGTATGTATTTTGGTTTGTATCTATAAAGTGTAAGGGCTCTTTTGAAAAAGATAGACAAGTTATAACCATGAATGATCACACCTAAAACTTAATAAACTTAACAAAAATTCCTTATGCACAAGTATCTAGTAAGTGTTCATATTTCTCCAATTATATATTATAATTATATCTAATTCTTTAACTATATATTTATATAAAAACTGTATAAAATATATTATAATATATTAATATAATATTAATATAATATTAAAATATACATATATATGTACACTTCCAGTTTGTTGGGTGATACAAATAAGGTCTACACTTTGTTATTGGTTGACATGTTTCTTTGTCTCTTTTAATCTATAAGTTTCCTCTTTATCACTTTTATTGCATTTTTTATTGCTGTTGAAAGAACTTCCAACAATTACACCCTAAACTTGGGGCCATGTTGACCATTACTCCTGGCTACTGATGCACCAGCACAAACTGTCCCACAGACAGAAGGTTCTGATCATTGCGTGCAAGCCAGGGAGTAGGTGGGGGGTGTCCCTCTGTACAGCCACTGACTGTGTCACCAGTAAAGCTTCTGCCCCCCAACGAGTGAAAAACGTGTCCCTTTCACATCAGATGATGGCCTTGTCTTGCATGTGTTATGGTCATTTTATCTTCTTACTCCTGTTTCCTGACACAGGGTCATAGCAGCAAAGATGCAATGAAACAACCTGTGAATATATACCTTTCTCCAAGTTCTTATTTTTAATTTTTTTTTCTACAATAGGTCCTTATTGGTTATCTGTTTTAAATATAGCAGTGTGAACTTGTCAATCCCAAACTCCCAATCTATCCCTCCTTGTGTATACATATTAAAAACCTAAAATTACATGCATAGAATAAACTGGCACCTTCCCTGCCATGCCTGGTTATGGCAATAAGATTCACACAAGACAGGATTCATAATCCAGAGCTGTGACCACTAAGGGGCCTTTAAGGGGGCCAGTGTCATCACTTCTGGGAGTGTAGAGAAGGGAAGGGGTTTGAACTGAGGAATCACCTGAAGTGAGGGAGAAGCATCCAGATAGCAACCCATTCTGGAAAGTAAGGGCCCTAATCTCAAACCTGCCAGGCTTTGGTGATGAGGACTTAACTGTTTCTCAGAGCAGCAAGTTTTCCTTTGGGTGTTGAGATTTTTGAAGCTTTGGTATGATTTGTGTTGAGTGAAGTGGCAGAAACAGCATCTTCAGCAACTCCGTACTGCCTTCAGAGGAATGATGCTTTAGCTTCTTGGCTGCTATTCAAGTCTCTGTCCATCATTTCCCAGCCTATTTCGATTGCCACAGCTTCTTCTTTTCTCTTACTGGAATCTTCTCCACTCAGATTGAGTTTGTTGCTTCCCAAACAGGCCATGTGCTTCCTACTTCCTTGCATCTGTGCGTGTTGCTCCCTACTCTTGGAATGCCCTTCCCACAGCCTCCCTGAGCACATGCTGTCCCGAATTCGGGATGATAACTTTCAGGCCAAACAGGAATGGTTAGGAAGCAGCAGAAGACGAAGTCAGATTGAATATAAAGTAAAAGAAATACTAATTCAAAATGACCCAGAACTTGGTACTAAAAGGTTCCTGGATGTCTGAACAGCCAGTAGAAGAGCGTGAGCCAGGAGAGATGTCACTCCAACCTGGTACCCACACTAATGCTCAACTTATCCTAAAGGAAAGCTTGATGAAAACATGTTCAGCAAAATTATACATGCTCATTTCTTAACTTAGCTCTCAGATTTAATCGTAGGGAATGTTTGTTTTGGTTTGAATTTCTCTCATTTTTAGATACCATTTTCTCTCCCAAACTAGGTCATTTGAATTATCTGCTGATAGTTCAAATCTGTAGATAATTTGCTTTTACTCACATTCCTAAGAACTAATTACCTGTACATATAAAATAATGAAATCTCATTATATTTTCTTTTAAAACTCTGACATGCATTTAATTACATTAGTCAATTATTACTGTACATGCTGAGGATTTGCTATTGACCAGCTCGTGCTGGAATATTTACTGCACAGATGTGTTACTTTAATTAAACAAATGTGATTACACACATATCAATTTTTATTTGGTTTCAAAGCCCAGAATCTAGCAGTGATGCTGTTGGCAGAGCTGTGCAGTGTGGTGCTGGTTCCCAGGAACGCAGCAAGAGGCTCTTTAACTGAGGGAATGTTGAGTGCCTGCAACACTGCGTGGAAAACTTCAGCCACAAGTGGGTTTTGCCAGTGTGTAAGTGCCATTGAGTGGATCCAAGAAGGGAACAACAAACCAGCTCTGAATCTTTCTAGAACATCTTCAGCTTTGTTCTCTTATATATAGAACAATGAGGGATCATGATTGGAGAACCACAGGAAAATGAATCTCAAGGCCAATCCATCTGGGGGTGGGGATGGCTTGGGATTGGTGCTTGGCTAATAGGTGAGCCAATATTTTTTTTGAAGTCAGGAGAGAAATGGAACAAACATTTGAACATTGTACTTGGTCTCTTGAGCTTCTTCCTTTCATAAACAACAGTATACCCCCAAACCATGTGGTTAGCATCAAGAAAGATGGCCATCTTCCAATGCTTAGTCCCAACCAAGCAGTTCTGAGTAACAACAGGAAGACTTAGAATATTAAAATGTGCTTTATGAACTGAAGTAATGTAAAATTCCATATGTCTCCTGGTACAGTGACTGCACATATCAGATACTTAACAGTAAATAGTCTTGGGTAGTAATAAAAGCAATAAGTCAATCCATTAATCAACAGACACCAAGTGCTATATGAACTGGTTGCTGGTAGGCACAGACAGAAAGCAGGGAGGTCTGTCCACAGTAGTGCAGACTAGCTGTTCTCCATCATCTCATACTGTGTTCTTTTTTTTACTGAAGTCTAGTTGATTTACAATGCTGTGTTAGTTTCAGGTGTACAGCAAAGTGATTCAGTTACACACACACACACACACACATACACACACACATATTCTTTTTCAGATCCTTTTCCATTATAGGTTATTACAAGATATTATTGAATATAGTTCCTGGGGCTATACAGTAGGTCCTTGTCGATTATCTACGTTATATACAGTAGTGTGTATCTGCTAATCCTAAATTCCTCATTTATCCCTTCCCTCTTTTCCCCTTTTGTAACCATAAATTTGTTTTCTATGTCTGTGAAGCTGTTTCTATTTTGTAAATAAGTTCATTTGCATAATTATTTTTAGATTCTATATGTAAGTGATATATTGTATTTGTCTTTATCTGACTTACTTCACTTAGTATAATAATCTCTAGGTCCACCTATGTTGCTGCATACGGCATTATTTCATTCTTCTTTTTGGCTGAGTACTATTCCATTGTATGTATACCACATCTTCTTTACCTGTTGATCTGTCAATAGACACTTAGGTTGCTTCCATGCCTTGGTTATTGTAAACAGTGCTGCTATGAACATTGGAGTGCATGTATCTTTTTGAATTAGAGTTTTCATGTTTTCTGGATATATACCCAGGAGTGGGATTGCTGGATCACATGGTAACTCTATTTTAAGTTTTTTAAGGAAACTCCATACTGTGTTGTTTTGCAAGGCTGTCTCTGTCTGGGCCTCATGTGCATGGCACCTGAAGAACCAATCCAATTAGTCAGCTCAGGCAAAAGTTCTGCTTAAACTATAAGTCTCCAGGTCTCCTGGATGCAGACAGCATATCCAAGGATGAGGTTGGGGAACAAACAAGATGGGACATGCTTGGGTTCCCCAGTCCTCCCTGAGAACTCACTGTAATGTGAATGAGTGTGCCATCAACTCTAGGTGCAGAGAGTTTTGCTAAAAGAGAGTCAGCAAGTTGTTGCAAAAATATAGAGAAGGCCCAGCATTCAGGGTGAGAGAGAGCTGGACACCCACATGAGACAAGACACTCGGCTGTGCAGCTTTAACCCCTTGTGATGGTTTCCTCACCTGATGGTGATGAGGAAACCCATCTCATAGTGCTATTATAGGGATTAGAAACCATGTGTAATGCCCAGGACTTATTAGGTTCCCAGGAAATTGTTGGAGATTTGGGGAGTGAAAAGTAGTGTGGACCAGCTGGGAGAAGCTGGTTGTTGGAAAAACTTGTTTTGGGTCAGTTTGCCTGTGCTGTTCTTCCTTTTAGCAGGTTGCATCATATCACTGGTCTCATCCCACCTCAAGAGCAAAGCCCATGGTACAAGAAGTTGCAGAGTTTTAAGAGTATCAAGATTCTCTGGTCCAGTCCCCTGGAAGTGAGTTACATAAACTCTTTCAGCTGTCAAGTGGCAGTTAGGGAACAAACCCAGATCATCTTCAAGATAAATGCTCCTCGGGCTTCCCTGGAGGCACAGTGGTTGAGAATCTGCCTGCCAGTGCAGGGGACACGGGTTTGAGCCCTGGTCCGGGAAGATCCCACATGCCACGGAGCTACTAAGCCCGTGTGCCACAACTACTGAGCCTGCGCTCTAGAGCCTGTGAGCCACAACTCCTGAAGCGCGTGCACCTAGAGCTCATGCTCAGCAGCAAGAGAGACCACCGCAATGATAAGCCTGTGCACTGCAATGAAGAGTAGCCCCTGCTCACCGCAACTAGAGAAAGCCCATGAGCAGCAACGAAGACCCAACACAGCCAAAAATAAATAAATAAAATAAGTAAAAAAAATTTTAAAAAAGATAAATGCTCCTTGCATTACATTTCTTTATGGGATGAATGTTATACAGCATCCACAGAAATATGCATATAAGAAGAGGGACTGGGGAGGGCAACAACTGATCCAAACTGATTTGGAAGTTCAGAAGTACCACATTTCAGGCACTTCTGTCTCACCCAGTGCGACACTGTTGGGATATACTCATCTTCCTGGTGGGTCTCAGATTATCTCTACAAGAAGCCACCATTTTTCCTATGAACTCGACTTTCCAACCCATGTAGCTTGAAATATTAATCCTCTCACCCAGTTGGGGGTTATGCAAACTTCTCTAGGTTCCAAGTCCCCTCTTCTTCACCCTGAGGTTCCATAAAAATACAGTTGACCCTTGAAGAGCACAGGCTTGAGCTGTGAGGGTCCACTTGTACATAAAATTTTTTCAGTGGTAAATATTACAGTACTACAGAATCCCAGGTTTGTTGGATCTTCAGATGCAGAACTGTGCATATGGAGGGATGACTATAAATCATATGTAGATTTTCAAGTGTGCAGAAGGTTAGTGCCTTTGACCACTGTGCTGTTCAATGGTCAGCTGTATTATCATTTCCCATGTGTGCCATGAAATAAGCAAGTTTGGGAAGTATTGGCCTAACTAGACTAGCTTGGCTCAGAAGACAGATTCAGTCTTGGCTTTGCCTTTGAATAGTTAAATAGTCCTAGCATAGCAAATTACTTGAGCCTAAGTTTCCTCATCAGCAAAATGGACATAATTGTATCTTGTAGTTTTGCTATAAGGATTCAGTGAGACTGTCTAATATAGGGCCTGAAATATCATAGCTGGTCAATAATAGTGAGTTGAATGTGCCACTTTTTTTTTCAATTTTTGTAGTTCGCTAGAGAGTTCAACTTCTGGCTTTCCACTACTCACAGCTTGGTAGATGGAGTCAGGAGATAACTTGGAGCTTGGAGCTTCGGCTGTGATCCATCCCTGCCTCATCCTGAGTTCCATTCTGTCTGCCAGCCAAGCCTCTGGTCTGATGTGGTCACTGCTTAGAGTGGAGACTGGGATAAGGCCCTGCTGGCTTCACCTCCCAAAGGGAGCCCAGTTCAGGCCCAGCAAGTCACCCCTAACCCATACAGCTCCCTGGCTGCTGATCTCATCCTTTTGCTGGGGCTAATTACACTTAAAACCAGATTTGTAGGAAGCAACATGCATGCACACACAGCCAAAGCCTGAAATTGCTTACCCCAAAAGAAGTTCCCTCCTCCTTCTCTTCCAGTTTGTTGTCTTACCAGAAGCTCAGGTGGGGGTGGGAGAAGAAACGTAGCCTGCACTGTGTATGCAAGGCGATTCCAGAGTCATCCTTCACCTGACCCCATCCTGGAACTAGCTCTGAATCTGCAATTGCAAGTCACCAAGTGGAGAGCAGCCCTGCTGGGCATTGGACTTCGTGTGGGTCAGTGTGGGTTGAACCCAGTTCTGAGGGGGTGAGGTTTGGGCTGCTCGCCCACTATACCTCATTATGTATTCCTTCACTGTTTCCTATGCAAATTAAGTTAATGAGAATTAGGAACATAATGGAGCCCATTCACTGTTCTAGTCACTAGAAAATGGGTTTGACTACCAATTTTCCATTACAGCTGTTTTGTAATTACTGTGGAATACTCTGAATTCTAATGGAGATGCGGAGATGCTTGACAGCCTGTGAGGACTACTTTTTTTTAAAGGAAGTTTTTTTTGTTTTTTTTTTTAAATAGAAGGAAACCCAAACCCTGTAACATAAAAGCCTTTCAATCAGAGTGCTCCTGTGAAAATCTCCCCCACTGCTGCAGGAAAGATCTGCTTCTACTGGTGGAGTTACCTGACCTTTCCTAGGGTTAGGTTCGTTACCTGGCAGTCCATGAGTTATCTGAGTTATCTGTTGCCTTGGAAGCAAGGAAGGCAGAGTTTGGGGTCACATTCAGCTGGGAACTGCCCTCTGAAGTGGTCAGAGCAGCCCAGGGCTAACAGGAGGCACTGCTCTGGGGCTTGATTTGACCATCTCCCTACCCCTCCCATCGCAAGCCCCAGGACTATAGAACTTACTCACCTGTTGCTAAGTTCTGGACACATCATTATATGGGTATGATTATAGGGGTATTCCTTGATGTGAAGAGTCCTTATTTTTTAGCACTCAATACTCTAGCAGGAAGAACATGTTAAAAGTACAAACCGTTCAAAATTTGCCAATAGTTCAAAATGACTGGAGCACAAGAGGCAGGGGGATGAGGGTGGGGCTAAGGACAGTGAGCACTGAGGCAGGAGAGCATGGATTCTGCTGTGCTCGACTAAAACCTCAAGATTTATTCTTAACACCTCTTATGCAGGGGGGAGCCATGATGAAAGTTTTAGTTTAGAAGGATATTCTGGTTACAGTATGGAGAAAGGATATGAACATAGGTATCTTGGGGTGGGGTTGTTTTGGTTACAGGGCACATGAAACCTAGGTAAGGGGCGATGGCAGTTGTACACTGCTTGTGATCAATGGGGGAATCATGAAGGCTTGAACTAAGGAGGTGACAGTTGGGAAGGAGAGAAGTGGATGGATTCTGAAGGTGTTTAGGAGGTAGAACAAATTTGATGATTAATTGAAGAGTGGTGTGTCACGGGGCAATAGGGAAGTCAAGGACTATTGGATGATACAATTCATGATGATATACCAATATTGACAGATAAACTTTATGGAGAATATAATATGTGTTAAGTACTGTTTTCTTTTACATGTGGAACTCATATTAGCTTCACAAGACCTAATGATATAAGAACTACTATTAATCCAAGAGAAGGTGAGACACAGAAAGGTAAAAAAAAAAAAAAAAAAAAAACTTGTCCAAGCTATCACAATCAGGGAGAGCTGGGACTCAAATGAGGTGAATTAATTCCAGTCAGGTGGTCTAGTTTCATAGACTAGGTGGTAAGTCTTAGAAAAGGAGATTTGCTCTAGTGTGTGTTTGTGTGTGTGTATGTGAGAGAGAGAGAGAGAGACAGAGACAGAGAGAGAGAGAGAGAGGGAGGGAGGGAGAGGAGTATCTGTTCTGGTTGTGTGAGCTGGAGACGCCTTTAGAACACTGTTGTATAGATTTCCAGTGGGAGGCTGGGTAGATATGCTGTATTTTAGGAGTGAGGACAGGGTTGAATACAAGTTTCAGGTGAGGTGTTAATGTGCGAATTGACATTTGAAGCTATGGGATGGTACAAAATCCCCTAGGAGAGGTGAGTGAGGACCTCTGGGCAACACCAGTTTTTGAGCTAGACTTAAGAAAAGAACTCCACAAAAGGCACCGAGAGACAGTAGTCCAAGATCAGGGTGACAGCTAGAAGAAAGTGATGGCCCGGAATCTGAGGGAGAGCTTCAAATCCCTGGAATTTAGAAAAAAATAAAATGCATTTTAGGTTGGTTCTCAAAGAATTAGAGCATGAAATAAGTAGCTTATCAGAGGTGATTCAGGAAGCTCTAGGAAGGGAGTGGCTTCATCCTTAGATAGGACTTCAACTCTACGCCCTGTTTCCCTGATGTGCTTGGAAGTCATTTCTTAGTTTCAGCATGTTTTGCCACCTGGAGAGGCGAGAGTTTTCAAAACCATCAAGTCCTGATTCCTTTCTATTTAACAGCACTTTCCTCAATTTCTGTCTCCTCTCTCGTGTTACTGTAAGTAGCAGGAAGAAACCTGGCAGGGCCTTTGCTTGGAAATCAGCTAGATAACCAGGTTCATCCCTTATAAGTTCTGCTTTCCCCTTACAGCAGATGACAATTTTGCTAAGCTTTCTGCCACTACGTAACAAGGATCCCCCTTCCTCCAGTTTCTAATAACATGTTCTTCACTTCCTTCTGAGCTGTCACTAGCATCGCCTTGTGCATGTCTACTAATAGTCTACTCAAGGCAATTTGGGTTTTCTCCATGATACTCCTCAAAATTCCTCTAGCCTCTACTCTGGTCCCAAAGCCACTCTCACATTTTAGGTGTTTGTTACAGCAGCAGCCCACTTCTGATGAGGATTCTGTATCGGTCAGGATTCAACCAGAGGAGGAGAACCAGTAAGAGATATATACATGTATATATATTAAAGATTTTGCTACAGGCCTACACAATTGTGGGAGCTGGTTAAGCAGTTCTATGAGGCTACAGTGTCCTCATCTGATGCTGGAGGTTGAGGTCTGAAGTCAGGTAGTCAGGGAAGGAAGATCCTGGGAAGGCTGCAGCTCACAAGCACAAGCCGAGACCCAAGAGCCCAGCCTGAAACCTGTGCTCCAGAGGCTTGTTGCCTCTGATTTTGGTGATGACATTATAGTGCAGGAGCCAGGGCCCCATCACAAAGCCAGGCAGAAGCCAGAGGAACTGAAGGCAGATCGGAGGGAAAGTGGTGAAATTGCTCACCCGGCTGCTGCTTTAGGACACTGAGGTGAATCAACAGATCAGCAACAATGTGTGAATTATGGAATGGCTGCTGCTTCACTTCTGCGTCCCTACCCCCAAATCCCCCAGGAATGTCCCTTGTGGCTCACCTTGACCATAAATATACAAGAAAGGAAATTATGGGAAATGTAGTTCAGCCTGTCAAGTGGACATATTACAAAGGCATCATGCCTATACCCGTTACCCCAGTATCTCTGTGTAACTGAACTATTTTCCTGCAATGCCTTCCCCTCTGTTCCTATCTCTGCCCTTACCTATGCCTCAGCTCCAACAGTACCTCCACTCTTATTAGCCCCAATATGTCCCCACGATATTTGATACTTTCATTAGTGCACCAGTCAAATGTATGTTTTTTATTTATTTATGGGTCTCTCTCTCCCACTGGGCTCTAAGCTCCTTAAAGTAATATGCCATCTTTTCCCTGATATTCTTGAAATTTATAGCTTAGCACATAGTAGGTGCTTAGTAAGTTTGAATGAATGCAAGAAGTCACAATGTTTCTGATCTTTAGTGTGTTTTGGATAACAATATTCCAACTCAGGAGGCCATTGCAAAGGTGAGCTCTGCTAGTACTCTGTTCCTGGTGGGTTATTATGGAAGCTCCAAAATTCTCTGCTGGCCTAGCCCTATGGTGTGTCAGATGATCACTGAGGGGTCTCTGTCAAAGTTGTCATCCTGGAACCACCCAGGTCAGGGAGGTGGCAAAATCTTGAAGAGTGCTATATGTTTGCAAAGCTCAGGGAGGAGATGCATTGATAAAATCCCCTTTTTGAGGGAAGACAGGTATGATACTTACATATGAGAATTCCCCAGTTAGTTGGAGGTAAAATGATCCCAACCTTGGTGAAACCATGGTCAAGGGGATATGTTGTCTAGGGAACTGAAGAATCAGTGTGACATTTGACCTAGGTCTTACCCAGGGAGTGAGCATGTCAGGTTCAGATCCAGGTAAGCAAGGTGTCATCTTTCAGTATATTTGTTTATTGAACACATATTTACCAAAGACCTACAATATTTCTAGTGTTGCATTAATGTTGGGGGTACAGAGGAGTTAATACATGTAACGTGCTTAGCGTAATGCTTGGTGTCTATAAACTCAAATATTTGCTAATATTGTTATCATTATTATTGCTACATATAGTTCTCAATTTATGCTCTATCTTTGTAGACATGAAGTTGTTGTCTATTCTCTATCTTTCCCTGTATTTGGTTAGATCCCATGATGTGTCATCTAAACCGATTATCTGATTCTTGACGAATTGCTATAATTTATTGAGTTCTTATGTATCAGGAACTGTGCTAACTAATTTCACAAAAAATGTGATTAGATTCAGTTGCATAGAATGTAAAAACTCATCTGATTTCTTTCTACCATGTAAAAAGATGCCTGGAAGTAACAGCCAGGGCTAGTAAGATGGTTCTACCATGTCATTAGAAAGCCAGGACTTCTATCTTTTTATTTTACTAGTTGCAAGGAAAGCTATGAAAAGTAGTATTTTAGCTAGGTGGGGTCATCGTTGCCCTGAATAAAAACTGGACTCTATTACCAAGAAGAAAGGGGAGGGTGGCTATTGAGTGGCATCATAGCCTTGTAGACCCAAGCACCTGATTCTATCAAAAGTCAAAAGATGACCTCTCCTCCTCTGCATTCCAGATTCTCTTGAAACCTGAGCAAAATAAGAGATGTCCATAAGTATTGTAAAGGTAAAATTCTTGCTCAAACATGGCTTGGAGGGGAGGCTGGATCACTCTCAGACCTGTAATAGGAAGTCTGGCAACATGGTGTACTGATCCAGGAATGAATTTTGAAAATTGACTTGTAGAAATTTCAAGGGTCTAAAGAAAAGACATTGTTCAGACCTGGTATTTCTGTTTACCTCTGCTCCAGCCACTGAGGGAGAAACTTCTGCTCTGTGTCAAAAGGAAGACAGATGTCAGTTTGAAAAGGAAAGAAGCAGAGGGCCAGTTGCCACCTCTCACCAGGACCTAATTCACACTCAGGGAACATTTGATCCTCTGGGCTCTGAGGGAAGCTTAATTGAAATGCAAAACCCAAAGGTCAAAACCATGTAAAATTTAAAGGCCATTTTTACTATTTGACAAGGAACAAATTGTAACTTTATATTGCTTTTAGATGCAATTTTGCTCAGTGAAATTAGATTATGCTCAACTAAAGCACCTTCTTTAGAGCTTTTAGATTAAATATTAGAACTTATTAGAAGGACCTTGATTTCGTCGGTAAATACCAAGGAAAATATTTGGTGGGAAATGCGGCTGCCTAATTTGCATTAATACAAACGAGAACTATTAAGCTTAGTTGATTAGCATATTCATATGTACTGTAGTCCCCATGTATTTAAAATAGATTCTGCTAGATTCTGATTACAAACTCAGTGTATGTATAACTCTGTGAACCAGATTCTTGGCAATAGATTGCATACTGACTGAGGGTGAGGGCACCAGTGGGAGGTAAATTTCGAACAGAATACTGGTCTCAAGATTGTTTTCATAACCTGATACCATGCAGAGCCAGCCCCATCCTGAAGGCTCTAAGTAGCAAATGAACTGATGGATTGTAACCCAGGATAGAGCCTAGGGGAGCAAAATATGTCCAAATAGATATTTGTGAGTACATGTGTATTTCATTTATTTACTTGTTTGTTCCTTCACTAACTCAACACCTATTTATTATGTGCCCATCACACTCCAGGCACTGGTGCTGGTGCTGGGGTGACTGCTGAGAACAAGGCCCACCCTAAGAACAGGGTTCATTTCTTCAAGGAGCTCCAGGAAAGTACTGCTGGCTTGCCGGATCTGGAGCGGATCTTCTGTCTTCCCACCTGATTCTGTGACCTGGTCCTTTCACAGCTGGGGGTGGGAGGAGCCCGAGGAGACAGGGGCGAGGCAGACTAGAGCATGTGGCTGCTCCTGTGCTGGGGGCCTGCAGATGATGCCCAAGCTACCACTGCCCTAGGAGGAAAAGGCCCAGCCCGAGGAAACTGGGGAGCGGGCCATTTGAACCTGGCCTTGAAGGATGGACAGGATTCCAGAGGCCTCTCAGTGGGAAAGAGGGAAGAACGTAAGCATAGGCATGGGGAGAGAGCACAGAGTCCGGGCTGGGAGCTGCAGTGAAGGAGGGACTGGAAAGAGAAAAATGCCTGTTGGCACCAGAGATTGGCCCATTTCCCTTCCTGCCAGCTCCCTGCTGCTGGGGTCTAATTTGGTTACTTGAAAATCAGTTTATTCTTAGTTTGTGTAAACTGATTTTTTTTCTTTTGCAAATAAATTAATAATCTCCCTTGGACTTAAAATTTAATTCTAAGATGATTTAATTTTATTTCTGATAGATCTTTTAGGATCTCTGTTCCCACCCCCATTCATATCCAGTAGTTATTATATATATTATAAATATCCTGCATACATAGAACATATAACAAAATATATAATAATAATTTATAGAATAAATAATCATGCCCAATCCCTGATCTGGCATTTCCATTAAGTTTCCGAGAGCAGAGAACAAGGTTAGGCCTCCAGGAAACCTAGGACTGTGGTGGGTGTGACACTGGGTAGGCGTCCTGGGCTAGCTCTTTCATCTCTTCTCCTGCCCAGGTATATTCCCCATGACATATGGGACCCATGCAGTTTGGGACCTTATGCCCCCCCAGGAAGGTCACTTTGTGTTCTCTGTTCCCCCAAATGCATTTCTTCTGCTTTTCCTGTTTCAAGGTTATGACTTGAGGTGATGTTGTTGGTCAGTGAGCAGCTAGTACACTTAAATATGTTGATACATACAGCTCACAAATAAGGTCACTGCCCATTAACGTATAAAGGTCAGAGCCCTCTGGGGAGGACAGCACTCTAAAGGACGTTGGCACTTCCTTGTCCTTGTGTTTGTCCTGGTCCCAGGGCTTCCAGAACACGCATGTGTCAGGTAACACCTTCTGAGGTAGTGGGTGATGCTAGAAGCACAGAGCAGGGCAAGAAGGTAGCAATCATCACTCTCCTGATGATTCCATTTATTTTCTCTTCTCTTTTGTGCTGTCACATTTCTGGGACCCAACCTGTGGAATTCTGGGGCCCACCTGTGGATTTTTGGTGCCACAAACAATTTTAGACATTTTATTTACAGATAAAGAAGCAAAGGCTCAGGGAGTCCTGAGATGCGCCTCAGTGATACAGTCCACCCAAATGTCACATCTTCTCAACCTCAGCCCAGAATGAGTTACTGATGATGCCCAGCCTTTACTTGGTTTACATTGATCTAAGCTGCCCTGTGTGCATCGTAACGAGATGTAACAGTTTTTAAAGCATCCTCAGGAAGAGAAAAGCTCCACATTTTGTGACTTGCCTTGATTCTGGACATTTGTTCATTCACTCATTCCTTTATTCTTCTAACAATACTTACTAAGCACCTCCCATGTTCTAGGTTCCGGAGATGAATCCATGAGCAGAAAGAAAAAGCCCTGGGCTCGGCAAGCTTACCTTCTAATGAGTGGAGCAAGGCAATACAAAGGTAGCTGCCAGGTGAGGATACCTGCTCTGAGGAAGGATCCAGAAAGATAAGGAGGGTGGACGGTGAGCAGGATGTTGTCCTGAGAGGGGGGTGTACAAGGCATTATTAGGAAGCATCTGAAGGTAATGAGGAAGGAGATATAAGGCTACCTGGGGAAAGAGGTGGGGCAGGGACGACTAGGCCGGGGGAGGGGAGAGAAGGAGGACGGAGGGCACCAAGGAACAAGGACCAGGTCACGGATGTGCGTGTTGTGGGGACAACACATGATGCATTATCCAGTGGGTGCCTTTTGATAGTGAAAGGGTGTGGTGTTTGGAATCACACAAGG
Source organism: Lipotes vexillifer (assembly GCF_000442215.2). NCBI lineage: Eukaryota > Metazoa > Chordata > Mammalia > Artiodactyla > Lipotidae > Lipotes > Lipotes vexillifer. The sequence continues at coordinate 6,535,290 of NW_006782310.1, forward strand.
ACAGACATAAATGATAGGGTCTTGGGCAGGCTGGGGTGCACGGCATCTGCTGTGAAGGTCAGTGTGAGGCCCTTGCTCCTGCTGTGGGTGCATGAGGAACTGCCATCCTGACAACAGGCTGAGGAGGGGCGGGGGCAGAGGCAGGGAGAGTCAGGATCATTGCAGTGATTCAGGAGGGAGATGAGGGGCTGGGAGCAGACGGGGCATGGAGGGGGAAGAGTGGTTGGATTTCAGATACATGTAGATGGTGGGGCTGATGGGATTTACTGGCAGGTTGATGGAGGGTGGGAGAGAAAAGAAGAGTCAGGAATGACTTCATGCCTGAGTGACTGAAAAGGCAGTTGCCTCTACTGAGATGCTAGGATACTGTCCAAAAATCAGGCTTGAGGAGAAATGAAGAGGTTGGCTTTCTCCAATGCAGCAGACTGAATATTTGCATTCCCTCAAAATTCCTATGTTGAAACCTAATCCCAAATGTGCCAGTATTAAGAGGCGGGGTCTTTGGGAGGTGATTAGGTTGTGAGGGTGGAGCCCTCATGCATGGGATTAGTGCCCTTTTACAGGGTCCCAGAGAGCTCCCTAGTCCCTTACACAATGTGAGTTTACAGCAAAAAGACAGCTGTCTATGAACCAGTAAGCAGGCTTTCACCGGACACCGAATCTTCCAGTGCCCTGATCTTGGACTTCCTGCTTCCAGAACTGTGAGCAATAAGTTTTTGTTGTTTGTAAACCAGCCAGGCTGTGGTATTCTGTTACAGCAGCCTGAATGGATTAAGACAACCATATTATCTTTGATGTAACATCAAAGTGAAGGTGTCATATGTAGTAGAGGTAGGAGGCATCAGTATATATATTTGGTATTGGAAGTCCCCAGGGACTGGATTATGTCCCTGGGAGAGTGAGTCTAGACAGGAAGAGAGGAAGGCCTGGGCCTGGGCTCTGCAAAGTTTACAGGTTGGGAGAACCAGGGAGCCCCAGGAAATAAAAGGCTGAGAAGGAACAGACAGAGGGGTAAGTAGGAAGCAGGGGCTGTGTGTTCTAAAGTCAAGTGAGGAAAACACTTCTGGTTTCCATCCTTATCTACTCACTATGGCATTGCTGTCACTGGGACAGTGACTTGGGGGCAAGATTTAGTTTTAGGAAGAAGAAGGCAGTGAGAGGTCAGACCTGAGGCCTGAGCCAGTGGCCGTCCTGAGAGGACAGTGACTGCTGTGTCACGAGCAATGTGTACATCGGGGGGAGGGAGGATGGAATAAGAGAAAGTGCCTTGAGCTAACCTCTCCTGGGGGAGCAGGAGTGGTGGGTGTGGAATGTTCCATCTGGTTGACCAGCTTGCAAACATTCCTTGTTCTGTGGGCCACTAGCATGCTATGATCTGACCCGAGTTGCACCTGTAAAGTGTGCCTGGCGGAGAATGAGAGCTTGTGAGTAAGAGGCCAGACAGACATCAGGCACCTAACTCTCTGGAATAAAAGAGTGGAGGAGAGATGGTGTCAGGCCTGTAGGGGCAGGGCTAAGAAACAGCACTGGGAATTAAGGGCAAGCACCAAGACCAGGAACGTATAAAATAAGGAGAATATGGGGTTCAGATTCAAGGACCAGATCTAGCTTTGCCACATCCTATTTTGGCCTTTCTGAGCCTTTGTTCCTTTGTCTCTAGAACTGGGTATATTCCTGCCTCATCTGGGTTTCTGTAAGAGTTAAATGGAATAAATTATGCTAAAATCAATCTATGTACACCCAATTCATTATAAAAATACAATCATTCATCTTTGTCATTGTAATTTGTGTTACCCCTTTCTGTTTAAATTGAAACAGATGTGGGGGCTTGTTTTCTAAGGGGAAAAAGAAAACAAGGAACAGGGGAAGTAGTTGTTGGTTGGTGGGTAATGGAATCTCAGGGGAAAAAAAGGAAAGTGATTACAACTCCAGTAAGATCACTTCCAGTGCAGGGTTGACAGTGGTGGTGAAGATGTCATATTTATACGTAGCTTTGTGGCTGTCAACAGGCTCCTTTACACTCTGTCTCATTAAAGGAGGCAGGCTCTAATATGCCCTTCCAGAGAGCCTGTGATGGAAATAATGGTGGGGCCCGAAGCTAGAACAGCTTGCCGAGCAGAAGTCCAGTTCATTCTCCCATGCTTAAGAGGGTCGCCTAGACGCCCCCATCTCCCTCCTTCTCTCATGACACCATCTGAGGCTGCCTATGAGAGGTGATGGCTCTGGGAGCCCCAGCCCTGCCTTCCATTCTCACGTAGAGGTGGGAGGGGGCACAGCCTATGAAGTGAGCAAGCCCTCAATCCCAGGGAGCGTGTGCAGGACACAGTGGGGTGATGGACTTCCCAAATGTCTGCTCCTTGTGGCCAGACCATGTCCACACCACGTGTTAGAGGATGGCATGCAGCCCTCTATGGACTCTACCACTAAGCCACCCTCAGATCCTGTGGCCTTTGACACCAGCAGGGTCTCTAAGGAATATGATAACCAAGGTGACGTTCTGACTCAGGAAAGCTTAAGTAGGGGCATCAGCCTGACCCAAATCCCCACCCTGGGGGTCCAGGGCAGGGGTGTTTCACTGTGGGGAGAAGGGAGGGGACTTGGTGGTGGACTCACACTCTGGAGTGTACAGCCTAAGGCCTAAACAGGAAGGTCAGAAAGGTCAGGCTTGCAGCAGTGGGCCTCCCAGGATGGTGGCTGAAGCGGGTTTTCTCTGACTAGCGCCTGCCTTGCACATGGCAGTGCCCCGAGGCCTAGGTTTCCCCATGAACACAGGGTTCTCCTTTGGTCCTTCTTGCTGGAGCTGTATGATGCTCACAGCCTGCAGTGTGCTCTCCCGGGGTTGGCCTTATAACCCCTTCTGGTGCAAAATTCTGCATGGCCTCTTGCACATGTGCAGTGATCTCCTGGGTCAAACTCATCTCTTCCAGCTCCAGAGGCAACAGGTGTGTCTCCCCTTCCCTGTGTGCGGCTCCCAGCAAGAGTCTGGCTCAGGGTGCAGGAAGCATCCAGGAATGTGAAACCCTGAGGCAAGGTGGTGAGGCTCCACTGTGACAGCTCCAGCATCAGCGAGCAGGTGGTGATGGTGCCAGGAGAAGGGGGAATTTTAGGTTCCACTGTGTCAGAAATCGGCTCTCGTGGACCCCTCCTCCCTTCTCCACCTATGGCCCAGGGGCCTTGTGTTCGCTTGGGGCTGGATAAAGCCCAGTCGGGAAAGAGACTGGTCCCCTTCCCAGACAAGACCACCAGGGGGCAGTGGAGCACACTCACAGACAGCCTGCAGCCGCGGGACCAGGAACCGGGAAGGTCCGCAGAAGCTTCTGACACAGGGGAGACAGGCCTGGCAACCCGGCGGTCAGAAACCATCCTCAGAGTACACTGACCCCTCTCAGAGGACGGGAAAACTGTGCTTTGGCCTCAAATCAACCAGCTTCTGTTTTTACACAGAAACTGGCCATCCTTATTAACCTCATCATCATTTTGTTCTGGACCGTCACCCTTATTTCCTTGGCGTGAAGAGCCCAGAGAGGTTGTGAAACTAAGCTGAAGACACACAGCTATGAAAACTCGGTTTTGCAAGGTGCGACTTTGATCCCCCGGGACCTTCCTCATTGCTTCCCAAAGATGAATCCAGTCCTCACCTGGGAATCAGATGAGGTGATTTATACCTCTTTATACCTCTACCAGAATCTCTTGGTGGAAGGGAATGGTGCCGTGGAATCTGCTTTTTTTTTTTTTTTTTTTTGGTACGCGGCCCTCTCACTGTTGTGGCCTCTCCCGTTGCGGAGCACAGGCTCCGGACACGCAGGATCAGCAGCCATGGCTCACGGGCCCAGCCGCTCCGCGGCATGTGGGATCTTCCCGGACCGGGGCACGAACCCGTGTCCCCTGCATCGGCAGGTGGACTCTCAACCACTGCGCCACCAGGGAAGCCCTGGAATCTGCATTTTTAACAAGCTCTCCAAATGATTCTGATAAACATGCTAAATGGAACCCTACCCTTGTGGGGAGACCTGACCTGAACCAAATCGTGAAGAAAGTGAAGTTTTCCTTTAGTCTCCCTGCACCCCCTCCCCACTCATGCAGAGCTTATTGTCACCCTGCTCCCGCCAGCCCATGGTGGCAACTGCTCACCTCTGAAATCCCCCTCCACCAAGGGCTTGTCTCCACCACTCCCGGCGTCTCTCCCCGCCCCCCACCCCCACCAAGGCTGATGGTGAGCCGCCTTTTACCACCATCCCTTCCAAAGTGACAATAAGTTAATCTGGTTAGAAAACTCAATTCTAGTGGGATTAAGATAGAAAGTGGCCCCAAAAACTGGTCAATACCAGTTATCATGGGAATTTAAAGCAGGGCTTTCTGGACAGAACATCACAGTCTGGGCTCTTAATCCAGAAGTGCTGGATTACATACAGTAATACAATAAGGTTGGGAATTTTGGGGATGCGTAGAGATGCATTCTGAAAGGTAGAGATTCTTGACATGGGGGTCGGTGTTTGAAGGGTGTTTTACCTACCTCGTGAAGGCAACTTTTGTTGAAAAGAGTATGTATTGCTTTTTTCATTACAGAGATAATATATGTGCATGCAGAATAGCCACACAACATAGAAAATTATAAAGAGAAAATTAAATACACAATTGCTATCACCCAGCTGGGTTAAGATATGAGACAACATCTGTCCAGATGTCTCTCTATAAATGTGGACATGATGACAATAGCTGGACCACTTTGAGCACCTACTATGTCAGAAATTGTGTTAGGTGCTTTCCATGCATTCTATTATCTAATCCTCACATGGCCCAGGGGCTGGAGGTGACGGTTTTATTTTTAATGGATGAAGAAACTAGAAATAGAGGAGTTGTCTAATCTCTCCAGGTTGCATTATTATGTGACAGGGCAGGAACCTAACCCAGGCTTCCTTCACTCCTGAGCCCAGGTACTTATTCACCTTCTGATCTTACTACCTAGGCAGGCACCTGCACACGCTGTAGACACACACATAGAACTTGCACAACCTGGCAGATACACATGCAGGTCTCATACACACACCCTGCAGACACCCCTCCCCCCCCCCCCCAAGAGACACACAGAGCTCACATGCAGATACACCACACATGCACACACAGAACTCACACACCCCACAGACATGCCCCACAGACACACAAACACACCCTGCAGATACACACATACCACACACAGCAGTCCCTTACACCCTGCAGACACACAGAATTTACACACAGACACTCCCGACACATACAGAACTCACACACATGCACAAGATACACACACACGCACACACTGCAGATCTCTCATACACATACTGAAGGTATGCATGCAGAACTCACACACATGAACCCATTGCAGATAATCACAGAAAACTCACATACACCACAAATATACACACAGGACACACACAATGCAGACATACACGCCACACAGACACACCCACACCAGACGTAGTCACATCCACACAGAGATGCATAGACCCACAATACCCACACAAGCTCTTCTGAAATCTGTGTCTTTTTTTGATATTCAATATGTATATAGATATTTTATTCTTTTGAAAGCCTGCATAGTATTCCATTGCATAGATCTATCATAATTCTGATCAAATCCTATTGCTGGCTATCCTCATATAGGAAAAATATTTGAATTCCAATAAGAGGACAATAATGAAAAGTTACTGAGTTTTCATTATGTGTCAGATTACATGATTATATTGTCTAATCTTCACAACAAACCTGTCTGTAACCCCATTTTGCAGATGCAAAAATGAGTTTCAGAGGGTTTTAGAGATACTAAGTGACAGAGCCAGGAACCAGAGCTAGAAAATATCTCCAGTCTTACCCACAATATGAGTTGACTTTCAATGAACATCCTTGTTCATACATGTCCCTGTTGGAAAAATTCCTAGAGGAGGAACTCCAAGTACAGGGTTGTATGCATTCTCCATTTTATACACGTTGCTAAATTGACCTTCAGAGAAGAGTACCAGTGAGTAAACTCCTTAAGCCTGTGTGCAAATGCTTTATTTCCCTTTAATTTTGTCAGGACTGGGCATTTTTAATTTTTGTCTATTTGTTAGGTGAAAAGTTATGTCTAAGTAACAGACAAATCCTTTTAGGGAATCGGGTTTTGACTGACACGGTCAGAGAAGTGGAGGAACAATGTGTGGACACTGAAAGAGGAGTATTCTTTTATTTGGAGACAGGGACAGCAGAATTAGCTAATACTGTATTGTTCTTAGTGGTCTCAGGGCTTCGAATGTGTTGAGTTGCACATAGAGGCTCTTGAAGCTTTCTTGTTATACTGACACTCTGTCCTGAGGCTCAGTGTTTGGAAGTTTGCATCCTGTAGGCATAGACCCAGTGAGTTGTAGGAGGTGGAAGAGAGCGTGTGAAGGTACTGCCCACCTCATCTGTGATACTGTACCCAGATGTCTTCTGGACACATGGAGGGTGACATAAGAAGCCACCTCAAAGGCACATTGGTGGTGATTTTGGACTCTGGGTGTGGACCATTTATTCTTGGCTGCTTCTCAGGCTCCCTTGCAAAGCAGGCATTACCAGAGCAGCTCCATGGTACTAACTGCTTTTGCCCTCCAGCCTGAGCTGGTTGCTGCCAGCAGACTCAATCTTGCTGTGTGTTTCAGGCCTGCATCTCACACAGGTAGCTGCTCGCTACTCAGGTTTTACTAGACCATGATAGAATGGTATAGGCAGCTTTGGAGGTACAGCTGGGTCTGTGCCACATCCCCAGCCTTCCCCTTGCCTCCTCTTTGGAAGGTGCCTATACTAGCCTTGCCCTGTCTTCATCACCACCTGCCAACCTCTTTAGCTCAGTTCAGCACCCCTACAGCTGGGCAGTGCCAGGCAGCTCCCAGAGTTCGCTCAGCCATTGCAGGTTTGACACACAATCGAAATTGCAGCTATTGCTGTCTCAAATTCGACCTTGCTGAGTTTTACTTGCAGTTTTTTCTTCTAGATTTCTCCTACCCAAGAGATTGGATTTTCTGCTTCTGTTGTAAATTACTTCTAAGTGGGTTCCTTTGCTGTGGTAGAAGAGAGAGCAGAAAGGAAAGTAAATGCCACCAGGGAACCGTCCCTTCCATAGTCCAGGTGGCCTGAAGACTTGCATTTCTACAGAGAGAGGCTTTTGTCCCAAGATCTGGAGCCCCAGAAAAGAAGCTGAATTACAGCCAGGAGAGAAAGCATAAATTCTTTCTCCAGTGTCTGAAAAAATATGTCAAGGACTCCAGAGAAGTAGGCAGCAGGAA
>NW_006782310.1:6542670-6562829 GCF_000442215.2 Lipotes vexillifer
AGCAGGAATAGATAAGAATAGTTGACTTTCCTTTCTCCTTGGGCTTGTCTTAGGAGGGGCTTTGCAGTCCTTGACTCCAGGGGGTGATCAGGGCTTCACCTTGTCCAGCCTGGGTGCTGAGAGTGGCTATGCCTGGTGCACTTCTGGCCACCCTGGTAGTTCCATAGGAAGTGGCGGGGGGGCGGTCCCAGAAAGCATGGAGTTCAATATTTTTCTTAAATACAATGGACTCTCTTCATTCACATGAATGTTATTCCCAATTTCTCTTTCATATCTTTTGTATTATTTTTATCGTACATTTTACTTTAACATATGTTGTAACACAATTCATTGCTACTACTTTTGCTTTAAACAGTTATCTTTTAGAGCTATTAAAACAAGAATAAAGAAAACTACTTTACTTTATTAATTCCATTTTCATCCCTCATCATTTTATTTTGTGTTGAGTCCAGTTTCTGTGTGGTATCATATTCTTTCTGCCTTTACAAATTTCTTTGATCTTTCTTCAAATATAGGTGTTCTAACAATGAGTTTTCTGTTTTGCTTTGAGAAATATTTGTCTCATTCATTTTTAAAAGACTTTTGTTTTTTGGGTGAGTATAATGTATTGACAGTTTTTTTCAGTACTTTAAAATGCCATTTTATTTTCCTCTGGTTTGCATGGTTTCTGATGAAAAGTCTATTACTGTTCTTTTCTCTTTTGAATTTTATTTAATTTATTTTTTTACACAGCAGGTTCTTATTAGTTATCCATTTTATACATATAGTGTATACATGTCAATCCCAGTCTCTCAATTCATCACACCCGCCCTCCCCACCCCCCCGCTTTCCCCCCTTGGTGTCCACAGGTTTGTTCTTTACATCTGTGTCTCTATTTCTGCTTGCAAACCAGTTCATCTGTAATATTTTTCTAGATTTCACATATATGAGTTAATATACGATATTTGTTTTTCTCTTTCTGAGTTACTTCACTCTGTATGACAGTCTCTAGGTCCATCCAGGTCTCTACAAATGACAAAATTTTGTTCCTTTTTATGACCGAGTAATATTCCATTGTATATATATACCACTTCTTCTTTAACCATTTGTCAGTCTATGGGCATTTAGGTTGCTTCCATGTCCTGGCTATTGTAAATAGTGCTGTAATGAACATTGGGGTGCATGTGTCTTTCTGAATTATGGTTTTCTCTGGGTATATGCTCAGTAGTGGGATTGCTGGGTCATATGGTCTGACCATTTTTGGATTGGGTTGGTTTTTTAATATTGAGCTGCATGAGCTGTTTATATATTTTGGATATTAATCCTCTGTCCATTGATTCATTTGCAAATATTTTCTCCCATTCTGGGGGTGGTCTTTTTGGTAGGTTTTTTTTTTTTTTTTTTTTAAACCTTTTCTTTTATTTTTTTTTTTTTTAACTTTTTTTTTTGGGTATTCTCACTGTTGCGGCCTCTCCCGTTGCAGAGCACAAGCTCTGGACGCGCAAAAGAACCGAGCCGGTTTCCCTGTGCCATGCGGCTGCTTCCCACTGGCTATCTACCTTACGTTTGTTAGTATATATATGTCCATGTCTCTCTCTCGCCCTAACACACCTCACCCTTCCCCCTCCCCATATCCTCAAGTCTGTTCTCCAGTAGGTCTCTGTCTTTATTCCTGTTTTACCCCTAGGTTCTTCATAACATTTTTTTTTCTTAAATTCCATATATATGTGTTAGCATACGGTATTTGTCCTTCTCTTTCTGACTTACTTCACTCTGTATGACAGACTCTAGATCTATCCACCTCATTACAAATAGCTCAATTTCGTTTCTTTTTATGGCTGAGTAATATTCCATTGTATATATGTGCCACATCTTCTTTATCCATTCATCCGACGGCGGGCACTTAGGTTGTTTCCATCTCCGGGCTATTGTAAATAGAGCTGCAATGAACATTTTGGTACATGACTCTTTCTGAATTCTGGTTTCCTCAGGGTATATACCTAGTAGTGGGATTGCTGGGTCATATGGTAGTTCTATTTGTAGTTTTTTAAGGAACCTCCATACTGTTCTCCATAGTGGCTGAACCAATTCACATTCCCACCAGCAGTGCAAGAGTGTTCCCTTTTCTCCACACCCTCTCCAGCATTTATTGTTTCTAGATTTTTTGATGATGGCCATTCTGACTGGTGTGAGATGATATCTCATTGTAGTTTTGATTTGCATTTCTCTAATGATTAATGATGTTGAGCATTCTTTCATGTGTTTGTTGGCAGTCTGTATATCTTCTTTGGAGAAATGTCTATTTAGGTCTTCTGCCCATTTTTGGATTGGGTTGTTTATTTTTTTGTTATTGAGCTGCATGAGCTTTGGTAGGTTTTTTAAGGGATTATTTTTAGGTCTTGTCAGCAACATCAAAAGCAAAAGCTTTTAAGTTTCATTAGGTCCCATTTTTTTTATTTTTGTTTTTATTTCCATTACTCTAGGAGGTGGATAAAAAAAGACCTTGCAGTGATTTATGTCAAGAGTGTTCTTCCTATGTTTTCCTCTAAGAGTTTTATAGTGTCCAGTCTCACATTTAGGTCTCTCATCCATTTTGAGTTTATTTTTGTGTATGGTGTTAGGGAGTGTTCCAATTTCCTTCTTTTACACGTAACTGTCCAGTTTTCCCAGCACCACTTATTGGAGAGACTGTCTTTTCTCCATAGTATATCCTTGTCTCCTTTGTCATAGATTAGTTGACCATAGGGGCATGGGTTTATGTCTGGACTTTCTATCCTGTTCCATTGATCTATATTTCTGTTTTTATGCCAGTACCATATTGTCTTCATTACTGTAGCTTTGTAGTATAGTCTGAAGTCAGGGAGTCTGATTCCCCCCGCTCCGTTTTTTTCCCCTCAAGACCACTTTGGCTATTTGGGGTCTTTTGTGTCTTCATACACATTTTAAGATTTTCTGTTCTAGTTCTGTAAAAAATGCCATTGGTGGGGTTCCCTGGTGGCAGTAGTTGAGAGTCTATCTGCCGATGCAGGGGTCACGGGTTCATGCCGTGGTCTGGGAAGATCCCACATGCCATGGAGTGGCTAGGCCCGTGAGCCATGGCACTGAGCCTGCGCGTCCGGAGCCTGTGCTCCACAATGGGGGAGGCCACAACAGTGAGAGGCCCACGTACCGCAAAAAAAATAAAAATAAAAAAAGAAAAAAAGCCATTGGTAATTTGATAGGGATTGCACTGAATCTCTACATTGCTTTGGGTAGTAGAGTTGATATTTCCAATCCAAGTACATGGTATATCTCTCCACCTGTTTGTATCATATTTAATTTCTTTCAGCAGTGTCTTATAGTTTTCTACATACAGGTCTTTTCTCTCCCTAGGTAGGTTTATTCCTAGGTATTTTATTCTTTTTGTTGCAATGGTAAATGGGAGTGTTTCCTTAATTTTTCTTTCAGATTTTTGATCATTACTGTATAGGAATGCAAGAGATTTCTGTGCATTAACTTTGTATCCTGCAACTTTACCAAATTCATTGATTAGCTCTAGAAGTTTTCTGGTGGCATCTTTAGGATTCTCTATGTATAATGTCATGTCATCTGCAAACAGTGACAGTTTTACTTCTTTTCCAATTTGTATTCTTTTTATTTCTTTTTCTTCTCTGATTGCCATGTCTGGGACTTCCAAAACTATGTTGAATATTAGTGGTGAGAGTGGACATCCTTGTCTTGTTTCTGATCTTAGAGGAAATGCTTTCAGTTTTTCACCATTGAGAATGATGTTTGCTGTGGGTTTGTCATATGTGGCTTTTATTATGTTGAGGTATGTTCCCTCTATACCCACTTTCTGCAAAGTTTTTATCATAAATCGGTATTGAATTTTGTCAACAACTTTTTCTGCATCTATTGAGATGATCATATGGTTTTTCTTCTTCAATTTGTTAATAAGGTGTATAACATTGATTGATTTGTGTATATGGAAGAATCCTTGCATCCCTGGGGTAAATCCCACTTGATCATGGTGTATGATCCTTTTAATGTGTTGTTGGCTTCTGTTTGCTAGTATTTTGTTGAGGATTTTTGCATCTATATTCATCAGTGATATTGGTCTGTAATTTTTTTTTTGTAGTATCTTTGTCTGGTTTTGGTATCAGGGTGATGGTGGCCTCATAGAATGAGTTTGGGAGTGTTCCTTCCTCTGCAATGTTTTGGAAGCATTTGAGAAGGATGGATGTTAGCTCATCTCTAAATGTTTGATAGAATTCATCTGTGAAACCATCTCGTCCTGGACTTGTGTTTGTTGGAAGATTTTTAATCACAGTTTCAATTTCATTAACAGTGATTAGTCTTCATATTTTCTATGTCTTCCTGGTTCAATCTTGGAAGGTTATACCTTTCTAAGAATTTGTCCATTTCTTGCAGCTTGCCTATTTTATTGGCATAGAGTTGCTTGTAGTAGTCTCTTAGGATGCTTTGTATTTCTGCGGTGTCTGTTGTAACTTCTCCGTTTTCATTTCTAATTGTATTGATTTGAGTCCTCTCTCTCTTTTCCTTGATGAGTCTGGCTGATGGTTTATCAATTTTGTTTATCTTCTCAAAGAAGCAGCTTTTAGTTTTATTGATCTTTGCTGTTGTCTTCTTTGTTTCTATTTCATTTATTTCTGCTCTGATCTTTATGATTTCTTTCCTTCTGCTAACTTTGGGTTTTGTTTGTCCTTCTTTATCTAATTCCTTTAGGTTTAAGGTTAGGTTGTTTATTTGAGATATTTGTTGTTTCTTGAGGTAGGATTTTATTGCTATAAACTTCCCTCTCAGAACTGCTTTTGCTGCATCCCATAGGTTTTGGATCATCTTGTTTTCATTGTCATTTGTTTCTAGGTATTTCTGATTTCCTCTTTGATTCCTTCAGTGATCTCTTGGTTATTCAGTAATGTATTGTTTTGTCTCCATGTGTTTGTGTTTTTTTAATGTTTTTTTCCCTGTAATTGATTTCTAATTTCATAGTGTTGTAGTCAGTAAAGATTTTTGATATGATTTCAATTTTCTGAAATTTACTGAGGCTTGATTTGTGACCCAAGATGTGATCTATCTAGGAGAATGTTCCATGAGCACTTGAGAAGAAAGTGTAATCTGCTGTTTCTGGATGGAATGTCCTATAAATATCAATTAAATCTATCTGGTCTATTGTGTTCTTTGAAGCTTGTATTTCCTTATTAATTTTCTCTTTGGATGATCTCTCTGTTGGTATAAGTGAGGTGTTAAAGTCTCCCACTATTATTGTGTTACTGTCGATTTCCTCTTTTATAGATTTTAGCAGTTGCCTTATGTATTGAGGTGCTCCTATGCTGGGTGTGTATGTATTTATAATTGTTATATCTTCTTCTTGGATTGATCCCTTGATCATTATGTAGTTCCCTTCCTTGTCTCTTGTAACATTCTTCATTTTAAAGTCTATTTTATCTGATATGAGTATTGCTACCCCAGCTTTCTTTTGGTTTCCATTTTCATGGAATATCTTTTTCCATCCCCTCACTTTCAGTCTGTATGTGTCCCTAGGTCTGAAGTGGGTCTCTTGTTGACAGCATATATATGGGTCTTGTTTTTGTATCCATTCAGCAAACCTGTGTATTTTGGTTGGAGCATTTAATCCATTCAAGTTTAAGGTAATTATTGATATGTATGCTCCTATTACCATTTTCTTAATTGTTTTGGGTTTGTTTTTGTAGGTCCTGTTCTTATCTTGTGTTTCCCACTTAGAGAAGTTCCTTCAGCATTTGTTGTAGAGCTGGCTTGGTGGTGCTGAATTCTTTTAGCTTTTGCTTGTCTGTAAAGCTTTTGATTTCTCCATTGAATCTGAATGAGATCCTCGCAGGGAAGAGTAATCTTGGTTGTAGGTTTTTCCATTTCATCACTTTAAATATGCCATGCCACTCCCTTCTGGCTTGTAGATTTCCTGACTCCCTTCTGGCTTATAAAGTTCCTGCTGAGAAATCAGCTTTTAACCTTATGGGAGTTCCCTTGTATGTTATTTGTCATTTTTCCCCTGCTGCTTTCAATAATTTTTCTTTGTCTTTAATTTTTACCAATTTGATTAGTATGTGTCGGCGTGTTTCTCCTTGGGTTTAACCTGTATGGGACTGGGAGTCTCTGCCCTTCCTGGACTTGGGTGGCTATTTCCTTTCCTGTGGTAGGGAAGTTTTTGACTATAATCTCTTCAAATATTTTTTCGGGTACTTTCTCTCTCTCTTCTCCTTCTGGGACCCCTATAATGCGAATGTTGTTGCATTTAATATTGTCCCTGAGGTCTCTTAGGCTGTCTTTATTTCTTTCCATTCTTTTCTCTTTATTCTGTTCCACAGAAGTGAATTCCAGCATTCTGTCTTCCAGGTCACGTATCCATTCTTCTGCCTCAGTTATTCTGCTATTGATTTCTTCTAGTTTAGTGTTCATTTCAGTTATTGTATTGTTCATCTCTGTTTGTTTGTTCTTTAATTCTTCTAGGTCTTTGTTAAACATTTTTTACATCTTCTCGATCTTTGCCTCCATTCTTTTTCTGAGGTCCTGGATCATCTTTACTATCATTATTCTGAATTTTTTTCTGGAATGTTGCCTATCTCCACTTCATTTAGTTGTTTTTCTGGGGTTTTACCTTGTTCCTTCATCTGGTACATAGCTCTCTGCCTTTTCATCTTGTCTATTTTTCTGTGAATGTGGGTTTTTTTCCACAGTCTGCAGGATTGTAGTTCTTCTTGCTTCTGCTGTCTGCCCTCTGGTGGATGAGGCTATCTAAGAGGCTTGTGCAAGTTTCCTGATGGGAGGGACTGGTGTGGGTAGAGCTGGCTGTTGCTCTGGTGGGCAGAGCTCAGTAAAACTTTAATCTGCTTGACTGCTGATGGGTACAGCTGGGTTCCCTCTCTTTTGGTTGTTTGGCCTGAGGTGACCCAACACTGGAGCCTGCAGGCTCTTTGGTGGGGCTAATCGTGGACTCTGGGAGGGCTCACACCAAGGAGTACTTCCCAGAACTTCTGCTGCCAGTGTCCTTGTTCTCACAGTGAGCCACAGCCACCCACCACCTCTGCAGGAGACCCTCCAACACTAGCAGGTTGGTCTGGTTCAGTCTCCCCTGGGGTCACTCCTCCTTCCCCTGGGTCCCAATGTGCACACTACTTTGTGTGTGCCCTCCAAGAGTTGAGTCTCTGTTTCCCCCAGTCCTGTCAGAGTCCTGCAATCAAATCCCGCTAGCCTTCCAAGTCTGATTCTCTAGGAATTCCTCCTCTTGTTGCTGGACCCCCAGGTTTGAAAGCCTGGTGTGGGGCTCAGAACCTTGACTCCAGTGGTCGACTTCTGTGGTTTAAGTGTTCTCCAGTTTGTAAGTCACCTACCCAGCATTTACGGGATTTGATTTTATTGTGATTGCACCCCTCCTACCATCTCATTTTGGCTTCTCCTTTGTCTTTGGATGTGGGGTATCTTTCTTGATGAGTTCCAGTGTCTTCTTGTCCATGATTGTTCAGCAGTTAGCTGTGATTCTGGTGCTCTCGCAAGAGGGAATGAGAGCACGTCCTTCTACTCAGCCATCCTCTATTATTGTTCTTATCTTCTTTTCTCTGTAGGTAAGATGTCATATTTCTCTGGTGGCCTTCAAGATTTTTCTTTGTATTTGGCTTCTAGTAGTTTTGATATGGCATGTATGGTTTTGTTTTCTTTTTTTTCCCCTGCTTGGTGTCATAATTGTCATTAGTTTTGGAAAGTTCTCAGCTTCTTATTTTTTTACATGTATCTTTTTCTGTCCCATTGTCTCTCTCTTTTCCCCTTCTCTGTACTCCATTTTTTTTTCATATGTTTGTTTTGTTTTGTGTTTTTTACCCTCCTCCTCCTCTTCTACTACTATTACTTCTATTACTACTACTAATCTTACTACTTCTAGTACTTTTACTACTACCGCTACTACTATTACTACTGCTACTATTACTACTGCTGCTACTACTTCTACTACTAGTACTTCTACTCCTACTGCTACTGTTACCATTCTTATTGTTTTATTCTCTTTCTGTTTCAATTTGGGTATTTCTATTACCCTATCTTCAAGTTCACTGATTTTTTCCTCAGCTCTGTCAAGTCTACTGATGAGTCTTCATGTCTGTTACTGTGTTTTCGTTTCTAGCTTTTCTATTTGACTCTTTTTTCTAGTTTCCATTTCTCTGCTAAAATTACCAATCTGATATTGCATGTTATACATCTTTTCATTAGAGTCTTTAAGGTATTAATTATTGTTATTTTAAATTCCCTGATTGTTCCAACATCTGTGTTATGTGTGTTTCTGCTTCTGTTGATTGCATTGTCTCTTGATAGTGTTTTTTTTTTTTTTTTTTTTTTTTAAAAGATATATCTTCTTTTTGTTGTAGTTGTCATTCAATTCTTTTTTTTAAATTAATTAATTAATGTTTTAAACATCTTTATTGGAGTATAATTGCTTCACAATGGTGTGCTAGTTTCTGCTGTATAACAAAGTGAATCAGCCATACGTATACATACATTCCCATATCTCCTCCCTCCTGCATCTCCCTCCCTCCCCCCCTCCCTATCCCACCCACCCCAGGTGGTCACAAAGCACTGAGCTGATCTCCCCATGCCACGCGGCTGCCTCCCACCAGCTATCCATCCCATGCCCAGTAGCGTATATATGTCCATGCCACTCTCCTACCCCATCACAGCTTACCCCTCCCCCCCATATCCTCAAGTCCATTCTCTAGTAGGTCTGTGTTTTTATTCCTGTATTACCCCTAGGTTCTTCATGACTTTTTTTTTTCCCCTTAGATTCCATATATATGTGTTTGCATAGGGAATTTGTTTTTCTCTTTCTGACTTACTTCACTCTGTATGACAGACTCTAGGTCCATCCACCTCACTACGAATAACTCAATTTCGTTTCGTTTTATGGCTAATATTCCATTGTATATGTGCGCCACATCTTCTTTACCCATTCATCTGATGATGGACACTTAGGTTGCTTCTGTCTCCTGGCTATTGTAAATAGAGCTGCAATGAACATTTTGGTACATGACTCTTTTTGAATTATGGTTTTCTCAGGGTATATGCCCAGGAGTAGGATTGCTGGGTCATATGGTAGTTCTATTTGTAGTTTTTTAAGGAACATCCATACTGTTCTCCATAGTGGCTGTATCAATTTAAATTCCCACCAACAGTGCAAGAGTGTTCCCTTTTCTCCACACCCTCTCCAGCACTTATTGTTTCTAGATTTTTTGATGATGACCATTCTGACCAGTGTGAGATGATATCTCATGGTAGTTTTGATTTGCATTTTTCTAATGATTAATGATGTTGAGCATCCTTTCATGTGTTTGTTGGCAATCTGGATATCTTCTTTGGAGAAACGTCTATTTAGGTCTTCTGCCCATTTTTGGATTGGGTTGCTTGTTTTTTTGTTATTGAGCTGCATGTGCTGCTTGTAAATTTTAGAGATTAATCCTTTGTCAGTTGCTTCATTTGCAAATATTTTCTCCCATTCTAAGGGTTGTCTTTTGGTTTTGTTTATGGTTTCCTTTGCTGTGCAAAAGCTTTTAAGTTTCATTCACCTTATCTTTGATAAAGAAGGCAAGAATATACAGTGGATAAAAACCAGCCTCTTCAGTAAGTGGTGCTGGGAAAACTGGACAGGTACATGTAAAAGTATGAGATTAGAACACTCCCTAACACCATACACAAAAATAAGCTCAAAATGGATTAAAGACCTAAATGTAAGGCCAGAAACTATCAAACTCTTAGAGGAAAACATAGGCAGAACACTCTATGACATAAATCACAGCAAGATCCTTTTTGACCCGCCTCCTAGAGAAATGGAAATAAAAACAAAAATAAACAAATGGGACCTAATGAAACTGAAAAGATATATCTTGTTGAAAGATGTACTTTGTGTTGGACACTTGAGGCTACGGTAAGTAGTTTGAATGCTTGAACATAGGCATGCCTTTCTTTCTGTTAAAACTTTGGCTTGGGGATTTTGCATAAATGTAGTTAGTTCAACTGGATTCAAGATTCATTGTTGCTATGGTTACCTTCCATACATCACATGCTTCCGATTCCTCAAGCACTGCCCTGTCTTGAGTTTAGGTGTTGATTTACTGGAGAATTTTTCTCAATGTCTCATCAACCCTTAGCTTTGGGCCTTCCCTTTATGCTATGCTTCAGAGAGAGTTTCTTTTCATGCTCTTGTCCGTCTGCCAGCAGTAGTCAACTATCACTTGTTACCTGATGATTCTTAGCCTGTGGTGGGGAGCAAGTGTATCCTCTGTTCTTCTCATTAAGTTTCAGACTTACAAAGGCACTGTCCCTGGGCCTCAGGGCTGCAGTCTTCTCAGTGTTCCTGTCCTTCTCTGGGGGGCAGTTCTGGGCCCACTTCAGATCTTTGCTCCTCTCATAAAGGAGAAATTGTTTTGTTTTCTCTGTGCTCTTCCCCCAGATGCAGGGGAAGCCTTCCCTATTGCCCTAAGTAAGATAGTGTGTGTTGCCTTCTCCCAGCAGTTTAAGACTTTTTTTATGAAGAGGTGCCAGGCAAGGATAACCTGGGTGGTGTTTTATGACTTTCCTGTAGCTGCTACTGATCTCCTTCCTCAAGCTTGCACTACAAGTGGACACTTCTTCTGGACTCTCATCAATCTTTTCTGTGATCACTGGTTAAGTGCATACAGCAGAGCCTGAGAACAGGTGCATGTTTCCCTTATATCTACATCCTCACAAGTTCTGTATACTCTTGAGACCCATCACTTGGCCTTAACAGTTCAATAAAAATTTCAGCTGAATTCTCATGCATGTCTGGCAGCATTTGCCCCAGTTAAACAAGTGCTCATGTTCTATCTCTCCTTGTAAAAATACACTTGTATTTACTTAGATTTCAGATTAATTGTCTGTTCTGCAAGCTCAGATAGCTGACAAGTTCAAGCAAAGTTATAAAGTTGTAGATTGTGCAGCATTTTTTGTTGTGAGAGTGGGAGTTACGCTCTTTCTAGCTTTCTACATCTCAAGCAGAAGCCAGAAGTAGCACTATTGTTAATACCCCTGAACTGGAAACTACAAAAATGCCCATTAGTAGTCAGATGGGTAGATACATGGTGGGACATTCACCCAAAGGACTACTATATAGCAATGAGAATGAATGCAGTGTAACTACATAAAACAATGTGGATATAACTCATGCATAAATTTGAGCTAAGGAAGCCAGTCACGAAGGAGAACATACTGGATAATTCCATTTATATAAAGTACAAAACTAATTCATGCTCTTAAAAATCAGGGGAGCAATTAATTTTGGAGGGCCAGAGGCTAGAATGGAGGACAAGAGGTCTTCTGAGATACCAGCAATGTTCTGTTTCTTGTCATGCTTGCTGTTTCTATAGCTTTATATTTCTGAAAATATAATGAGATATACATGTACCACTTTCTGCATGCATTTTATACTTCATCAAAATATTTAAAACATTATCTATTAATACAATTAAAACATGGATTTATAACTTTTTAGATAGCTAGAAAAAATAAAAGCAGCTAAATTACAACACAGCAAAAGATAGGAAATTAAGTGAATGCTAAGAAATCTTATAAAGTGCTAAAGCCTAAGGACATCAATTATAGAAATAAATATAAATGCTTATAAATGTTCCCCATTAAAAGATAATAAAATACAATAAAACTCATATATGTTTTAAGTGATGTGCAAATGTAAAAAGGACTATAGGTGAGCACTTTCCTCCCTAGTTTCCATCTTATATTCTCAAATTATAATTGTCATCATGATCTTCTTGAGACAATGTACCTAATTTATTAAACGGTAGATGGGACAAGGATATTTGAAGATGGGTAGGAAAGAACAAGTCAGTGAGGGTGATAATTTGGGACACATAAAAAAATGTATAGCCTCTGCAGATAGAGCTGGTTCTGAGCTGGACCACCCTTGGAATGTCAAAGGGAAATTGTTTTCATTAATTTAATAACAATCCCCAAACCTCCTGACCCTCACCTCAATTGTCCACACTCCAGAACACTACCTCCATGACTCTCAGAGACTTCTAACTCTATGAATGAGGCTGGGCACCAGAAGATAATGCCACCCTTTTCTAGACCCCAGGAAGGGAGAGTCTCATAGTGTGACTATTACATAGGGAAGTGTAAGGGGAGAGATGGAGAAGTCAGGCCTGGAGGATTTGGCTCAAGGGAGATGGAGGCTTTATAAGGGAATTAAATAGACGTGTTTGTTCACCTAGTCAGGAGAGTCCATGGAAGTACACATAACAACTATTCTTATCAGGAATTGTTCTGTGAAGACAGTGTAGATTTGGGGTGTGTTTTCTCACAGTAATTGTTCAAAGACATCCAAGAAAATGGAGACGTAGGTGAAGCTTTGAGTAATAAATTGATCTTAGAATTCAATTACTCCATTTTTCAAAATGGAAAAGAAAGTGATTTGGGGAATTTTTTTCAAGACATTAAAACATCTTACTTAAAAAATTGATCATTATAACTTTCTAGAAAATTCCACATCCATTATCTAATTGAAGTTATATGAATGATCTCTTTAGGAATGTACAAATTATGTGCATTTCAGATGTTTCTAGATCAAATTATTATTATTTGACAAATACATTTGAGATCCCAACTATGTGTCATATACTAAATAAGGAGCCTTATAACAAGTGTCTTGTCAAGAAGTTCAAAATCTAGTGGCAGAGATAGACAGTCATGAGGATAACAAGAACTCAGTGTTATAAATACCATTATTGCAGAAAGTTGTGTGTTGGAAGACAGATATCAATGGATCTCTCAATCTTGTACATGTCTTTTAAGTGAGGCACTCACTGTCTCTTGTTTGGGGCTATCTTTTCAAGGATGTTAGTGTAACGTGCAATCTTGGAAGATAGAGAATCTCTTCCTCTGGGGCAAAAGACAGGTGGATTTACAGCCCATTATAAAATATTTGGCTTCCTTAAGATTTGAGTTCTTCTCCTATAACATCACCCACTATGTTTAGAGATGCCTTATAGCCCGCTTTGAGGTACCCTATAGGAATTGGAAACTGGAGCAAATGCTGATACTCTGGCTATTGCAATGTTATGAGGGATAAACTGTCCCTCATTATTGACTCAAAGTCTTATGTCTCCTCCAAGCATCCATGAAACTGTGGCAGGCTAACTTGTTAGTTTGTAGATAGGATAAAATTTCAGACCCTTCAGAGGTCTTGACACATGCTACTGTGAAAATACGAAGAAGGTGTACCTATTTCAGCTAATACAGTAGCAGTAATATAGTAGGATATGAAGAATGTTAGGAAAATTGAGTATGTGAAAATGTTGGTAGGAAAAAAGCAGGGAAAGAAGAAAAGTAAAAATTCATCTAGAGGAAATAGTGTTAGTAAGGGCCAGGTTGTGAGGATAGGGATTTTGAGGGCTGTTTTAATTAACCAAGAATGTGGATGTTTTTGTGAAGGCAATGCAATTGAGGGATATTAAATAGAAGATAATATCTTACATTTAAGTTTTGGAAATGTCACTTTGATAATGGTAGAGAATGAATTGGCAGGGCCAAGACAGAGACAGGGATCTCCATAAGACCAATTGGGAACCACTGAAGTAATCCAGATGAAGCATGGTAAAAGTTTAAAATAAGGGAAATGGATAAAGAGGAGGAAGATTTCAGAAAATATTATGGAAGTAGAATCAATTGATGGTGTTTACAGAGTAGATTTTGGGGTTTCTCTAGGCTAAACTTATCTCTGATACCTGAATAAATAATGGGGACATCTATCATGGTAGATTGTGGAGGAATAAACGCCATAGCGTCCATAAGGATACTTGGACTTAACATACATATAACGGTATTTGGTTTAGAAAGAATGACCACTCTAGGAGGGAAGAGTGTGTATTACTCTCATTTGACAATGAAGGAAATTGTGGTCCTGAGGGTTAAGTGGATTGCTGAGGGCTATATGTCAGTCAGTTAATAGTGGACCTGGATAAAATGAATAATCCAGTAACCTTTTCATTCTGTTTACTAGAGCCAATTGTCAGCACTGTCACAAAGTTCTTATCCATTTTCAAAGGATGTTGGCTTTATCTGGGAGATGAAGGAAACAGAAGGGAGAGAAAGCTAGGAAGTATATATTTTCTTTCATTTGACAGATATATTAGATCTGTTGGTTCATTGCTAGAAGAAAGGGAATAGAGGATTTGTATTTGACAATGTGGGTCAAAGAGAGTCACCTTATTAATGAAATAGCTCCCCAAAGTACATTCTTAGAAGTGCTTATCTTAGATGGCCCAAGAAGAAATATGTTCTGCCAGAAGGCAGATATTCATATTTGAACATCCAGTCATTAGACTAAACTTGTTTACAATTGCAGAAGTCTAGAGTACTGAGTTTGTGTCTATACAATCTTAAAACGTCCCATCAAACAACTCAGTGAAAACAGTGAAAGGCCATGTAAGTCATATTTCTGGTTTGAGTTTTGCTGTTATGGACAGAGATTTATTACTGGTTCCACACCTGAGTTGTGGTATGATTTCAAGAAAGTCAGTTATTCTGTTTGGGCCTTGGTTTGGTACCTAGAACACAGTAGGGTTTCACAGGGCATTCACAGAATTGTAAGATCTTTTTATCATTCTAACACTCTAAAAGTGGCTGAGTATTCCAGGGAAGACTATGCAAAGAGTATAGACAAGGACCAATGTCAGAACATTAAAGACATCCACATTTTGTTACTAAGAGGACAAAGAGGAACTTAAAAGAACCAGTGAAGAGGTCAGAGAATGAATATGAAAAGGGTATTCCCATTTGTCTTTTTCTAAAGAAAGTATACTGCTAGGTATCAATGAACTTTATGAATTGGTTGGTTTTCCATGTCTGTAGAGGGTTGTATGAAAGAAAATTAAAGCCTGGGAAATTTGAGTTGGGTATAAAACGTTTAAATTTCTGTTTAACATAAGAAGAATGAGAAGTCTTACTACTATTTTAATGACTTATTACTTGTTTTTAAACAAGATTATTTTCCAGTCTCTGTACTATTACTTACCTCAGAATTTCTTCAGTCCTGGCTGTGTTCCTCTTTCATTGGCTATGTTTTCATTACTGGGTGTCTTGTTTTTCCAATAAAGATGTCAATTTCTTAAAAGCAGAGTGCCAGCACATATTGAGTGAGCAATAAATGTATTTTAACTTATTTGTTTAGAAAATTCTCAGTCTTCTGAGAGTGATGGAATCAAAATTGGAGCTGAAGACTCAAGAGAAGTGGAAATGTTTAGAGTTCACCTGACTAAAGGCAAAGTGCTTTTAAGGTCCTTGAGGCTGTGAGAACATCTGAAATAACTCAAGTGGACCTGAATTTCTAGAGTCTCAGTTTGCTGCATGAACTGCCCATCACCCTCTTGCCTTCTATGCATCAATACCTCTGAAAGAGGAAGCCTGCTTTTTCATTTAGTAGGAAACACAGTCTCAGAAAACAGCTGCACTCGACTGTGGGACTCTAATAGTACACATCACTCTTGGTCTTTGGCAGGAGATGTCCTTGGCTCCCAAAATAACCTTAACCACAGGGTTAAGACTTTCCCATAATTGAAGAGTACTGAGATAAAGAATCAAATGCATGAGGGCTGATGGACATTTAATCTCACTGTACTCAACAATTTGGACTTCATTTGTAGTCACATTGGTTATGGCAGCCAAGGCTTAACCTCTTGGGATCCAGGCTCCCACCATAGGAAGATGAGGAGTCCTACAGAGAGCTGCCACTTTGAGTGAGGTCTCAGTCAGTGATGGAGGACAGTCACATAGCAGGATGGCTGAGTAAGACCTTCCATTTTGAATCAGAATGTATAGTTGTAAGTAATGCTCTCATACTTGGGTCATTCCAGCACATTGAGTCTTAAGGTTTACTGGTTTCACATTAGTGAATGCCTTTAAGGTCTCCTTGGTTTCCTGCTCCTTGATCCCTTTTTGAGACATATCTCTCTTTCTTTTCTTGGGTATTTGGTAACATACACTATTCTTCCCTACTTCAAAACCTTCCATGTTTATCCTAAGAAAAAAAGCCTGGAGAGCATTATATAGCATAGCTGTATGCGTATATTTGCATTTTAATAAGTGAAGTTTTGAGCAAAATAAATGTGTTGGCCTCTGGCGGTGGAGTAATTGTCATCAGAGAGCTAGATAGGGCATCTTGGGTAAGGGGACTTCTCAAATGCATATTAACTTAATTTCTCAGCCTTTCCCCCCATTATCCTCCTATGAACACATACTGGCTTTCAGACTCCAGTGCTTTTGCTGGAGCTGTTCCTCTGGAAAGCTATTCTCACCATTGATAACTCCTACTTTTTGCCTTTCAAAAGCTAGCTCATTTATCCAGTCTCAGCTCGGAAAATGCTACCTTGAACGATTTTCAAGTTTCTGTACTTGGACGTCTTCATTTCTTTCTCTTAATTTCCACACTAACGGGTTCCTCTCTCAGGGTTTGCATCCCTTTCTACATACTCTTTCAATTATTTGCATCATATTTTGTGGCACTGCACTTACAGAATCTAACACACTGTCAGGCACATAGAAGCAATTTCACTTTGTATGTAAAATTACCTTTGAGCCTAATGTGCCAGTCACTGTCCTAGGTGTGGAGCACAGGCTCTGGACGCGCAAGCTCAGCGGCCATGGCTCACGGGCCCAGCTGCTCTGCGGCATGTGGGATCTTCCCGGATCGGGGCACGAACCTGCGTCCCCTGCATTGGCAGGTGGACTCTCAACCACTGCACCACCAGGAAAGCCCTGGTGCTTTTGAATTCATTATCAACAAATGTGTGCTGATTTGGGTTGAATTTCTTTATCACATCCCTTATCATTAGGAACCCTCATTGTACTATACGTGTTTGCATTTGTTTATATTCAACTCAGTAGTCATGTATTATGATGGTGCTTAAATGGACGTACCCATTTGTAAAAACTCATCAGATTTTACACTCAAAATATGTGTAGTATATTTGGGTAAGTTATACCTTAATAAAGTAGCTTTTAAAAATGGAGATAAACATTTCCTCTGTTGAGTCTGACTTGTGAAGGATCAGGAGATCATTTCCTCCTCACAGTCAGCTCACCAGTTACCCAGGCAGGGAATATGCACGGCCTAACTTGGCAACAGGGAACAGAATTTTACAGATTAGACCTCTGCCTGAGAAACCTTTGCCTTGAAGCAAAAGACCCCTCAGGTTCAAACATCTGAAATGTGCAATTGTTAACTAAATCATGTGTTTGTTTATAACAGAACTGTTTTAGCTTCTAGTGTGCATTGTATATTGTATATAACGATTATAGTTACAACCATTTAATTTTATTTTAGTAAAGCAATTAAATATAAATCATCTGTTTTACTAAGGATAATTAAAATTATCAAAATAATTTATTATTATAATATATGGATTCCCTGTGTTTTAACCATCGTGTTATTATTTGAAACTCAGATTATAGTTCTCTATAGAGCAAACAAAGTCCCAGTCAGGAAGAACCTGAGTCCTAATTAGTGGAGCCCTGCTCAGGGTATCTGTTCCTTGGTCTGGGCCATTCTTCCTGGGGCCAGTCGAGGCCACTGCACCTGTGAGGTACCTCTGACTCCTGTGCTACTCCCTTAGGGCAGGGTCTGCTGACCTCCCTCCAAATGACTTGTTGCATGGGTATTCAGACTTCTCAGTGTCCAACTTCCTGTTCAAATTCCCTCTTGTTACTCACTTCTACAAGGTGAGCCCCAATCATCTGCCCATTCTGACTTATGTTTCCAACTTCCATTTCCCGTTTTTCCTCTTTGGCTTGTTCCCAAACTGCCAGTACCTCAGTTGATCCCAGTTTAAAATAATGCATCTTTCTAATTTCATTGACTGCATATATCTACTTGGCAAAAAGCAATCCTAGCACTGTTGTTTATCAGTCATACGGATGGGAACAAATGACCTAACTTCACTGCTGATGATAATATTAGCTCTTGCTTTAAGGTTTATTGTGAAGATTACATAGGTTGATCTCTGTAAAGCAGTTAGAACAGTGTCTGGCATTTAGGAAGTGCTATACAAGTGTTTGTTGCCATTATTATTATTATTAGATTCAGTGACTCAGTATTAAATATCAAACACAAAACATACATCTCATCAGTGGGATGATGAAAAAATATTGACATTCACTACATAATGAATGATCTTGATGCCTGTGTGAGGTTGGCCACATAAAGGTTTTGGAAATTCTTAGGAGATGAAAGGAAGGAGATGACTTTGGAGGATGGGACACCAGAGAAGGGATGTAGACAGGGTGATGCCACAGGGGAGGGAGAGGGCATACACATTTCATGATTTTGTTTAAGGTCTTAACTTCAGTTATTTCTTATGTTAGTAAGACTAATTTTTCTTGTCACCTTCAGCCTTTGGGCTGAAGGTTTGCTGATCCCACATGCCTCCTTGGCTTTTATGGAAAAGTTCCTTCACTAAACTCTGTCCGTGGCCTTGAAGAGCAGGTTTCCAAACGGGGCCTGATCCACGACAGACGGAAAATGTGACAAGAAGGTTGGTGTGATATTCACATCATGTGGTATTCACACAAGTGTGATAATCACACATGATATGTAAAGTGCAAAGCCAAACCCTGAATGAAATGCCAGAACACGAGGTATCCTAGAGAAGGGGGGTCAGCCAGGAAGGAGTGACCAGCTGGGCTGAGAGACACTTCAGTCAGTCCAGCCATGTTTATTATATCCTTAGAAGAGAATGCATGTCCTGGGAAGGATTAAATTGCTTTTCTTGGGGTGTCATCAACCAAAGAGTTGGGGGTATGACTCGTGATGCTTCTCAGTACCAGCAGCCCCTGAAGGGAAGAAAAATAAAAGCTAGTTCTTATTGGCAAAGATATTTGGATACAATCCAGTGATCTACTACTTACTAATAACCTATGAGGTGGGGCTCAGTCTGTGGCGCTGAAAAGAAGAAGAAAGCATGCTTTCTGGCCCCCAGTGGGAGCTGTCCTTAAATAAGCACAGAATGGCAGAAACATGGTGGACGTTTAGTAGTCAAGACTCCATGGATTTCCGGGAAAAAAACCAAGCTCAAAGTAGCTTAAGTGAGGAAGCTTAATTTATTGGATCCCCAAACTGGGAAAACAGGGGTGGCTGTCCTTAGGGACTCATGAGATGCACACAATTCTCTCTGTCTACTTTCAAGTGCTTTCCTCATTCTATCCTGATCTTAGGGGCTATTGCCATGCACTGGGGTGGCCACTGCAATTTCAGCTATGTATCATGCCAATTTAACAACATCAGAGGGAAGAGAAAGCACCTTTTCCTCAGAGTTGATATATAAAATTCCAGGGAATGGCCCATGTTGGAGTAGCTTGGGTCATCTGCTGTTTCCTGGTCAGTAATTATAGTCAGTTTGTTGAACTACTAGGGTAGGTGGGCTTGGGGCATGGGACCACTCTTATGAACTGGAAAATAGGGTTCTGCCCATGAGAGTCACCTGGAGTGGGAGAAGGACAACTCTCTAAAATAAAAAGTGGGGACTCTCATTGGAGGAAGGGGTACAAAGACCTGGCACATCCTGAAAGAGCAGGTGCTCTGTCAACAGGCCGTGAGGCCTTAGCAGAGGGGAACACATTGTGAGTTAGTGAAGGCAGGATGACATCCTGTGAAAAGTGGTGCCTTTGGAGGGGAAGCTGTGTTCCTCTTCTCATGCAGGGAGAGCAGAGCAGGAGCAGGGAAGCTGGCCCTCTCAACCAGCAAGTGGTGGTTATCTAATAGGGGTCCCTGATGAAGCCACTTAACGGCATGCACGCTAAGCGTTGATGACCTCCAACCCCAGAGCCAGGGTGCCCTGGCGAAGGCAGCCTGTCACCATCCAGAGTGTAATTTGTCAGGGACGCAAAGGTTAACATTTTTCTTCACAAAAAACATCTTTAATGACCATCAGCAATCAGGACCTCTGATTTCTGTCTCATTTGAAAGCTTTTAATGCTTTCAGAGGGATAGATGGGGTGACCGAATAGGTCTCTTCCATCTCTGATTTTCTATGACTAATGAAGTTCAATTGTGCAGAATAAAATGGTGAGTTTCTTGGTGTCAGTTCAGCTGTATTCCCTTTCCTCCTCCCTCTTTCTTTCCCTATTTCTTTTTT